>NC_046666.1:47374252-47396182 GCF_010883055.1 Belonocnema kinseyi | reverse complement strand
GCAGGACCAAGGTAGAACGGGAAGCTTCCGGAAGTCCGCCCTTCCGGCGCGCCGAGTTCTCCATTTTTCAAAAATAAAAGCGACCACAGCGCCCCCTCATTGTTTGGTTTGTCAGGCGCGCGAGTGTTTCCCGGAGAAGATGGGGGAGCGGGCGGAAAATAGAGGGAATCGTGGTGACAGAGAGAAAAAGACGGATGGCGAGTCTAAAGAGGATCAGAAAGGGAAATACGATTATCTAGCTTCCGCTAGGTTACTCGCGGATCGATATTAATATTCTTTTTGGAAGAATTTCATATTTGTGTATTAAGAGGCTTTTATTCCGGCTTTAATACCGATCGTACAAATTTATCAATGTTTTATAGATCACAAATCATTTACTAATTAATGTCTGTATCTGGAAGTATTTATATCTTGTATTCGTATACAAAATAGAAACATTCGACGTGATGTGTAATTTAAAATTTAAAATGTCCAATTAAGAGTCTTTCTAGCCACCAATTTAAGCTGGATCACCAGTTTGTGCCTGCAATTTCAACATGTCTCATCCAAATTATTTTATTCAGATCATTATCCTTCCTTCTTAATTACTATTATTTATCAGAACCGTATATTCCTATCTTTTTTAAAGTTAGTTTTTTTTATCAGAAATTAGCATTTTCAACCAGAAATTATCAAGAATCAGAGTTTTCAATAATTTCCAGTTATGCCAGAAGTGGGTATTTTTAATCTAAAAATTATTATATTTTAAAGATAAAATTTTTTGAAATATTTTTTACGTTTCTTAGGACAGTTAACGTGTTTACCGGAAGTTGACATTTTGAAACAAAAATCATTCGATTTTGAAGTTACCTAATTTTTGCTTAATTTACCTTAGCGTTTAAAATTAAAAAAAAATATTTTAAAATAATTATTGCTTGAACAAGATTTTAGCTTTTTAAACAGATTCTCGTTATTCGTGTTTTTTCAGAAGAAATAGGTTATTTTAAACAAAAACTAAAAAAAATTAAAAAATAGATTTCGAAGAAGATTCACAACTTTTCAATAAATGTACGTTATGTTGGCAATATAAACTCGAAATCGGTTATTTTAAACCAGAAACATTAAGTTTAATAGAATATTCGCAATCCTGAACAATTTTTATTTTGTAGAAATTTTATCTTTTTGGTAAAAAATGCAACTATTTGTTTCAAAATTAACCTGTCTTCGTTAAGGTTTCAAAAAAAAAATATGTTAAAAATTCATCTATTTTAGTTGAATGCAATTGCTTTAATGTAAAAATAAAATATTGTTTCGTTGATATTTATCAACTATAACATTTTTCGTTTAAACTTAATCTTTTTTTTTTAGAAAATTTAAAAACTTGGTTGAAAATTGAATTACTATTTTAAATATTTATTTGTTGGATTGACAATTCAACTGTTTTCATGCTGCGTCTTTGATGGTTTAAAATTAAACTATTTAGCAGAAAATTCATATTTTCGGGTTTAAAATAAAAAGAAAATTTCATTGAAAATTTAGATTTTCTATTTGAAAATTCAGCCATTGTTTAGAAAACTCGCAATTCTGGCTCTAAAATGCACAATTTTCGTTAAAATTATTTTCCTTTAATAACTGATAATTCTTTGTTAGTTGAAAATTAAACGATTTTATTCAAAATTGCCCTTCTTTTGTTCAATTTTGCTCATTTTTATTTAAAATTGAGTTTTCTTTGCTTAAAATACATAATATTAAAAACTATTGAAACTTATTCTTTTTTAAACATTCATGGCTTTAGTTGAAATTAAAATATTTCGTAGTAAATTAACTTTTTTGTTAAAAATTATAATTTCAGTTTAAAAATTCAACTGTTTTGTATAAAATTCGTCTTAAATTAATTCAACTATTTTGTAGAAAATTGAACTATTCAGTTGGAAAATAACTTTTTGGTTGAAAATGTATATTTTTGATCCAAAATTAAACTAATTATTCGAAAGTCGAACTATTTTTTTTAAATTTGTTTTTGTGGAAAATTAATTTTTTTTGTTTAAAAATTGAAATATTCCGTTTTTTGTTCAAGATGTATATTTCATAAGTAGAAAATACAACTTTTTGTTCAAAATTCATTTTTTTTTGTTAAAGCTTCATGTTTTAGTAAAAAGTTCATATTTTAATTAAAAATTCAATTTTTTGTAGAAATTCTTTATTGGAAATTCGTGTTTTTGGTTGGAAAATTGAACCACTTGGCTGAAATTTGAACTACTATGTTAAAAATTAATTTTCATTTTAAGGATTAATCTCTTTGGTTGAAAACTAAACTACTTTGTTAAAAATTAGTATTTTTTAGTAGCAAATTAACTTTTTTGACTGAAAATGTAGCCATTCTTTTTTTGTTCAAGAATTGATATTTTTTACCATTGATGATTTAATTATATTGTCCAAAATTAATATATTTTATTGTAAACTCGCCTTTTTCTGTTAGAAAATTAATGTCATTTACAGAAATTTGATTTTTTTAGATGAAAATTCAACTAGTTGGTTGATATTTGAAGTACTTTGTTAAAATTTCATTTTTTTCTATGAGGAATTGAGATTCCCTGTTTGACTGTAAATACTATTTTTTAATAATTCGCATTTATCAGTAAAAAATTAAGCTTTTTAAACGAAAATTTAGCTTTTCCATTTTTAACTGAAAATTATTTTTTGCCGAGATAAATTCCTGTGTTTTCTTGTTGAAAATTTATATTTTTTGTAGAAATTGTCTTTTCTAATATAATACATATTAAATATTATTAAATAAAATTTCTTTATAATAATATTATTTTATATTTTAATTAAAAAATAGTTTGGGACAAAAAAAATATAACTGCGCTAGTAATGCGTGGCTTCTTTTGTCTACTGTAAGAAATTTGTAATTGAAATATATGACTTTTAAACAAAAATTCACAAATAATTGGGAAAAAATAAATTTTGCTTCAAATTAGTAGCGGATTTGTGAGAATTTAATTACAGCATTAATAATCGTTGTCGTTTTTAATAAAAAAGCAAAACAAAGTCTTTGAAATACTTTTTTAAATTTCAACTTTTTAATTATTAACAGGTTTTTCATTGTGTTTCGATACTAATGAAAATAAAAAAGTCGAAAGAAATGCAAAAAAGAAGGAAGGGGATTTTTTGCTAGTCTCCTCTTTTTTCTTTCCTATTTTGGTTCATTTTTTTAGGATCTTTTTTCAAATCACAAAAGGAACATTTTATGGTGGTATTCCAATTTTGTCATTGGATTCTTGGCAAAACCCCAGAATTGGTTCCTTTACGATAATTGTCAAAGTTGTGAGATGATAGCGTTACGAATTTTTTTAAGGATCTGAACTTTAAAGTCACCCGACCAGATATGGAATTCTATATTCCGTTTCTGAAGAACAGTAGCTTATAAGGCGACAAACGATCGTTCTCAAAAGAATAATCGTTTTAAAAAAAAGTGATTTTCTCCTTAAGGCCATGTAATGTGTGGGTCACGTGGCCAGATTCCTACCTTACAGTCACCTTTCTTATTTCCTAACTTATTTTCACACGAAGCGCCACATCCAGTTGAAAATTTGGGATAATAAATAAGAATCACTAAGAAAGGTGGGTCTGGTCCTAAATTCGTATAATTATGAAAAAAGTTTTTTGTTGTAAATAATTTTTTTGGTTTTTTTTATAATTATTAAAGATTAAGACAAGACCCACCTTTCTTAGTGATTCTTCTTTATTATCCCAAATTTTCAACTCGATGTAGCGCTTCATGTGAAAATAAGTTGGGAAATAAGAGAGGTGGTGGTAAGGTAGGAATCTGGTCACGTGACCCACTCGTCACATGGCCTTAATAATTTTTGCCTTCTCGCTAAATGTTTTAATAATCTCTTGAAAAATTCCCAGTGGGCACAAAATTTTGCGACGTCTTTGCGACATCGTTACGACATCTTTACGACGTCGTTACGACAGCCAATGTCCATGTCGTTTCGGTGTCTTTGCGATATCGTAAAGATATCATTAGATCATACGACTTATTTACGATATCGTAAAGACACCTTAATGAGATGGACATAGGATGTCGTAAAGTTATCGTAAAGATGTCGTAACGATGTCGTGAAGACGTCGCCAAATTTTGTGCCCACTGGGTTGGAGCGAGCATAAGCTCCATAAGATCTCGGACATTGGATGCGCGACTGCATGTTACCAACCGCCAGAGGATGCTGGAGGAGAGGGGAAACGAGAAGATGGTTGGTAGCTCATACGACGACCTCCAACTTGTCGACTTCTCTGGACGGTATATCAGATCGATAAGTCGAGAGAGTGCTTGTAACGAGGAAATGAATCTTATCGAGCGACTTTCAACGGCGCGCGCTTTAAATCGTTTCTATTAGAGCCAAGAAAGTGAAATACACTTTAGCTACTTCAAACCAAAAGTGGAAATAAAGCGAATATGTTGAGATTGTTAAGGAAAGTTATGGCCTGAATAAAAGTTGGTATCTTTTAGAACTTGAACTGCAATAGAAAACTGTGGAGACACTAAACAGTTCCTTTTGGGACCTAAAAGGGTTCCTTTAGGGACCTAGAAGGGTCCCTTTGAAAACCCAAAAGGTTTCCTTTTGAAAACCAAAGGGATTCCTTTCAAGAACTTGAATAGAGCATCATGAAGGCTTTAAAATAAAACTTTTATTATTAACCCTAGATGGACACCGTGGGTGAAATTCACCCAAACAATTTTTCAAACTCTTCGTAGTGTATGCTAATTACTTCAACTTTGCTGGTATATTACAATATTTTAATGGACAATTTTGATGACAAAAACTATTAAACCTGTTTTTTAAGCCGTCAAGAATACCTAACTATTTGTTTTAGATTTTTAGAACTCAGTATTACTGCAGGATCTTAGTTTTTTAGAGCTTGGGTGAATTTCACCCAGTGTGACTTATATGAAATTCTACTGATGTGTGACCATCTAGGGTTAAGTTGATAAAATACTGAAGTGGTTAAATCGAAAAATAACTTGTCTGGAAAGAGTCTCTATTAAAAACGGGTTCTTTTGGAAGGTCAACTAGAGTCACTTAGGAGGGGGGTCATTTTTCTGACAAGTTGAATTTTCGAGAATAATGTTCATTTTCAGCCCAGAGAGATGAATTGTCATTCCAAAAGAAACAATTCTTAACAAAATAGTTGAACTGTCGATCAAAAAAAAATATTTCTAAAAAAATCGTTGAATTTTCAAAAAAATAAGTGAACCTTAAAAAAATTAGTTGCATTTTTTACCAAATAGCTAAATTTTTCACCAAGAAGAGTAATTTTCTACCAAAAGACGAATTTTCAACAAAATACGTGTTTTTTAAAACAAAAGAATGCATTTTCAATTGAAAACAATAATTTTTCAACCAGATATGAAAAAGTTTCATTTTCAGTTAAAAAAATTTATTTTCAAAAAAAAGAATGATTAACCAGTTGAATACAACCAAAACAAAAGAATTGTTAATAAATAATTTTAACAAATTTGAACAAACATAAGCCTAAAAGTTGAATTTTTGAAAACATTGTTGACTTTTTTGTCGGAAAAGAAGATGTTTCAATAAGAAACTTATGTTTTATCTAGAAAGATTAATTTTGTACGAAATAGTTGAATTTTCAAATAAAAAAAGATTAATTTTGTAGACAAAAATGTAAAGGTTAAATTTTCAATTTAAACAACTTATTTTTAACAACGAAAAAATAAATTTCCAGCAAAATGATAAATTTTGAACAATGGCGATTAATTTTATATCTCTATAGACCTATGTTGAATCAAAATCATGGAATTTCGACCAAAAAGTTAAATTTTAAACTTATAAAAGGTAAAATTTAAGCCAGAAATAAAATTGATTAATTTTCCGATTGAAAAAATTATTTTTAACCAATAAAAAACGAATTTGCAAAGCAAATTTAAAATTTTTAAATAAATAGTTAAATTTTTTACAAAAAAGTTGATTTTAAACCAAAAATAATGAATTCCTAACAAAGCGCAAAATACCTAATATTCTAACCAAAAAGGATTTTAATTTAAAAACAAAAAATATACATTATATATACGAATTTTCAACCAGAGAAGAAAATTGTTTAACAACAAATGGAATAGCTACATTTTTCATTAAAGAAAATTAATTCTAAAAAGAAAAGAATTTTCAGAAAAATAATTGAATTTTCAACCAAATCGATGAATGCCCATATAAAATGGAGGATTCTTAACACAAAAAATAAATTTTTAAGAAAAGAGTTCAACGTTTAACTAAATAGTTGAATTTTTAAACAAAAAGTGGATTTTTTTTACCATGAAGAAAAATTTTCTACCAAAAAAGATCAATTATTAACAAAAGACATGATTTTTGAACTAAGTTTTGGATTTTTCAACTTGAAAAGATTAATTTAGAAACAAAAAATATAAAGGTAGATTCGTCTTTTTATCTTGAAAATTAAATAATTTGGTAAAAAGTTCAACTTGTTTAAATGAACTTCTTTTTAAAGCAAAAACCAATTTTTAATATGAAAATTTAAACATTTCATTTCTTGAAAAAATTGATCTTTTTTAGTCCGGAAATTAAACCATTTAGGTGTAAATTGATCTAATTTGTTGAAAATTCGTCTTTTTTTAAAAGTTAATCGTCTCGGTTGAAAATTGAACTATTTGAATAAAGTGTACATTTTGTTGAGAATTTGTCTTTCTTGATAGAAAATTAATCTTCTTCATTGAAAAGTCTAGTATTTTTTAAAAATTAAAAAATTTTGTTGAATTTTCATCTTCTTAGGTAGAAAATGAATTTTCTTGGTAAAAAAATCAACTATATTATTAAAAGTGTATTATTTTGTTGACAATTCGTTTCTATTGATAGGAAATTAATCTTCTTGCTTGAAAATTCAAGTGTTTGTTTAAAAATTTATACATTTTGTTGAAACAATCTTTTTTGGTAGAAAATGAATTTTCTTTGTTGAAAAATCAACTATATTGTTCAAAGTGTATGTATTTTGTTGAGAATTCCTCTTTTTTTAAACAATTTTCTGTGCTATTTTTTTCTGGACTGAACAATTTTTTTAATTGAAAATTCATCTGTTGTTTAAAATTCGTCTTCTGGAAATTAATTGAAAATGAATCTATTTTGGTTGAAGATTCAACTTTTTTTTTTAATTCATCTTCTTTGGTTTAATTTAACTGTTTTTAATTTTAAATAAAAATCTTTTCTTATTTAAGGTATCAACTATTAGACTTTTTGATAAGACCTCATCTTTTTTACTTGAAAATACGACTAATAAACAAAAATAAGTACCAAATTTCAAATTTAATTTTAATCTCAATTAAATTTCTTATATTTTAATGACTACCACGTATGTTATCTTTAAATGACCCCACAATAAAAAAGAGGGGCACGTGCTTAAAAATTTCAGAAAAAACATCCTGGTGTTCAGTCTTAAGTGCCTTATTTCTACGACTAAATAAGACCCACATAACAACACTTATCATCACTTCAGCAGAACATCACTCATTCGCTTTGCCCTGGCTTCTCTTTCAAACCACACCAAAAAAAAAGTTAAAAAAATTCAAGATCCTTGAAGGAAATAAGCCGGGATTGAATTTAAGTATCCGTAAATACCAATTGACCAAATCGACTCAAGCATTTAATTGAGACAGAGAAAATGATTGCTATTAGGATTAAATGAAGAATGAAGAGCAATCTCGGCAGAAACAAAGGATTGTGTACGACACGTTCAGCCGAGCGCTACTCTCATTTTTGCATCATATGCTAAATCTTAACTCGGAGTGGGGCTATTTTTCAATTTAATGAGCTTACATTGTAACGCTTGAATCACTTACCGGTGACGTAGCGAATAATCGTCGGAGATGAACGATCTCGCGACCAGTGAGATCTTCAAAGCTTCATAAATAATTTCCAGAGACATCGCAACATTGTCGCTGTTTCATGGATGAAGAAGTCGTTTCACGATTATTTTATGTCAGAAGGGAATGTTTCCAAGATTTCCAAGCATTGGAAACGATTAGCAATTTGTATCATTGGTGCATAATAATTTTTTTTTGAATTTACAGGTTCGGAATTTCCTGGTTTGAAAATGGGAAATTGTAGATAATTAATTACAATTTTATTTGTATTTAAAAAAAAAAAAAAAATTTATGAAGATGTATTTCTTTGCATTGCTATTGAAAACAGCTTAATCACTAATTCACCGCTAATTATAGTTAGCAATGCAAATCCCATAGATTTTTGAGTAAAACTAAGAATCCTACGAACAAATTTGGACAACCATAATAAAATGTTCGTATGGTAATTTCAAAAAAGATAAACAAAATTCCTAAACAAGAAAATAAAAATATTCTTTTTTGGACAAAAAATAAAAAGGAGGAAAGAGAAATGAGAAGGCAACCAACCAAATTCCCTTCATTCTTTTTTTTTATTTCTTCCGTCTCATTTATTTTTATTATTATCAAATAACAAAAAAATGTATGCCAAAATAAATCAATAAATTTTCAAAAAATGTTTTTTTTTAAACGTTCGTATTCTTATTTTACAAATGCTTTTTGCTGAAATTTGATAATAATAAATATAAAAAAGACGAAAGTAATAAAAAAGAGAATTAGGAAAACTTGGAGAGGGAGAATGCAGGAAACTAGGGGATATGAGGTGAGAAAAAGTAGAAGTATAGGAAGTGAGAGGAAGTTAGGGGAAATAAAAATAGGGGTTATGAAAAAAGTAGGGGAAGTATGAAAAGCGAAGGAAAATTAATAAAGGTGAATTAAGATAAGTGAGGCGGGTAATAGGAGGGGAAGTAGTAAAAATAATGGTTGGGACACTAAAGAGAAATGAGGGGAAGTAAAATAGTAAAATTTAGGGGAAAGGTGGGAGAAGAATTTGGAAAAATGGTAGAGGGGGTTGTTCGGAGGATAAGGGAAATGATGTGAGGTAAATTAGGGAAAATGAGGGGAGGGAAAATAGTAGAATTGAGTGGATGGTTAGTATGGGAAGTGAATTGAAATAGGGAAGTGAGTGATCGGGAAGTATGGAGAGTGAGCAAAAGTTAGCGACAATAAGGAGAGGTGGATTGAAAGAAAGTAGGGAAAATGAGGGTTGCGAGACTGAAGATAAATGAGGAAAAGTGAAGTAGTATGAGTTAGGGGAAATACGGGAAAGAAATTAGGAATAGTGGGAGAGGGGTGTGCGAGAAGCTAGAGGAGAAAGGTGAGGTAAATTAGGGAACAGCAGGGGAGAGAAAATAGGAGAATTTCTAAGATGGTACTTGTGGGAAGTCCATAGAAGTAGGTGAAGTGAGTGAACGGGAAGTAGAAGTAAGTGGAAGTTACGGAAAATTAGAAGAGGGAGAATGAAATAAAGTAGCGGAAGTGTGAAAATCCAGGGAAAATTAACAAAGGGAAATTATGATAAGTGCGGTGGGTGAAAGGAGGGGAAGTAGGTAAAATGAGGGTGTAGGAAATGAAAAGAAAAAATGGGATGTACAGATTGGAAGTACAAAAGTTTATAGAATAAGGAATAATGGGAAAAAATAGGTACAATTAGAAATATGAAGGGAATGAAGAGAATCTCTTAAAAGCCTTTAAAAATTGTAAGAATCCCTTACAACTCTTTGCAATTCCGTGAAATCTTTTGAAATCTTTTAAATGCTCAAAATCCAATAAAAGCTCATATAATCCTTCATATTTTTCTAAAAATCTCCTTAAATCTCTAAAAATTGGTTGAAATCGAAATATTTTTGAACCATTAAAATTCTTTGAAATCCTTTAAATTCTTAAAAATTCTACGGTATCTCTTTTAATAATTTAAAATCCTTTGAAATCCCATGATTTCTTAGAAATATTTCGAAATCTCTTTATATTTAAAATGTCTTAAATTTTTAAAAATCATTTTATATCATGTAAAACCTCTCTTAATCCTTAGAATTTTTAGAATTTTCCATTACGATTCCCTGACATATATTTAAAAATTACTTAAAATTCCTTAAATTTTTGTAAATCTCTTAAAATCCCTTAAATTTTTTTTTAATTTGCATAAATAATTCCCCATTTCTTAAAATCCTAAAAAACTCTTAAAGTACCCTTGAATTTTGTTAAATGAAATCTGTAAAACCTCTCGTCATCCTTTGATTTTTTTTGTATTTACATTGAAATCCCTTAACATTCTTTAACATTAAAAAAAATACTTTGATACATCCAAATTATTTAAAATCTTGACATCTCTTTTCCAATATTAAAAAGTCTATTAAAATCCCTGGAATTTTTCAAAATCTCTGATATCCCGTTTTAAATGTTTGTTATTTGCAGAAATCATTTCCCATTTCTTCAAATTCTTAAAAGCTCTTAAGTTTCCTTTAAATCTTTACAAATGCCTTGCGAAAATTGATATTCTTTCTGAAATAAAATTGTACTCGGTAATTTATTTAAAATCTCTTAAAATCTTCTAAAATATCTTGAAATCTATAAAACCTCTCGCAATCCTTTAAAATCAAATAAAATACCTTAAAACTGCTTTACTCCCGTAAAACCCCTTAACATTTTTTAAAGTCCATAAAAATCTTTCGAAATCTTGTTAGATTCCGTGAAAATGCTGTAATTTGAAAAAGTACTTTGCGGTCCTTTGAAACACCTTAAAATCACTTGATATCTTACAAAACTTATTTAAATCACTAGAAATTTTTGAAATACTTTGAAACTACTTGAGATTTTTTAAAACCTCATTTACAGTGGAAATAATTAATATATTAATTTTGGGACGGGGGGGGGGGGGGGGGGGGGGGGGGAGTAGGAGAAATAAGGTCTGATTATGGGCGGGGAGTATAGGGAATAAGGGTGGGGAGCAAAATAGATGAACTTAAGGGAGAGTAGGACAAATGTTATAAAATAAGGGAAAGGGAAATAGGGAAAATGAAGGGAAAATTGAGGAGGAAAAGAAGTGGAAGTGAAGAAATTGGAGGTAGAGTAGTAGGGAAAGTAAGGGGAAATGAATGGAGGGGAATCACAGGAAATAAAAACAGGCAAAGTAGGGAAAAGAAGGGGGAAATATAGAAATTGTTGATAGGGAAGTATGGGAAGTGATAGAAAATACGGGTCAGTTAGAGAAGTAGTTGAAAAGATAAAAAATATGGCTGAATAGGAGAGGGAAAGTGATCACAGGGAAATAAAAATAGGGAAAGCGCAGTGTCAGGTGAGGTAGCGAGCGGATGAGTTAATAGAGAATGAAGAAGTTGGAGAAGGGGGGTGAAGAGCGAAATAAGGTAAGAGGAAGTAGAGGAAATGATGGGAGGAGAAGAGGGGAAATGATGAGAGAGCTATGAGGAGAAATTATAAGCAGAAAAGGAGGAGATATAAAAAGCAGCAAGGGTATAAAAAAAAGCTAAGGAAAAAGAAGTAGAAGAAGTTACGAAAAATGAGGGAGAGAAACTGAGCTATTGGGAAAGGAAGTATGAGAAGGTAAGTGTCAAGTGGTGAAGCGAGGGAGGAGTAAGAAGAGGATAAAGTTTGGTGCAGGGGACGAAGCGTGAAATGAGAAGAGAAGAAAAAGGGAAATAAGGAGTATGTGAAGTGGGAGAAAGGAGGAACAATAATGTAACTTGGAGAATCTGGAAGGAAGTAGAGGACGTGCAAGAAAATGTGGAAAGGTGAAGTGTCGGAAGAGATGGGAACTAAGGACAGAGAAAGTTAGGTATCGGGAAAGGAAGTAGGAGAAGGGATGTGTCAGACGGTGAAGAAAACAGAGGGGTAATTAGAGAATGAAGAAGTTTGGTGCAGAGGTTGAAAGATGAAATCAGGCGAGGAGAAGGAAAATGAGTGATATGTGTAGTGAAAGAAATAAGGGGTGATCATTGGAAGTAAGAGGATGTGTTCGGAAGTATGGGTAGTGCTGGGAAACGTGAGAAGGGAAAGTCGTGGAAGTGAGTGAAAATGATGGGAAGTATAGAAAGTACAGGAACTCAGGGGTAGTGAATTAATTGAAGTTAAAAGATGTAGGGGAAATTATTATGAATGGTGGTGAGGAGGGGTAGGAAAGTATGAGATGATGAAAGGAAGGGGCAGGGATGGGTCAGCTCGGAAAGACATTGGAGGGGGTGGCGGGGAGTAGGGAAGTAAATTACGAAGATGTTGTTAAAGGGAGGAGCGCAAAGTAGAGAAAGGGGGGGGGGGGTGGTAGTGAAAATTCAGCTTTCGGTTCGCGGAAAAAGTTGATTTTGCAGCCTCGGTTTTGTTACTTAATTGATAAAGGAAAAATGCATTTAGCTGTATTTTTTATCTTGTCGCTCGGCAACGCAGCCTGTCAGACGCACAGAAGCTATTTGTCCTGGCGCATGTGAAAATACGACGGAAATATTTCACTTTTCGTAGCGTTCTGACGACAGCGACGCGGTGCCACGTCACGAGGCATTCGTTTCAAAAAATGTAGCCGAGCTCAGAGTAGCCTTAATAAATGTATGCGCATTTATAAAAGAAAGGGGACGAAAATATTCACGCACCTACCGACGTTTTGGTCAATATGCTCCATGCGATCTATCAAAACCAAAATTTATTCTCTTATTTTTCAAATAAGATATCAAATCCAAAATTCATTTCCATCTCATTGTTTCTGACAACTAAAATTATGTAGAACCGAGTAGTAAAATTTGTAATAAAAAATGGTCCATTTTAAACTAAAGAAAAGTAGTTTTCAACGAAAATAAATAATTTGCAATAAATTAGTTGAATTTTCCACTAAAGAGGAATCAAATTATGAATTTGAAAACCAATTACGAATTTTAAACAAAAAAAAAATGAATTTTTATGTAAGAAGCTCAACTTTCCATTAAGTAGTAAAGCTTTTACTCAACGAAGTCAAATTTATAAGGAAAACAAATGATTTTGTTTGAAAATTTTGAATGAATTTTTAACAAACGATTCAAATTTTTAATCTAATAGATGAATTTTCAACTAATTATTTAAATTTGTAACAAGCTTTTTAAATTTTGTATAAGAAAAATTGTTTTTAAATAAAATAATCAATATTTGGCCAAGAAAATTAATTCTTATCTCAAATGTTAAATTTTAAACCAATTAGTAAAATTTTAAAGAAAAAAGGGTAAATTAAAAAATCAATGATTGGTATTTCAATACAAAAAAATAAAAAAATTTCATCAGAAACAGTTGATATTTGTAACAAAAAAATTTAATTTAAAAAAAATAGTCGATTAAAAAAAATGGTTTTTAACAAAATAGTTCAATTTTCACAAAATAATAAAGTAGTTTAATTTTTACCAAGTAGTAACATTTTCAATAAAAAATATAAATTATCAATAAAAAAATGTAATAGTGTATATCTCAGCTAAAAAGATTTCGATTTTAAATAAAAGGCAGTCAATTCATTAGTTACATCCACTGGATTTATGATAAATTCTCATCATTGATTAAAATGTACTTAAAAGCATTTTAAATAAATTTGAAAATTATTATAAATAATTTATTGTTTATCCATCACTGATGATTTCGTCTTTTGAAAAATATTTCTGCTCTTTTTACAATTGTAATTATTTTAGGAAGCTATCAATCAATCTTTAGTAGCAGTATTAAAACACATTAAAATACTTTTCGATATTTCAAAAACATTCGCTTTCATAATAAAATCATTAATATTTTTTTATCACATTAACAAATCATGGACGATTTAGTATCTGATTAGAAGTAATGAATAATGAATATTAATAGAAAAGGGAATGATAAACGAGCTTGATTCTTGAAGCCTAGGGAAATACAAGGCACTGGTATGCTAATGTCTATCGAATGAAAAATATTTAGGTTCATCTCGTAGATTTAGTAAAGTGTGAACCAAACTCCATTTTTCATCCCAGGGAACAAATATTGATGTTTGAGAAAATCGAAGGCGAAATTAGTCGTGTTTCCAGTTTTTCCGAATAACGCCATCCGACGGCAAAAATTGCCTCCTCTACAGTGATCGGAATCTGGAAAAAACTACCATTAAAAAAATTCTAAATATATCAAATAACAGATATTTTCCACTTTTGAGCGCATTTTTATAAATAATATCGTATCTGCCAATTATTTTTACTTTACTCGGTTATCAAAATAAAATCGATGAAATATCAGTAAATATCCGGTAAATTATCCCTGACTATATCTTTCTTCAAATTTATTTTCAAAAACCTTTTTTTTTTCTTAATGAATTTTAAAATTACGAAAACAAGCTTTTTTCTCGTTTCCGATAACATGACAGTTTTTCATTAATTTGATGGCCTAAAAGTTCAATTTATACATTCAATTTGATTAATAATTGGGGATTATTGAATACACTTCAAGATGTGAAAATTTAAATACATCGAAAGTATCTTTATTTTCCCAAAAATAATGCCTGTGAAATTCTTTCAAAATACCTTAAAAAATCATTTGTATACTACAAAATTTTACGAAATTGTTTAAAATCTTTAAAAATATTCTAAAACTTTATAGTTCCTTCAAAATCGTTTCATATATTCCGAAATTCTAGGAAATTTATTAAAACCACATGAAAAATTTTTAATCCTTTGACATTTTTTAAAATTCCTTAAAATTTTTTAATCTCCTTAAAATTCCTTGCAATCGTTTAAAATACTTTGAAATTCTTTAAAATTCTTTCAATTTATTATAATATACTGAAAATTCTCTTGAATCTTTTCAAATCTTTAAAATCTTTTTAAAAATTATTTATTTATTCAAATCCTTTCCGAAATTTTAAAATCCTTTGAAATTTGATCCATCAAAATTACAGAAATTTCAAATCCTTTGAAAATTTTTAAGAATATTAAAGAACTTGAGAAGTCCTTTGAGTTTTTAAAAATACTATTATGCAATCATTAAAAATCCTTTAAATCTTTTGAAAATTCCTTGCAATCTTTAAATTACCCTAAAATCATTCACAAATTTTTTGGAGTTTTTTTTAAATACCCTAAAATCTTTTAAATCCTTTGAATTCTCTTTAAATAATTCAAATATATTTGAAAATTCTTTGCAATCTTCTAAAAAAAACCATAAAATATTTCAAATTCGAAATTTATTAACATTTTTCAAAATAGCTTCAAATATTTCAAATTCTCTTAAATCTTTTCAATTTATTTAAGTCTATTAAAAATACCTATAGATTTTGTAAAATATCATTGCATATTAGAAATGCTTGAAATCTTTTAAAATACCTTAAAATGTATCAAATTTTTGAAAATGCTTTGAAGTTCTTAATAATAACTTAAACTTTTCAAAATCCTTTCAAATCCCTTCAATTTATCCCAATCTATTGAAAATTCCTAGGAATATTTTAAAGTACTCTAACATCTTTAAAATCTTTTGAAATCCCTGGAATTTTTTTAAAGCTCTTAAAATTATCATGAAGTTCTTTAAAATACTTTAAAATCTTTAAAATTTATTGATTTTTCTTTATATTATTGAAACCTTGTGAAAATTCTTTTCAATCTTTCAAAAACTCTTGAATATTTCAAATCATTTGAAATCCCTCAAATTGATTTAAATCTATTAAAAATTCATTTAGGCCTTTAAATTTCTAATATAATCAAAAAAATTCAAATCTTATGAAGTTTTTTGAAATCCCCTTGATTTATTGAAATCTAATGAAAATTCCCAGGAATATTTTAAAATACCGCAAAACTTCAAAATCCTTTAAAATTCCTTTAGTTTATTTGAATGGAATGAATATTCCGTGGAATCTTTTGAAATACCCCAAAATTTTGTAATCTTGTGAAAATTTTTTCGAGTTCTTAAAAATACTCTAAATTATTTCAAATCCTTTTTATTCCCTTTTAATTATTGAAGTCTATTGAAAAGTCTTTGAAATTTTTTAAAATATCCTAAAACATCAAAAATAATTTAAAATTCCTATAATTTATTTAAGCTGTTCAAAATTTATATGATTTAAAATTTTTTCAATATACTTGAAAATGTTTCAAATCTTTTAAAATCTTGTAAAATCTCGTAAAATTATTCGTTTAAAACACACTAAAATATTTCAAATTTTTTGATATTTCTTTAATTTAATTATATCTATTGGAAATTTCTATGAATATTTTTTGAATACTCAGAAATTTTTGTAATCGTTTGTATCCATTTCAAATCCCTTCAAATCTTTTTAAATTGCTTAAAAAAATTTTATGCTCTTAAAAGTCCCTTCAATGTTTTTTAAAAATGCCATGAAATATTTAAAATCTTATAGAATAAATTTAAATGTTTTATATCTATTTAAAATTCCTTTCAATCGTTTAAAAGATAAAAGAATATTTAAAAAAATTATAATCTTTGGAAATACTTAAAAATATTAAAAAATCTCTTGAGCCTCTGAAATCATTCAAAATCTCTTACTCTCGGGAGTAAATTTTTCTAAATCCATTCAAATATTGAAAAATCTCTGATTAAATGAAATCTGATATTTCATGAAATCCTTTAAAAATTTTTAATCCTAATAAAATTCTTTCAGATTTCATGGAAATTCTTTAAAATATCTTATTGAATGCTTTTAAAATTCCTTAAAATTATTTAAATGTTCGGAAATCTCACAAGTTCCTTAAACTTTCTCAACAATCCGAAGGAATCTTTTGTAAATTTGCTAAAATCCTTTTAAATCTCTTAAAATGTCTTCAGACTTCCTAAATCCTTTATGAAATTCTTTCAAATCTGCCGAATTTCAACGAAATTCTTTAAAACCACAACGAATTTCTAAAACCCTGTAAAATCCCCTGAAATTAAAAAAAATTATTCATATATTTAAAGTCCTATGAAAACAATTTTTGTGAAATTCTTTAAAAATTTTAGAAATATTATAAACTGTTCAGACATTTTTTTATATTTTAAAAACTCAATATAATTCTTTTAGCATTTTGTGAAGTTCCTTGGAATTATTAAAAAATTAAACGTTTTAAATCCTATGAAATCCTTTAAAATTCTTATAAATGTTTGGCAAATACTTTGCAGTCTCATTAAATAATAAACATAAAATTAAAAACATTTAAAAAATGAAACCATTAAGCAATATGAAATAAAAACAACCTACAGGGGGTAACCATTAATTAAAAATACTAATTCACCTAAAATAATTCATTCAATTTAATTAATATTGAAGAAACTATACCTGCCAAAAAATAAAATTAAAGTTAATTATTTTTGTTTTATTTGTACTCTTAATTGATGATTATTAACTGTATGTCGCATTATCCACCTTAGGAAGGTGTTCCCTACCTTCAAGAAAACATTTCATTTGTTTAAAATAAATTTTGTTTTTCTTTGTCTTTTTTTTTATTTGGACTCCTAAAAAATCTAATTTTTCATATACAAAAAAAATTCGTGGCAATTTTTCATCGAGTTTAGTTTTTTGTTCTCCTTCTGATTTCGGAACGGGTATTAATCTCGTGTTTATTAGTGACTAAAATGTTGACGAACACGAAATTTTACGAGTTAGGCGAAATTGTTGAGAATGGACGACAGTAAGATTTTCGGAAACGATTGGTGACTAGAAGGTGAATAAATAGACGGGTAAAATTCGCTAGAGCGTGCAATGGGTAGCGCACAGTTTGCGCTGGCAATTAATTTTCACGTAGTTATACCGTAGTGCCTAAAGTGCGTCAAAAATAGACCAGATTTTGACTATTAATAGAATTGTTATGTGGTCGTTCTGGCAAAGTCGAGCGTCGTTTTAACGAGCCTTGACGACTGAAATGTATCAATTTTTCATATAAATTCACCGAATGGAAGAATTTTGTAACGAGCGTCGGACGCCATGTCCGACGGCCGACGCTGGCGAGATCGGCCTCGCCATTAAGCCGCGCGCTCAACTTTCGAAAATACCTTCATTCTTAGATTCAAATACTTTAAAACAGGCAAAATTACAACATTTAACACGAAAATAGGAAAATAAATTTTTGTAAATAAAATTAATGTGGATACTGTATAAGATATAATTAAAAATAAATTTAAATTCCTAACAATTTAAGGAAAGTATTGCGTGTAGATAAATTTTTAACTAAATAGTTGAATTTTCTTACAAAAAATTAATTTTTTACAAACAAAGACAAATTTTCAACAAAATGTATAAATTTTTAAAGAAATAGTTTTTTTTAACATGAACGGAATGGTTCAGTTTTTACTTTAAAAAAATAAGTTTCAATCCAAAAAACATTAAGTTTCTAACAAAATAGTTCACTTTTTAACCAAAGAGATGAACTTTGAACTAAATTGATAAATAATATGGCTAAAAATTTAATTTTTAACAAAATAGTCCACATGTTGAATTTTCAGCAAAAAAGATGAAGTTTCAAACAAGAAGAATAATTTATTTCCAAAATGAGGAATGTTAATAAACACATCAATTTTTTACCAAATAACTTGATTTTCAACTGAAAAAAATTTTGCCGAAAATGGAATAGTTATATTTTCAGTTAAAAAATTCAATTTCATTAAAAAAACTTGAATTTTCAACAAAATAGTTGAACATTAAACCAAAGATGTGAATTTTCAAATAAATTGAAGAATCTTCAGAAAAAAAAATTTTAACGAAGTAGTTCACATTTTAACCAAGAAGATGAATTTTCAACTACAAATATTAGTTTTATATCAAAAATGGAGAAATTTGAATTAAAAATCCGAATTTTCAACAAAATAGTTGATTTTTTAACCAAAGAAACGAAGTTTCAACAAAATAGTTAAGTTTTCAATCACACATATAAATTTTCAATAAAATAGTTAAATTTTTAGCAAAAAGAGATGAATTTTTAACTACAAAGATAATTTCTATACCAAAAAGAGGGTTTTTTAACGAAAGAAAAACGGAATTTTCAACACAATATTTAAATGTTTGAATAAAGAATGATTTTTTTACAAATAAATGAATTTGATACTAAACAGTTACATTTATCCCATAAAAAAATGTCATTTAAAAATTAAATAGTTCAATTTTCATCAGAAAAATTATTTTTTATTCAAAGAACCAAATTTTGAACAAAATAGTTTTAAAAAAATCGTAACGAAAAGTGGAGCAGTTAATTTTGTGGTATAAAAAATCAAGTTTATACATTGGTAAATAAACATGATTTAAAAATTACTTACAAATATATTATAAATATTCTGCTGGAATAGTTGCATTTTAAAACATAATTTATTAATAATAATTGGTTGATTCATGGTTTGAATCAAAAAGGGAGAATTTCAATAATTTAAAGAGATTTTCAAATATTTTACTGATAGTAATTAAACTCCATGCAGTTTTAAAGAATTTTATTAAATTTTCATATTCATTTTATTTTTATTTATTTAATAAGACATTCACAAGGTTTTAAGATATTTTAAAAGATTCAAGTGGATTTTTGAAAATTTTTATATATTTCAATAGATTTTTAAAAATTTTTTATGGGATTCTGTAAGATTTTCTAGAATTCTTATAATTTTCAGAGATTTTAAATATATTTTTCACAAGATTTATTGAAGAATCTGAAAGATTTATAGAGATTTTCAAATTTTTAGAGTTTTTCCAAAAGATACAAATTTTTTTCAATTTTACAATATTTGAAATGATTTTTAGGAATTCTCAATATATTTAAAACACTTTTATATATTTTGAGGTATCTAAAAAGATTCCTATGAATTTGTAATAGATTTCAATAAATTAAAGGAATTTAAGAGAATTTCAACGATTCTAGGTTATTTTTAAAGATTCACTTTCTGAGTGTACTTTTCTTTTTCAACAAATTTTGTAAAACTCAGTTGTATAATACGAATTTATTGCAGATTACTTTTTAAGCTTTTTTATTAAAATTTTTAAATTATCAATAATCCCAATTTAAAAATATAGAGAAAATAATTTAAATTTTTGGTTAAGCCATTCAGTGGCGCCCTCGGCTCTCAAAAGAACATTCATTCTCACACTTTTTAATTAGATAAAGAATTACTGATTTTTATAATGATATTTGAATATAATTTTAACGTTTTTGTCAAAAAACAAGAAGTTATGAAACAATGAAAACTTTTTTTAAAATAGATTAATCCATTTTTAAGAAAATCATGAGAAAAGTGAAATTTAAAAACTTACTTGGATCATTATAAAGTTAAAATTTAGAATATCTGAATTTATATATTGATGATGTTGAATTGGTAAGTTTTTCTTTTTTTACAATTTAATTCAAATTAAGCATATAATTGTTCTTTTTTTAATTTTCGATCATTTTTAATTGATTCAACTAAAAAAAATTACAGTGGAGAATTATGGACATATTTTTGTTTTTAGGTCAAATTCAGAGTAGATTGTGAGAAAAATCTTTTGGTTAGGACAACTAATTTTCTAAAGAAGACGATAAATACTCACGAAACCAGAAAGAAAACAATAAATATCTCAATTAGGTCAAAAGTTATAGAAGTTTATATAAAAATGTTTTTTTTTTGGTTGTTGTGAAAAAAACGTATCGAATTAAAAAAAGACTTGTTTTAAAAGAAAATAGATCTTCAAAAAATTAAGTTAAATATTTTTTTATTGTGTCAGATGCCCCATTAAATTCCACATCGATTGAGCTTTATTTTAAATATTGACAACTTTCACTCCCGGCATGCTTTAAGGAAATGAATCGAAAATATTAAAACTTTACTATATTAAAGTTTGAAATCTTCTCTTTAAAACAAGTCCCATAAAGTATAAAAAGCTTTCTCTGTTCTCGAATTATAACAAAAAATATGGGAGCGTGCCTAAGAAACGGTCGGCACGCTCCCACATTTTTTGTGTTAATTCGAGAACCAATACAAATTTTCGCAGTTTCTTGAGCTTATTTTAAACAGGAGATTTCAAATTTTAATTTAGTATAATTTAAAAAAAATTTTAATCACTTCCCTAAAGTTTCCAGACCGAGGAATTTGGGAATCGAAAATTGGTCAAACACCGAAAATGGGTCAGTCTTCCTAACACGCTATCTCGGTCAATATTTATCGGAAATGCTTCAACTAAAGCGTAATGGACACGGAATTTAATAATCTTTCACAAAAATTCTAAAAAATATTACTAACTTAATTTTTTAAAGAGATAGTCACTTTACAAGACTCTTGATAACTTGATAACTTGATAATTTGATAAAAAAAACCACTTTGGGACCGTTACCTGAAAATTGCAAAGTGTTCCTCAATGTCAAATTTTCAAAAATGAAGCACTTCTGATTACTGAAAATAAATAATAAATTGTAACAATTCGAGAAAGTTTGTAAAATTTACGACACACCTCGATCGAAATTAAACGCGGATTATTTCGGCGGAGCATGATAACTTTGAGAGAAGAATTCTTCTTCAGAAAGGAGCGATCCGAGCTTAATACGAAAAAAAAAGATTGGAGATGTCAAACGATTATTTGCGGCCCGCAAAAGGAAAAGATGGTCTACCGACAATAATGTGTAGTGAATTCCGTATACCACGTGTGCGTTATAAATCATTTGCGTGGCTCCTCTAATTATAAGTATGACTATCGCCGCTATCGCAAAGACGCGTACATTGCCCGAAGGCTGTAACAGTGTTCCCTGATAATCGTTTCTTTTTCTTCTTTAACCACAGAGAGAAAAAAATCATAATAAAAACGCCACCAAATGCATTCATAATGAAGACGTCAGTTCACAATTGTATTCACATTGTAGCGCAAATAAACATAAACCGAGCCAAAAAATTTCTTGACAAAAAAAACTTGTTTTCTTGGATACAGATGAAAACTTAGTGAAATCAAATTTTGGTTAATTTAACAAAATATTTGATTGACCCATAATTTGTTTTTCAACTAACCAATTATTGTATCTACCAAAATATTTGTTTAAGAGAACCCCAAAAATTTAGTTGGATCAACCAAATATTTTGTTGTCCATAAATAGAAATAGCCCCCCTATTTCTATTTATGGACA
>NC_046666.1:47283157-47374152 GCF_010883055.1 Belonocnema kinseyi | reverse complement strand
GTCCATAAATAGAAATAGCCCCCCTATTTCTATTTATGGACAACAAAATATTTGGTTGATCCAACTAAATTTTTGGGGTTCTCTTAAACAAATATTTTGGTAGATACAATACTTGAAACCTGTTTTGGCTTTTCAAATTACTATACAATTACAAATTTCCTTGAAATCGCTTTGAATCTTCAAAATCCAATATTATCATTTAAAATCAGTGAAAATCCTTTGAAAAAAACGCTTAAAACCCTTGAAATTCCATGAAATATTTCGAAATCTTACGAGTTCCCTTAATATCTTTGAAATTCTTTTTAAATTAATTAAAATCTTGAAAATCCGTAGGATAATGTACATATAGAATTCTTGAAAATAAATCCAAGAATCTAGCGACCAAATTTGGACAACCATCATAAAATTTTATTATTGTAATTTGAAAAAAGATTTTTTTTTCCGAATAAAATAAAAAAGACTAAAGACATTTTTTAATCTTATTTTCTTTCCTCTTTTTTATATTTGTCAAATTTTTTTTTCAGGAAAAGAAATGATCTTTTTCAAATTGCAATAGAAGCATTTTATGATGGTTTTCCAAATTTTTTCACTGGATTTTCGGTTTTATTTAAGGAATTATATACATTAACTTGATTATTGGACGTTATGTAGGATTTTACATTTGATTTTATTCGAATTAAAATATCTTGAATTTTAAATCCGTAGAAATACTTGAAACTCTTAAACATCCCTTAGTTTCTTAAAAATCTCTTAAAATCTTTAATAATATTCGCAAATTCATTGAAATTTTGTTTAATATTTTAAAATCTTACGAAATTCTCTATAATCTGTGGATATAATTTTTAATCATTCAAAACCTCTTGTTAAAAAATAAACAATTGTGAAAAATCACGAAGAGTAAAATTCCCGGCTCTAGAAAATTCCTGGATGAGAAAATATTCCCAAAAAAGTCTTGAAATTAGACAATTGCCAACATTAAAAAGTTCACGAATTGGAAAATTTCGACAGCTTGTGATACATACTTCTGAATTTGAAAATTTCCGAAATAAAATTACCAACACAGGGACATTTCCGAATTTAAGCAATTAAAATATTGTTAAATAATGAAATAAACTATAAAAAGCTAATAGAATACTTACATTTAATGATCATATTTTTTATTTTATTCCCTATTTCATTATTTATTATTATTAAAACAGTATTTTATTGGTTTAAAATCAGGAATGTATACATTAGAAAATTTTCCTTCGTCTATGATTTCATAGCGTCGGATATATTATGTTGGATTTTATTTTCGGAATGATTTATTCTCGAGAATTTAAAGATTCGTTAAAATTAAAAAATTTCCGGAATTTTATTTTTTAGAATTTTTCAGTTTGTTCAGTTATGAACAGATTTTCATTTTTTTTCTCTGGGTCCAAACAATTCAACTAATTTAAGCATTTTCAGTTTCATAATGCAAACCTTTGTTTTGCAATGGAAATATTTTTTAAAGTTATTTTCGTTACTTTAATAACAATATTGAATAACAGAGTAAAAAATGACATTTTAACCAAAACTTTAAAACAAAATTTGTATTTTTTTTTCATAAAATTTTCTTTTAATGGAATTTATATAAAGCAAACAGGATCTTTTATTTTTAATTAAAAAAATGTTCTGAAGTACAAAATAAAGAGCAATATAGAAAATCGGATTGGGATTTTTTTGGAAATCGAATTTTAAAAAATCAAATTTCTATAGTGGCTAAGATTTAAAAAAATCAATGATGCAAAGGTTTGGTTTGTGTGTGTCCGGAATGGAATCCACCAATATAATTTTTCAAAAGCTAAAATTTTTTCAGTTCTAGCAAAATTCGAAAAAAATTAGAGTTTTTTTATTAACTCATTATTATCTGGATAAAACGGGAAGCTTACGATGAACTAGATACTGCTATCGCTGGATTCAGGATGTTGCAGGATGATTAATCGCAGTCCTAAAATATATTACTTCCCGCGTATTATCAATGCGACGTACCTCATATCGCTTTATTATCGATTTTTCATCACTAATAAATTAATAAATAATTAACTATACACAATCACTAATCACTCTTTCCCTGAACGTAATTTTATCATTTCTTTCGAAAAAAAAGATTAAGGTCATTTGGAGTTTTCAATTATGTGCAATTATGTACAGTAAATAATAACGAATTTTTGAATTTTTATGAGAAAGATTGAACCGCAACAAAAATTACCCATTATTATTTTACATTCTCGAATTTAAAAGGATTCAGAAAGCAGCTGACTTGTTCAAAATGGCGGTAGTAGGATCTCACTTGAATAATTTAAATATTCGTATTTTTGAAAATAATGAATATTAGCAATTTAGAAATATAATTTTGAAAATCTGGGCATTGAAAAAAGAGAAAAAAGTTTCTAGATTATTAACAAAGAAAGTATTTATGAAGATAAGGAAACGTCCAATTATTACGTAAGGATAATTTTTTAAATGTTAGAGTTTCTATTGTAAAGGATTCGAAAGAATGTTGTGACTTGCCCCTTTTTTTCTCAAGCAAAATTTTATATTTTTTATTCAGTATATCAACAAAATATAATTTTTTTCACTGTAAACGAGATTTCAAAAGATTTCAAGGTATTTCGAGGGAGTTTCATAAATTTTAAGGGATTCACGAGAATATAAAAAAAATCTTAAAATTTTCCAGGGATTTTATGAGATTTTAAGGTACTTTGAAGAGTTTAATTTAATTTTAAGAGTTTAATATAATTTTAAGAGATTTACGTAATTTTAAGGAATCTTTATGGATTTAAAAATATTTTCAGAGATTTTTAGTTATTTTAAGAAACTAAGAATGATTTCCGAATATTATCACATTTTAAGGGATTTTAACGGATTTTAAAAGATTTAAAAAGATTCTAAACGGTTTAAGAGATCTTACGGGATTTCATGGGATATTGTAGGATTTCGACTGATTTCTAGTAATTTGAATAAATTTTAACGAATTAGGAACGATTTCTTTGAAGGGATTTCAAGGAATGGTATTTTTTAAAAGATTTTATAAGATTTTATGAGATATCGAAGTATTTCCACCAATTTTAAAGAGTGTCAAAGGATTTTAAGAGTATTGCGAAGATCTGATGGGATTTCTTCAGATTTCTAAAGATTTTAACAGCTCTTGAGAGATTTGAAAAAAGCTAAATGATTACGAGATTTTTTCAAGCGATTTCAAAAGATTTTACGGGACTTCAAGAAGTTTAATCAAATTTCAAGAGATTTTATGGGATTTTAAGAGATATTGAAGGTTTTCAACATATTTTTAGGGATTTTAAAAATTTCTGCTATTTTAATGGGATTTCGAATATGTAAAGAGATTCTATGAGATTATGAAGGATTTCACGGGATTTCAAACGAATTTAAAAAGATTTCAAAGGGCCACAAACTACGGATTTCAGAGAAATATGTAATATTTGAAAAGATTTCACGAAACTCCGAAGAATTTCCGAATATCATAAAGGATTTTAAGAAATTTTGATGTGTTTTAAAAAGTTAAGGAGTTTCAAGAAATTTTAAAAGATTCCCATGGAACTTAAATATTTAAAGGGATATCGTATTATTTAAAAATATTTCGCTAAATATCAAGCATTTTAAACGATTTTCAGGGATTTTAAGAGTTATCCATGGATTTAAAAGGATTGTGAGGGATTTTTATGGGATTTTAAGGGATTTCTAAAGATTCCAAAGTATACACGAAAAAACGTTGAATATCTAACATAATTTTTTGCTTAAATCATAAGAACCTATTCAAAATAAAAGCATCCCATGAAACCAAAAAAATCTCCTTGACAACCAAAGTTGAAAATTAACATTTTGAGGATATTTATTCACGGATTTTAGACGATTTCTTAAGGTTTTAAAATAAATAATAAAATTGAAAAAATATATTTTTAAGGCTGTAAAATATATATTAATGCAAAGTATTTTACGGGATTTTTCGACTTAAGGGGATGGATTTTTAAAATTTTTAAGGTATTTTAACGTATTTCGTGGGAACTTGATTCCTTAAAAGGAATTTAAAAAGATTATATATGATGTTAAATGTAGTATGAATTTAAAGGATTTGAAAAAATCTTACATAATGAAACTAATATTAATTAATTGACTAAATTTTTTAAAGATTTCGTGGGAATTCAAAAAATTGTAATAATTGTCATGGATTTCACGAGATTTCATAAAAGGTTTATATCGGATTTTAAGAATAGTAAAATTCTCGACAATTTGTTTATTAAACGTATTTAATATAAAATGTTAAATGTTAAAAGAAAAAAAATTTAACGTTTTGTAAGGAAAGGGCCCACTTTAAATGTATGTATGTATTTATGTATTGTTACATATAGCCGGATAAATTCCCGGTACTTTAAATCCGGAACGAATCCTCTAGCTTGAAAAACATGAAACCGGGGGATTTTTGAAATTCGAATTTCGAAAATCCACTTTTCAAGAAAAATGCATTTGAAGTCGTTAAGTCCCATAAGGGCACGTGTTAATTTTTTTTCGTTTAATGTTTAAATTTACCCACTTCCAGGCACGTTCGGGAAATGAGTATAAGCTCAAGATATGGAACAGAGATTAAAGTATTATTTTCCATCAAAATCCCAAAATCTATATTTTTATTCTTTTTATCCTTGGGATCTTTTCTTATGGAATGTCACAAATAATATTGCAATACGTAAAAGTAATTTCAAGTAATTTTTTTTAGTACAAAAAGGAATTTCAACAGTTAGAACAGTTTTCAATTATAATATTTAAATAAAAAATTAGAAATAAGATACTTACTTAAGAAATGCTTTTCCATTCCTCCTTAAGTAAGGATTCGTAGAATTTTCTACCCCCCCCCCCCGCCCGAAATAAAAGAAATTTACGTAATTAATGGACTTTCACTAAATGCGAGTTATATTTAAATTTAAAAAGAAGAATCAAATAATTTTGTGGAATTTATCAAGAAGAAGCCTTATTTTTTGGACTTTTTCAGAACGGATTGACGTTATTTTTGGAACTAATTATATACAAATATGAAGAAAAAAGTGTAAAAGTTATTATAAAGTATTTTTAAAAAGCCATTATAGGACTGTTTCAAGTGCTCATTTTTGGAAAAAATGGAATTGTATGATGAAGCAGAACTTGATTTTCAAATTAGATTAAGTATAAATTTTTTATGGATATTTAATCGAATTTAGATATCGAACTCTACAGCATCTTTTTTAACAAAAAATGTGCAATTAATACAATCCTATGCTAAATTTTTAAATACTTTTTAATACGTTTTATACTCTCTTCCCTATATTTATAAATACGTGGTTCCGAAAAACATGACAAGTTGCTTATTATTTAGAATTTTTTTAAATTCTACGTTTGCTGAGAAAATAGTCGTGTTCTTTTGAAACTTGTTTATAAATATTTTCAAAAAAAGTATAAAACGTATTAAAAAGTATGTAAAAAGTGATTATAAGACTGTTTCAAGTGCTCATTTTTGGAAAAAACTGGAACTCTATGATAATGCAGAAGTTCATATTCAAATTAATATCCATTTTTTTACGGATATTTAATCTAATTTGAATATAAAAATGTTTCTGAGTCATCCTTTTTCCAAAAAATGTGCACTCAAGAGAGTCTAGTGATCAATTTTTAAAAACTTTTTTAATGCATTTTATACTTTCTTCCCCATACTGATATATACTTAGTTCCAAAAAAACATGACTATTTTCCTAGAAAAATATATTTTTTTAATTCTGTTAAATATAAAAATGATCTAAAGAGGGAATCAGTCTGATTCCTAAGTGTTATTCTACTCATAAAAAAAGTAAAAAAAAAACGAGGTCTTTTTCTCATAAATTTCAATTTTTTCTTTCCCAGACTTCACAATAAAAAAATGTTACAGTCCGAATTTCTTTTCAGACAAATTTCCCATTGTTTCTCGATTTTAAAAGTGCCCGGATCGCGAAGAAGAGGACTATCCGCCCACGCTCTGCACTTGCAACTGACCCAGGTATCTTCGTTTGATCCAGTTAAACCCCAGGGAATTCGAAACGACCTTGAATCTCGTAATTTGCGTATTCGGACGGACCTTGGTCAATGGAAAGCAAGCCTTTTTGCCCCGGTAGTAAATCAAGGTGGATGCTGATGGAGACTGGTATTAAGGGTTTTGCGAGGAAAAAGATAGAGCTGACCGGACCGAGGCGACGGCTAGATTCTAGAAAACGGTTCGGCTGTTTGGCTCCATTACGAAGATCTCCTCAGGGAAGCCGCAGTGCGAATTTCGAGGTCGTGCAGGTAAGCTGCATTTGTTTTGCATAACGGTGTAAGGCGTATAATGTGAAAACCGGGTTAGGTGAAGGCAGGTTTCACGGAGGAAAGGCTTTGTCGAAGAGATTCTGCAGATCTGAGTGAAGAAGACCCTGCTGACTTCGATTCGCTCTGCTTCAGTTAGCGACAATAGCCAAGAGCGCCGGAAGTCTTTGAGGGAGAACCGCGGTTTGCGAATGTGGCTAGACTTATTAAATGCCCCAGAATTTATGTTGAGCAAATGCTTTAGAGTCTAGAGAATATGTTTAGAATTTAAGGTTGTTCAATACGTGCAATCAATTTCAAAAGTTGCCTATCTTTAAAATGATTTATAAAATCAACAAAAGATCTATTATTAATTTCTATAAATCTTGATTAAGGCTTCTAAGCACACTTTAGAAAAAAATAGTTCAGTTTAAGTCGTTTATTAAACAGTAGTTATTGAAAGGTTTATTTTTTCCTTTTTGTTACAATTTCGTACAATTTTGTTTTTTGTCGTTACAATTTTTATTTAATCCTAATGATCATCATTATTCGAAGGATTCTCTACATTTCTATTTGGGTTGATGTTATTAAAAAAATTTTATTGAGAAATCATGCAATTATTATTATAAACAATCATAGTTGAAATTTTAATTGACACCACCCAAATAGAATTGTAGAGAATCTTTCAAAGAATAAAATGAGGCCTTTATTATTAGGATTAAATAAAAATGGTAACTTTTTCCTTAAGAGAAAGGAAAAACTAAACCTTAAAATAATTACTGTTAAATAAACAATTTTAACCTGAATTATTTTTACATTCTCATTTCTGAGAATGTAATGCAATCGTCCAAATATTCGATTTCTGGTTTTTAACGGATCTTTAGGTTTCGGAACTCGCAGAATCCGAAAATCATAAAATTTTATCGGTGTCTGTCTGTCTGTATGTCTGTCTGTATGTATGTATGATTACCTAAATTTTGTAGCCACGCTAACTTTTGAAGGATTTGTCCAATCAAGTCCGTATTTGATACACTTCTGAAGTTACCCAAAATAAAGGCTACGTTTGTTAATAAGATATTTCGAACAAAAATTAATAAATTGGGCGCATTTTCAAAATTTTGAATTTTTTTTTCAAAATTTTAAAAAATGTTGTGACAGTTTCTTATAGATGGGTGAAAGACTTCCAAATTATATAATAATATAATAATATAAAAATATAATAATTTGAAAATTTTCAAAAAATATAAAAAATTATTTTTTCATTAATACAAATATCTCATTCAAAATTATCACTAGATACCAAATATATTTCAAAACTTTTCTAGCCGATTTTTTCGATTAGCCCAAAATTAAAAAAATTATAGCATTTTCAAAATTTTCAAAATTTTTTTTCTTAATATTATAAATAAATAAATAAATCATAAATTTCTTAATTTAAAAAATGTACATAAAAAAAACGAATTTTTCTATCGAAAAATCCCTGATAACTGCATTTGTTCATTACATTTGTTTATAATATAAACAATTATAATTTTAAGAGAAAACTCTTTTAATATAATATTGTTTTTCATTTAAATTAATTGTAATATAAAATGAAAAAAAACTTATAATTATGGAAAACCGTAGAAAATGTTTTTTTAACAAATAAAATGTATACAAAAAATTTGTTGTTAATTGTATGATATTGGAACATCTTTAACTAATGTTACTCTATGCAACTTAGGAGATTTCAACAATTTTCCTGTTATTGACGAGCACCGCGAACGTGAAATAGAAAAAATGGCATTTTTTTGACTCAAATTTGTTTATTTATAAAAAAATTTAAAAGCTAATTTAAAAATCGGGCTAGACAACTTCTCCCACCTTCTCCAGAACCAAAACCGGCACAGTCTCAGAGTTTCACTGTACTTTGTACAAAATTCATGTAATTGGTTGATGATTCATCATTTTAGTTGACAAACCTCTTTTTGTTCAAAAATTAATTATTTTGTTGAAAATTATGTTTTCTAGTAGAAAATTAATTATTTTAACTAAAAATTATATTCTTCCATATTTGGTTTGAAAATTCAAATATTTGGTACAAAATTTTTGTATCTTATTCAAAATTCTAATTTGTCGGAGAATATTTAAGCTTCTTGGTGACTAATTCCACTTTTTGGTTGAGAATTTTTTAAAAGTTCAAATATTTGTTTTAAAGTTACTATAATTTGTTAAAAATTTATCTATTTTGATAGAAAATTCATCTTATTATATGAAAATGGATCTTTTTGATGAAAAATTAGTTTTTTTCTTATTTAAACTTAATTTTTTTTAACTGAAAACTTAAGTGTTTCATTTTTGGTCGAATATTTATCTTTTTTGATAGAAATTTGATCTTATTCATTGAAATTATACTATTTCATTAAAAATTTACTTTGAGTTTATTGGAAATTAAGTTTTCAGCTTAAAATTTAATTATTCTATTTTTAATCCAAAATGTATCCGTCTTAAGTGAAAATTCAACTATTTTTCGAAAAACCTTCTTTTTGATAGAAGAGTACTCTCATTAGATGAAACTTCATTTTTTTGGTTAAAAAAATTCATTTCTGTGGCAGGAAATTGAACTATTTTGTGGAAAAATCGTTTCCTTTTTGGTTGAAAATTTAAGTACTTTATTTTTGGCAAAAATTTATCTTTTTAGTTGAAAATTGATGTATTGGGTTAAAAATTAATTTTTTTCAGTCAAAGATTTGTCATTTTAGTTGGAAATTCACCTTAACTATTCTACTATTTTTTGTTAAGAGCTTATTTCTTTGATTGAAAGAAATATTTAGTTAAAAAATGGTGTTTTTTTGTAGAAACTTCCTCTTTTGGATTGATAATTCCACTATTTGATCAAAAAATCATCACTGTGATTGAAAATTAATTTCTTTGGCTGAAAATTCGTTCGTTTTTAGTTGAAAATTCTATTTTTGTTCCCAATATTTTGTTTTTCGGGAATTTTATGTATAGCTAAATTTCGGTCGTCCCCCTATAATATGACTGATTTTTAAAATTCTTAAATAATGAAATCCAAGGATAGAAAATTTCCTAATATAAATAATAAAATGTTTCTTTTAATAAATATGATCTATTTATTTAAAAAAACAATAATGTAATATTTTGATCAAGAAGAAAGAAATTTTCCTGGTCTCTTTAATTTTTTAAATTTTTGTTTATTTAATTCAAATAATTTTTAAACAAATTATATTTTTGTAAATTTCTATTTTTAATTAATAAATAATATGTATAAACAAATTTAATTATTTACATTTAGGAATTTTCTATAGTTGAAAATTTTGCAGTATCGCATGTTTCAGGACACAGAAATTTTCAAATTTGGTAATATTTTATAATTTTATCATGCGGGAATTTATAAATTTGGTGCTATTATAATCGGATTATAAAATGTTAGAGAATTTTTGTATTTCAGAAATTGTATAATTTCGTGTATTTTCTATTTTAATGTTACTTCTATTTACAATTAATAAATTGTAGATTATGCAATAATAATAGTTATTATTATTTTGTAAAATCGAACATATTTTAAATAAAAACTTCAAAGTTGTCAATTGTTTTATAGTTAAAAAAATATTTACAAAATGTTCCACCACCCTACAACAATTTCTCATTTTCATTACAGGATTCTCAAGACAAGATTAATATCCGTCCAACATAAACTTACAACTCGCCCAACAGAAACTCGTATAAATAATCCCAGAAGCGGAAAATTAGTTATCAGAATTGGCACAGTGAAGTCTATCTTAGTGAAACTGGAAAGACGCCCGTATCTTGTGTTATAATGTTATAATATAAAGCACTCTGTACAACGTACTACAAATTGTAGAAGACCTTCTCAAAGTAAATAATAATTGGTCAAACTCGCGTGACACTGAGTATAAACAAAATAATTTTCTGGATTTTTTTTCTAATTAGACTACACAACATATTGCTTCATACTTAATTAAAGATTCACACATATTTTACAAGCTGTGATTAATTAACATTTTTAAAATGTAATTAATAAGAATCCTTTTCGTATTCCTCATTCGTCTTCGTTACATAGGGAGAAGTAATCGTATATTTATTTGCATGACGTGTTCACAAAATAAGTCAGCATGGGATGGACAGAAACGAACTTGGACGTGATCCAGGTACTATCTAGAGGTGGTATTCGCGGAGTGTTTTGCGACGAAGTTAAGTTTATTGAGCGTAAGATTTGCTTCAGCAAAATTTATGCGGAATATGATTTTATAATTAGAGTCCTGGATTTTAATTCGGTTACGATTATATTATAAAAAGTAAAAGACTAGCATTTCTAATCTAATGGATTTAAATAAAATGAAAAAACTAAGTCGTTCAAACCTCCCTCTCCTTTATTTTCCCCTCTCCAACTTCCCCTAATTTCCCTACCATCAATTCCCCATCGCCAATTTTCCTTAACTACTTCCAAAACTGCTCCCCCTTCTCTTCGCATCCGCAGCTAACACTCATCTTCCTCTACTTCTCTTCCTTAGCACTTACTGTTTCTTCCCTACTCATCTAAACTTTTAATCAGTTTCTAACACTACTCCTAGTTCCCTCAAATTATTTACTCTCACTTTTACTATCTTCGCTTCAATAATTCTCCATAATTTTTGCACCTACAACCTCTACCCCTATTCATTTCCTCTCCCTTCCTTTACTTCCCCTTCACTATTTTTTATTACTTTGTCTTAACTACTCCCTTTTGTATTTTCACCTCTCTTCTGTTCTACAGTTAACTCTTCGCTTACTTTAATTTTCTTGTTCTTGCTTAGCACCCTCTACTCACACTCACCTCTAATAATTTTCACTACTTCTCCTTACTTACTGCCCTTCTTCAGCTTTTATTGGCACTTCCCTACTCAGCCTAATATCTAATCTTTTGTTCTAAATTTCCCTACTTTAGTTTTCTCATTTCTACTCACTTCAGCTATTTCCTTCTCATAATTTCCTATAATTTTCGCTACTTTGCTTCTCTAATTTTATTGTATTTCTCACACTTCCCGACACTCACTTTCAGAACATCTTCCTCCTTTACTTTTCCCTTTCTTAGCTTCCACAGCTGACACTTCCCTTTATATGCTTCTGTTCATTAGCTCTCACTACACGTACCCTACTCACCCTAATTTTTAATGATTTCCTCACACTTCTCCTACCTCCCTCTAATCATTTACCCTCACTTTCACTACCTCCGCTCCCAAAATTGTTCAGAATTTTCGCTCCTTTATCCCCCTCCTCATTTTCTCTTACTTTATTTACTTCTCTTTACTTTTTTCTATAATTCTTTCTCAACTTCCTTCTGATTTACTTTCATCTCTCTTTGCTTCTACAGCTAACCCTTCCCTTCCCTTACTTCCATTCGTCAGGCCTCGCTTACTATTTCCTACTCAATTCTAATAATTTACGCTACTTCGCCTCACTCACTGCCCTTCTTCCACTTCCCTTGTCCAGGCCACATTACGACCTCCCTACTTATCTCAATATTAAATCGTTTATCCTTACTTCCTCTACCTCCTTTTACTCATTTCCACTCACTGTTCCTGCTTCTCTTTCCATAAATTTCTCTAATTTTCTCTTCTTTACTTCCTTTTATTTTCTCCTAATTTCCCTACTTCTCCTCCATTCATTTTCAAACCTTTTCCTCCTCTGCTTCTCCCTCTCTTCACTTTCACAGCTGACACTCCCCTTCCTCTGCTTCTCTTCCTTAGCATTCACTGTCCGTACCCTACTCATCCTAATTTTTAATCATTTCCGCACATTTCTCCTACTTCCCTCCAAGCATTTACCCTCACTTTCACTACCTTCGCTCAAATAATGTTTCATAATTTCCGCTCTTTCACTTCCCTTCATTTTCTCCTACTTCTTTCACTTCCCCTCCACTCTTTTTTATAGCTCTATCTGAAATTCTTCCTCTTCTACGTTCACCTCTCTTTACTTCTGCAGCTAACCCTTTCCTTATTTCCATTCACCAAGCCTAGCTTACCATTTTCTAGTTACACCCACTTCTAGTCATTTACACTAGTTCGCTTTACTCACTGCCCTTCTTCTACTTTCCTTACCCAGTCTTCACTGCCACTTTCCTACTCATGCTAATATCTAATAATTTCTTCTCAGCTTCTTACTTCTCCTACTTCCTTTTTTTTTATTTCCACTTACTTTTAATACCTCTTTCATAATTTCCTATAATTTTTGCTACTTCACTTACCCTTATTTCCTCTTACATCCTCTACTTCACCTCCTTTCGCTTTCACAAACTTTTTCTTCTCTACTTCTCCCTCTCTTCGCTCCCATAGCTAAACCTCTTCTGTCCCTACTTCCATTCCCCAGACCTCACTTATCAACCCTCCCTCACACACATTTCTAATAATTCCCCTTACTTATACTCACTTTTCCTACTTCCCCATTTTCTTTCACTATCATTTCCCCTCACTAGCCGTACGCGTCCCTTCTTCACCCTCATTTCCTTTAACCTCATTTTCCCCCATTTCAACTATTTTCTTCTCACTTTCATTACACACGTTCACTTCCCATAACTTCCCCCAATTGACGTACCAAAATTTTACTTCCCCTCCACTCACTTCCCCTCTTATCATTTTTCCTCATTTCATAAAATATACGCGCATCATATTTTGCCTTAAAACAATTTATTTTAGCTTCAAACAATACAAAATTAATACGAGACCGTCTAGATATTATATGACAATGAAGGTATAGGAGGGGAGTGGTTTGCCCTAAAGTCAAAAAATTTTACATAGAAGGAAGGTTGCATTCTTAACGAAATAGTTGAATTTTTAAGCCAAAAAGACAAATATTTAGAAAATAATCGAATTTTCCACCCAAAAAGTCGATTTTTTCACAGACAAGTTCATTTTCAACCAAGAGAGATGAACTTTCAATTAAAAATAATGAATTTTGTAGAATACAGTTCGAATATTATCAGAATAAGACGAGTTTATACCAATTAAACTTCCAACAAATAATTTGAATTTTTCACCAAGTAGCTGAAATTTAAAACCTACGAAGATTCAACCAAAAAAAAATCAAAAATTTATTTAATAAATTGAAATAAATAAATAATAAATTATAATATATATAAATTATAAATTATAATTATAAAAATAAAAATTATATAAATAATTAAAATAAAAATTGAAAAAATCTTTTCAACCGAAAAGATTAATTTTTTAACAAAAGAATTTTCAACAAAAAAGTCGAATTTTTAACTAAAATAGATCAATAATTAAATTTTAAGTTAAGAAAATTTCTAACAACAGTTAAATCTTCAACTTATAAAGGAAATATTTCTAAAAAAGAATTGAGAAGCTACATTTTCATATTAAAAAACATGAATTTTACAATAAAAACAAAGTGCCCACAAAATAATTTAATTTTCAAATAAATAGTCTAATTTTTAACAAAATTTTTGGATTTTCTACCAGAGTAGTTGAGTTTAAACTTTAGTTAAAAGAATAATTTTCAATATATAAAAAGAATAGTCAGCTTGTTGAGTCAACAAAAAAGACGAATTCTTAACAAAATATATGAATCCTCAGCCAAATATTTTTCATAACCTTGTAAACAGAAGAATTTTTAACAAGAAAGTTAATTTTCAAGTAAGAAAAATAAATTTTTAACGAAATGGTACAATTTTTTCACTGAAAAGATAAATTTTTTAACAAAAATTGAATTGCCTAATTTTCAGTTTTTTTAAACTGATTTTTAGTTTTTTGAAACAATAATCATTTAAAAAAATGAATTTTCAATCAGCTGAATTTAACTAAAAAAGATCAATTTAAGTAAATAACGCGAATTTTTAACAACCAAGCTTGATTTTTTATCCGCTTAGACAAATTTTCAACAAAATACATAAATTTTATGAAAAGGAATTAAATTATCAACTTTAAAGAAACAATTTTCAACTGAAAATACAATAGATGCAATTTGAGATAAAAAATCACTTTTACACCAAAAAAGGAATTTCAAACACAATAGTTTAATTTTTAAATAAATAATTTAATTTAAAAAAAAACAGTATGATTTTCTACCTCAGTAGTTCAATTTTAAACCAAAAATATGAATTTTTAAGCAAAAATATGTATTTTTAACAAAAAAATTCATTTTTAATAAAATAGTTCAATTTTCAAACAAATTGTTGAATTTCCAAATGAAAAAGACGATTGTTTTTTACAATAAAGATGAATTTTGAAATAATAAAAAATAATTTATAATTAAATAGTTTAATTTTCAACTAAAATGATTAATGTGCAACCATCAAAATGAATCTTTCACCGAGTAATTCAACTTTAAAAGATTTTGGATTCATTTTTCAAAACAAAACAAAAATCTTTTAAAAAATGTAATAGTTAATATTTGAACAAAGAAAAATATTGTAGTTTTAAATTAAAAACAGTTTAATTAAACAAAATAAAATCAAGAAAATAAGTGAATCTTTAACCAAATACTGTAATTTTTAATCTAGAAGATCATATTTATATTAAAAAGAAAGAATTTCCGACAAAATACATGAATTTCTCACCAGAAAATATAAAATTTCAATTTAATATATAAATTTCCAAGCAAAAATCAAATAGTTACATTTGCAGTTAAGAAAATTAGTTTTGAACAAAAATAAAAAATAAACTATTTTTTAGCAAACCCGTTCAATTTTCAACCAGAGATGAATTTCTAAATAAATTTATGATTTTTCAAGGAAGGAAATAAATGTTTAAGAAAAGAGTTCAACACTCAACAAAAGGGTTTAATTTTTAAATAAACAGTTTAGTTTTCTACCGAAAAGTATAATTTTCTACAAAAAAGATTAATTATCAACAAAAGATATGAATTCTCAAATAAAAAAATGTGGATTTTCAAACAAGAGGGAAATAGTAAAATTTTGAGTTAGAAAAATAATTTTATCATAAGACAATACGAATTTTGAAATAAATAGTTAAATTTTCAACCAAAAAGATAAATTTTTAACTAAAATGATGAATTTTTAACATAAAAAATGAATTTTCAAGAACAAAGTTCAAACTTCAACCAAAAAATTAATTTTCCACAAAAAGTATGAATTACAACAAAATATATAAATTTTTAACTAAAAAATATGGATTTTCAACCAAAAGTGGAATAATTATATTTTCAGTTCAAAAATAAAAATTTCACCCAAAAATGAAACAAATTTTTAACAAAATGATTATATTTTAAATGAAAAAGAGGAATCTTTAACCCGAAAAAGAATTTTTAAATAAATTAAGTTAACTTTCGCCCAATTAGTTCAATTTTTGACCAACAAAAATACTTTTTAACAAAATAGTTGCAATTTGCACAAAATAATTAAATTTTTAATCAAATAGTAGAACCTGTTACCAAACGACATGATTAATAAAACACAAATAGAATGGCAGTAAAAAAACGGAGTGGTTTCTTGATTACATGAAAAAAGGTTATTTGAAAGGGGGGGGGATGTATAACCCCTAATCTGTTAAGTTAATTTGCTGGCTTCCTTAATTTCTTAATTCTATAAATTTTCTTAAATTTATATTTCATATTTAAAAATAGGAGGGGTTCAGCTTCAGTGCCACCTGAAATTTTAGGGGGGGGGGGGGGCTTTACTGAAATGTGACAAAATTTAAAAAAAAGAGGGGGTGAAAAATAACTGAAAATATCACGTAATATCTTGACGCTTCCTAATAAATTAATTTAAATAATTAAAATTGGTAACAAAATATATTTTTTGTTAATTAATCAAATTATAGTAGCAAGCATGAAATCGTTGTTTTCACCTCAAAATTATTTTAGTTTGAAACCAATTTCAAAGTGTGAAAAAATACCATCTGCTTGACGGAAGAATTGGACTTTAGGACAAATAACATTGCAATGGAGAGACTAATTTCCTAATGATGATAGATGAATAAGTAGCTAAATGAATTTCGCTGACGGCCTCATTGGCTATAATTGATTAATGATCGCGAGGCTTTGTTCATCACTTCATTGTAAAAGGTATTATTAAGTTTCATAATATTCGAAAAAGGAAGGTAATAACAGTTTCTGAATTCTATTATCTTCTCATGTCTTGACATCATTGATTGATTGATTGATTGATTGGTCGATTGATTGATTTTACGAAAATGATGAGAAGATGTAATTTTTGTGAAAGATTAATATTATTGATACTTTTCGAATTAATTTTGATTAATTAATCTTCCAGACAATTTTGAATAGTTAAAAATTTATAAACAAAGGTTTTTGTTGTGGTAGTACATATTTTTATTTTACTTATCTTGAATGAAAGCAATGAATGGAAGATTTTTAATTAAATTTAATAAAGATTGCAAGCTTTCTATTTTAATTTAGAATTAAAATACCGCTGGTACTATGGTTTGAAATATTTTATTTTTTATTTTCAAGTTTTTGAGGTGAATGTAACTTTTGGCGACTGTTTTCAGGTTTTTTATCTATTAATAAAGATTTCTGAATTTTCTGCATCATGAATTTTGTATATCGAGATTTTCGAATGTTTCGAAACATTATTGATTAAAGAGAAAATTTAAATTGTAAATGATTGTTTTATATTAGAAAATAATTTTGTTCTCAACAATTTGCTACCGCACTATAATTTCTAAACTTGTTTACATGTTCAAAGAGATAAGAAAAATTAAATGATGGAAAAAATCTATTATAAGGAATTTGAATAAAATTTAGAAGCTTTTTAATAATTTAAAAATATTCAGAGATTGATTTTTTGAACAGATTTCCGGTAAATTCTTTAATTATTTAGGTTTAATTTAAAAGAAATTAAGTTTTGAAGATTTCAAAATGTGTGGTGAAAAAATATGGAAGACTTGGAAAACAATTCTGGAAACTTTTCAGGATTTATACAAATGTTAGGTAATTTCAATTTTGTAAGGCGTGAAGAGAATAAAACAAAATATTTTCAAGGTTCATGGGATAATTTTAAATGATTTTTTAAATGAAATTCTAAAGAAAAAATAAAAAAGAATCCAAAACATTTTTAATTATTTTCTAAAACTTAAAAAAACTTTAAAAGATTTTAAGGCAACATTTTGCATTATTACATAATTTTAGAACAAATTTGCGTAAGTGTTAGAGATGCATGAGAGTTTTGAAAAAATTTAAAAATAATAAAAACTTACAAGTTATTTTAGAAATTTTTAAGGTTTAAGGTAATGAAATTTTTTTGTAAATTCCTATGAAATATCAAAATGATTTTTTATTTAAGAAAATTAATTTCAGGAGTATACTGAAAACTGGTTTCCAAATATTTTAAAAGATTTATAAAATTTTCACATAAGAATCTGAAAGATTTTGAGACAATTTTGTTAATTTTGCAGAATTAAAAACGAATTTTTGGAAAATGTATATTTTTACTACAGTGCGAGTTTTTAAAATGATTTTACTTTCAGAGAAATAATTTTCAGTGATCGTAGAAAACTCAAGAAATTTTAATTTCAAAATAAAATTTCTTCACGAAGAAAAAAATACTTTAAAAGAAAATTTTTTTATCTGTAATGTTTATTGGTAATCGGTATTCTTACTATATGTTAAATTTGTCATTAAATAATCGTCGATAAAGAAATTGTTTTTCAAGAATATTTGAATAATTATTTAACTAAAATATTTTTCATAATTACATATTTTTACTACAGTGGGATTCATTACTTAAAAGTATTCATTTAATTGAAAAAAATTGTTCTAAAAGTATTTTTCATACAAAAACATTGTTTATAGATTTTTTTTCTATCAAATCTACGTCACAAGAAAATAATTTTAAAAGAGTTTTTTGACTGGAAAAATGTTTGGAAACTTTAAAAAAAATGTTTAATACATTGTAATTGCTTTCGTCAAGTGTACATTGCTATGAAATAAACAATTTTTTAATATAATATAATAAATTTTCCAATAGAAAATTGCTAAATTATTTAAAAAATAAAAACTAGAAAATTACCGAATTTATGAAAATAATAACATTTTTTTCTTATCAATATAATTTTTTAAAAATAAATTTCTCAACTATTTTTATCAGAGAAAAAGGTTTTTTAATGTTTAAAGTTTTTGAAAATTATTGTTCTAATTAAAAATAATAATTATTATATAAAAATAGTATGAAAAAGTTTTCAAACACTTGCACTTTGAACGGAAAAAAATTTTACCCCAAATTTTATTCGAATTTAAAATTTATAATTAATTGAATAAAGAAATTGATTTTCATTAGTTTAAATTTTCTAAACAAAACAGGATTCAAACCAGCACTGATTTGTCTCAAAAAATCTATTTAATTTTTTTTTTAATCAGCAATTCGATTTTTCAGAACGTTTTTTGTAATTAAAAAAATACTATTCATATTCTCAACAAAAATTTTCATTAGGTAATATATTTTTATTAAATTATTGTGATTTTAATTTGGGATAGTAATTTTTGGTTCGATAAAAATATTAGATTATTTAATTTTTAATAAATAAATAGCATTTTCTATTAATGATTTTTTTTGTTAGTTTGGGAATTTTCATGTTTGAGTACTTTATAATGCGACAATTTTCCGTTGGGAATTTCATTATTCGGGAATTCTCGAATTCGGTAATATTTGAAACTGTCGGTTAATTTATGGGACGACTAAAAAATCATGAAAAATAAAATTCCCGAATTGGAAAATGCCTGAATAATAAAATTTTTAAATAATAAAATTCACAAATAATTAATCCCCTGAACTTTATAATTCCTGAATTGGAAAATTCCTGAAGAGCCAAATTCCTCAGAATTTGAAACATTACCGAAATTTTAAATTCCCGATAGAAAATTGCCCATGTATAAAGTTATTAAATATCCCAACTAGAAAATTCCCGAATATAAACAATTAAATTTTTTGTTTGAAATAAAAAAAATTGTAATATAATTTTCATTGTAATAATTAAATTAATTTTATAAATGAAAAAGGAAATTGATGGTTTAAATTCGGCAATTTTCTATTTCGGACATTTTATAATTCGGCGGTTTTTTGTTGGGAATTTTCAAATTTGGTAATATTAGAAACTGTCGGGAATTTCATTATTCGTAAATTTTCAAATTCGGTAAACTTATAAATGATTCGAGATTGTTTATTATTCGGGATTTTTCTAATTCAGGAATTTTATTATTCCTATTTTTTGTTTATTGAGGAATTTTATTATTCGGGAATATTACAGTGTCCCAAATTTTATTTTTTGCGATTTTCAGCCGTCCCTTCTTATTCATGAATTTGTCAATTTAAGACTTTTATATTTTGACAATTTTCATTTTTTTTAATCAAAGAAAATTTTCGATTTTTAAAAAATCAAAGAAAATTAAAATTGATGAATTACTGAATTCTATCAAATAAAGCAGCTCAGATATCAACGAAAGAATAACGCTTTTAATTTAAAATTGTTTGCCTACGAGAAATTTTGAATTAAAAAATTGCTAATCCTAGTTTTTAAAATAGAAGCAATTGAATATCGTGAATGTAAAAAAAAAATAATGAGCGAATTCCAAAATGTCCATCTTCAGACCACCCGGTAGGAAGATACGAATCCTACGAGACCTTGACGAGAAGGGGTCAGGGTAGGAATCAGGGAGCGTCGTTCGAAGCACCGTAAATCACCCGAGATTATGTGACTTTTCAAACAAGGATGCGTCGTGGGGTCTTCGGGGATGTAATGTATGAGATAGACTTCTTAGTTACTTTGTAGTACACGTATCCCGCGTTTTTCCTCGAATTACATCTTGTTGAATCAACAAGAAGCGCCTCACATAACACTGGGTTACAACCAAATACATTTATTTCGCCATAATTCACAAGAAAGTCACTAATTACGTTCCTCTTGACAACAAACACATATTTGCATTAGAAACACAGAAAAAAATAGTTGGCATCCTTTAGAACTTTGACTCAAAAGGAACCCTTTTCGAGGGATCCTTTTTAGTTTGTTCATATCCGATAGATGACCATTGACCGAAAAGCGTGGGTCTATTGAAAAACAATAAATATTATAAATAGTCATACAGACAAATATTGACAAAGTTTTTTATTCTTATTTAAAAGAAATTAATTTGAATGACAGACATACCTAACTCCTTAAAAAATGTAATATTAGGTAATATTGGAATTGTGGATTACATCATTTTAAATTGTCCCGCGCTTTTTGGTACATGCGCAGTTGAAACCTTCGGAATTTTAACATAACCTTAAAAACTTCACATTTAATTTGCACGATCTTCCTTTCAAGAATGACTAATGTTCATGATTTTTTTATTATATTTTTCCCGGTTGATATTATTTAATTCGAATTTTTAAGTAAAATGTTTATCATTAACTTTTAAAAGCTTCGAAGTTAGGGCATGAGTAAGAAAAAGGCTCTTTTATAACGCTTTTTTCGCATTCACCATGTTATGAGCCTATGACGCCCCCTGAAAAATGAGTCTTGCGAAGCCTGATGTAATATTATTAGTTCCGAACGCCATCACACTGTAATAAGAAGAGCAATCTCTAACCAAACAATTTTCAAATTTCACACCATGCGAGATGACCAATCACAGTCAAGCAGAAGACTCGCTTTTCAGACGGCCCTACAATCTCATAAAACACTGATTTCTAATTACATATCGTACATCACTCGGAGGTTATAGTCCTTATAATGTATTATACTATTTAATCCACAATTTGGGTTCCCTTAGAAACCGTTAATAATTTTGGGTTCCTTTAGAAACCATTGATCATTTTGGGTACCTTTAGAAACCATTGATCATTTTGGGTTCCTTTAGAAACCATTAATAATTTTGGCTTCCTTTAGAAAATATTGATAATTTTGGGCTTCTTTTTAGGAAGAGAGGGTCCTCTTTATTGCAGCTTCTTTAGAACTAAAAATCGGTTCTAAAAGAAGCCCCAGTTTTTTTATCAGCAACCCCGATGTTTTTAATCTGGCGTACATTAGGGTGGTCGAAAAATTGTTTTGCTATTTTTATGCATTTCGCCTGAAAATTTTTTAAATTCACACCAAAAATAAATGCTTAAAAAAATATATTTACAGGTTCTGCGAATCCCATGAAGTTAAACATGTATTTTCCATGAGGAAAAAATATGTTTTTGTAAATTTGATGCATAATCCTCAATATTAAATGAACTGATTTGAAGCTCAAAATTTATCTTCACAATTAACCACAGAATACAAATTAAAACTTATTTTCACATTTCACCCTTATACGTCTACTTATAGGGTTCCAAAAAAAACCCCATAAGTGAAAAATTGTGGTTTGCAAGTTATTGACGCTAATTATTATATTTTTTGTTGGTTTTTAAATACAAGTTATTTATAATAAATGAAATAATACTTTCTACTTGTAATTAGACATTTATAGTAATTGTTTCAACAATTTGTATTGTTTTTATTATTCTCCCAAAATAAAGTTAAAAAGACATAGGTTTTTCGGAAATTTTTGACTCAATAACAATTTTTCAGTTCAAGCGGAACAATAATCAAATTAAACATAAATAATTGTTAAAAAAATTTATTGTAATTTATCATAATATTCTGATTAAATAATGATATAAAGTATCGGTTTTTTCAATACTTTTTAATTTTTTATCCACTTTTCAATTAGTATAGGGTAATTATGAATGCAAGTTATCAAACCTAATTATTTTTTCACTTACTCCTTCAAATATATTTTTACGTTTTTGATATATTTTGAGGCATTCCGAAGGATTTTAGAGATACAAAAAAATGTTTAGGGATCTTAACAAATTTGAAGAAATTTTAAGGTATTTCAAGGAATTTCAAAGATGTCTAGTGATTTCAACCGTTTCTTTTATAAAACTTTAATATATAGGTTCAATTTAATTTGTATTCAAGGGATTTCAAGTGATTTATAGTTGATTTATCAAATGAATTTTCAAACAAATATTTTAAGGGATTCAAAATTATTTTAAGAGATATACAACATTTCAAGAGTTCCTATTTCATTTTTTAAGATTTCCGAAGGTTTAAAAGGAAATTTGAGGTATTATAAGAAATTTGAAGTTATCCTTATTTAAGGGTATTTTAAGGAATTTTAAGCTGGTTTTAAAGTTTTTTAAAGGTATTTCAAGGAATTTTATAAGATTTTAAGGACTTTGATCAATTTTGAAGGATTTCAAGATTTTTAAAACTTTCGAGGAATTCAAATGTTTTCTTTAGAGTACTTTAAATAATAAGTTTTATTTAATTTTTATTCAAGGGATTCTAAATTATAAATATATACTTTTTTAAATAGATTGTTACTTTTTCAAAATATTTCAAGGGATTTAAAAGAATTTCAAGAGATATGAAAAAGTTTAAGGGATTTTAAGGTATTTCAAGGAATTTTAAGATATTTCAAGAAAGTTCACAAGACTTAAAAAATTTGATATATCTTCATTTATTTCAAAGGATTTCAAAGATTTCTAGCGACTTAAATAGTTTCATTTGGAGAAATCAATTTAAAAAGTTTAATTTATATTCAAGGGATTTTTAATGATTTACACCTAATTTTGTACTTAGATTTTAACATTTTTCCAATATTACAAGGGATTCGAAATGATTTAAAGAGATATAACAAAATTTAAGGAATTTCAAAGAATTTTGTAGGATTTCCAAAAATTTGAGGAATTTTTAGGTATTTCAAGAATTTCGCCAGATTTAAAGTACTTGGATAGATCTCCAAGGATTTCAAAAATTTCTAGGGATTTAAATTTCTTTTTCTGTAAAACTTTAATGAATAATTTAATTTAAATTTAAATGTTTGTACCTGATTCATATCAATTTTTTAAAATTAGTTTGCAAGATTTCCAAAAATTTCAAGGGATTCCAAAATATTTTAAAAGGTATAAAAAATGTCAAAGGATTTCGATGATTGTTATAGGCTTTTTAAAGATTTTAAGGGATATTAAAGTATTTAAAGAATTTTAAAAAAATGCAAAGCATTTGAATAAATTATCAAGGATTTCAAGAAATTTAAGATTTCTAGAAGTTTAAATAATTTTGTACAAAACTTTAATAAATAAGTTTCGTTTAATTTTTATTACAAATTATAAATTTAACTTCTACTTTGCGGAATAATTAAAATTTAATTTGCAGGGCTTTCTGCGGATTTCAACATTTCCATCGGATATGAAAGCATTTAAAAAACTTTCAAAATATTATAAAGATTTTAAGTTATTCAAAAAAACTGCAAAGAATTTTAAGAGACGCAACAAATTTTAAGAGAAATCAATAAATTTCGTGTAATTTTCAAACATTTCAAGAAATTACAAAGAATTTCACAAAATGAACTATTTCACCCATTTTAAGGTATTTTACTAATTCCTAGGGAATTGAAGAGATTTTAAAAGCCCCTCCCCTTTCCCAAGTAACAAGTCGTGATTAAAAAAAATATTTTTAGCCATTTTTTTTTATTAAATTGAGTTGTTTTACTTACTCTTTGAAACACCTAAATTATAATTACTTTTTTATATAAAGAAACGTATGTTGAATATATATAAAAAAATGGTAGGAATTTCCGAAAAATAAATTATCACTGTAACTTTCACTGTTGATATTTAAAGACTCTTAGATTGAAAATCTATAGAATTTAATTATTTAAAATTTTGAATCATTAAAATTAATCTATTTCCAGAAAAGTATTCAAAACTGTATTATTTTTTATCGTACACATTAAAAATGGAAGAGTTTTCAGTTGCAAATCTTAAAAATTGAAAAATTTTGCATTTTAAATCTTCATAATTCGACTTTATATTAAATGAAAAGTGCTTTCAAATGTCTACAAGATTTCAGCCATTTCTAAAGAAGAAATGAATGTATATTTAATTGTACATCTTAAAAAATTTTTAAATTCAAATCGAAAATTATAAAAATTACATAATTTTAATTTTCAAATTGCTAAAAATAAAGAATTTTAATTTTTAAATTGTTAAAATGACAAAACTTTAAGTTTTTTTTTTAAATTTTTAAGAAATTTCTAGCTGAATTAAACTGGTACCTTAAATTTAAGTGTATGAAAACTTGAAAAATTGTGGACTTTAAGTTCTAAACACAAATAAATTTCAAATATTTCCTGATTAACCACTTATATTGAAACAATATGATCTTGAAAGAATTTCAAATCAGTTATTAAAAAATTCATTATATAATAAATAAATAATAACAACTTAATGTTGAACCATTAAATCCCTGAAATAAAAAATAATTATATTCTCATTAAACATTTCTGTAAGCTTTTCAAATTAGAATAGAACTATTCCAAATTTAAAGCATTTATATTTGGAAATAAAAATTTTTTTTTAGAAATTTAAAATTTTATTTGATAAATATTTGCATTATTTGGTAAATTAACAACAACAAAATGAAAATACTAGCTGGAAAGTTTAAACAGAATAAAATTTTAATGTTTCTAACGTAAAAGATGACTTCAGGCTTTTTTCGAGTTCGAAAATTGTACATAATTTTGAATGAAACCTTGATGCTATCTTTGAAAGCATTTTTATTGGATTTTTAAATCATTAATTTATGAATGTGTTAAGTTATTTTTAAAAGATCGAATGAGAAATTTCAGTTCGCAACAATAGTTTAATCGGTTAATTAATAATAAATGAATAATAAAAATAATTTAATTTAATTGGACGTATTCAAAAACTATTTCAAATTCTAAGATATATTTCATTTGGAAACATCAAACTGGAAGAATATCACATTAATTTTTCTTAAATTTAATTTGAAGTTATGCAACTTATTATCATTCGACGTGAAACTTTTTCAATCGATGATTTATTTCTAATTGTGAAATAGCTCAGTTTGCAATTTTTTAATTTGCATATGTTTCTACAATACTCAACCCAAAAAACTTGAACTTCCTATAAGTGAGAGTTCCTATCAGATCTGAAAACATCGAAATTCGAATGTTCTGACGAAAGTAATATTTAAATTGTTATGATCTCACAAATTTCGAAAGTTTACAATTTCTACTGAATGCTTTGTATAGCTACTTAATTTTAAACTTTTAATTTTTACTGTTCAAGCAAAAATATAAATGATATTTTTAAAGAGAGACACTAAACTTAAAGTTAGTTCCAATCTTTAGAGTTTTCTCATAATTATTACTGAAATATCTTTTAATTGAGGAATAGATTGATTTAGAATACACAAAAAAATTAATTCTGAAATCAAATGTGTGGGTCTCAAGTGTAGGGGTTAAAATCTATAACTTAAAAAATGAAAAATGTTAAACTAAGAATCTATTTCAATGTAAACAACCATTTACCACAACTCGTATATCTTTTTAGCAGCCGTTTGCGCGCTGAAGCAAAACATTGTCAAGTGACCATAAAATCTAAATGTGGCATCGTAAATTTTCCGAGTTTGATATAACGCTTGTTTCAAATCGAGCTTAAAATTATCGTGGCACATCAAGTCTGTCAAACTCCCACGTTATGAAAATTCCCCCGTGTTTATTTATTTTTCCACATAAACAATAGTAGCCAAAATTATTGTAAAGAAGATACTTTTATTAGGATTTGGATCTAAACTCCCAAAAGAAATCAATTTTTTATTTCAAATATTAAAAAAAATTAAAAAGAAAACAAAAATAACTAGTGAAGACCCTAAAGCTAATAAAAAATATTGCTTTACAATTGTGATACTTGGTTCAATTAAAAATGAAATCTTTAAAAAAAAACGTTGAAGAAATTTTTTTTGAAAAGTGGAAACTCTTTTCGATAAAAGAACTTGATCGAGCGATTCTGATTTGAAAATAATTGCCTTTTAGATATAGTTAAAGATTTCCATTCAGCTTCGTTTTTTCAGAATAAAAATGCTAATAAAAAAAGAAAAAATGCGCTATTTTTTAAGTACTTTTGTAGAAAAACTAAAATTATTCCCCCCTAAAAGATTTCAAAATAATTTTTTAATTCACGGGTAGAAAAAAATCACTTGTTTGCAGTTTTTAAATTAAACATGCTTATATTTGATTGCAATTTTGTCTTTTTTTCTTGCAAATAATTATTTTTAAGTTGAAAATTTAACTTTTTGGGTAAAAATGCTTGCACTTCGTTAAAAATTTTTTTTTGTGTAGAAAATTAATCTTCTCGGTTAACATTTTTTTAAATTTAACAACTTGGTTGGAATTTGGACTTCTTTGTTGAAAATTCATTTCTTATTGTAGATTTAAGAATTTGTTTGAAAATCAGTTTTTTTATCAAAATAATTTTCTAACTGAAAATTTAAATAATCCATTTTTGGCTGAAAATTGATCGCTTTTATTTTAAACTACAACTATTTGGCTTAAAAATTTGACTGTTTAGTTGCAAAATCTCTTTTTTTTATTGAGAATTTTATCATTTTCGTAAACAAGTCAACTATTTGTTTGAGATTTTTTTTTCTTAACTGAATAATCCTTTCTTGATGAATATTGAAAGAAAAATTTTAAATTTGTCTTTCTAGTTGTATTCAATTATATTTTTCGTGTTAAATGAACATCTTTTCTGAATGAAATATCAACAAATAATTTTTGGAGTATGCGCGTACCGAAAAAATAAATAGTAATAATTTTTCTTATAGGAGATAAATCCAAAAAAGTGTTAAATTTTGTAATTAAAAAAGGTAAAATGTTAACCAAATAATTTAATTTACAGCTTAAAAAGATGAATCATCAAACAAAAATGGAATAATTATATTTTTAATTTAAGAAAGTAAGTTTTTACAACCAAAAATTAATTTTCAACAAAGTAGCTATATTTATAAATAATGAGATAAATTTTCAACTATTTTATGCGTCTTAAACGAAAAATAAATTTCTTACGAAGTAATTCACATTTCAAAAAAATATTTTAATTTTTAACAACAAACATCATGAATTTTTAATAAACAAGATTAATTTTTTACCATAAAAGATAAATTTGGAAACAAATAGTTGATTTTTTAAATAAAAAGATGTATTTTGCACAAAAAATTCGAATACTTATGTTTTCAACTAAGAGGGTAATTAAAACAAAGCTCAAGAAAATAGTTAAATTTCCAACAAAAGAGATGAATTTTTAACTGAAATTATGTATCTTTAATTGGGGTCGTCACATTTATTTTTGGAAAATAAATTTTCAACCGAAAAACAAGGTTATTTTAACAAAATTGTTTAATTTTGAACCAAAGGGTTGAATTTTCAACTGAAATGATGAATCTTTGACAAAAAAATATTTTTGTTTAATCATTATCTTTTATTAATTTTCTATTATTATTTTAATAAAAGAAGATATTAATTAAAAATCAGAAACAGATAAGTTGAACTAAAAAAACATGATTTTTCAACAAAAAAGATGAATCCTTAACGGAAAAGACGAATTTTCAACCAAAAATGATACTTTTTAATCAAATTGTTTAATTAAAAAAAAAAATGTTTGAACCAATTATATTTTGAACAACAAAAAACTTAATTTTTAACCAAGAAGATTATGTTTTAATTGAAAAAGACTAATTTTCAACAAAACAAACTTTCCTCACAAAAAAGTATACTTTTTAAAATAATTTGCTCAATTTGCAACAAATTATATTAGGTTTCAACCAAATAGTAGAATTTTTAACAACAACAAAAAATGTATTTTTAGCCATGAAGATTAATTTTCTAACGAAAAGACGAAATTTCAATAAAATACATGAGTTTTCCACCAAAACCTGCATTTCTAAATAAAAAGATACATTTTTAATGAAAAATTCAATTGTTACATTTTCAATAAAAAAATTATCTTTTACAAAAAAGCCTCGAATTTATAAAATAATAGTTATATTTTTAATCAAAGGGATGAATTTTCAACTAAAATGATAAATCATAGAAGAAAAAAGTATTTTTAAAAAGTTATTATCTTTTCTATTATTATCTAACAGATTTTTTATTTTAATTTAAAAAAAGTTTCATTTAACCAAAAATACGATTTTTCGATTAAATAGTTGAATCATCAGCGGAAAAAAGAGTTTTCAACAAAACACAGTTTTTAACCAAAAATGATCCGATGTAACAAAATTGTTCAATTTACAAGAAAGTAGATTATGTTTCATCCAAATAGTTGATTTTTTAAGCAAACAATTAATTTTAACCCAAAAGATTGATTTTCTATCGAAAAAGACGAATTTTCAAAGAAATAGTTGAATCCTCAAACGAAAAAATCAAATTTTCACAACAAAAAAAACTTTTCAACTAAAAAAGATACTTTTTTAACAAACTTGGTCAATTTTCGAGAAAGTAGATTTTCTTTCCGCCAAATGGTTGCATTTTTAACAAACAAACAAAAAATATCTAAAAGGATTAATTTTCTACCAAAAAAGTCGTATTTTCAACAAAATGTTTGAATGCTCAATAAGGAAAAAACAAATTTTCAACGAAACATACTTTTTAAACAAAAAAGATACTTATGAACAAAATTGTTTAATTTTTAACGAAGTAAATTAGATTTAAAGTGGGAATTTGAATTTGTATGCTAGGTGATTTATTTTCTAACGAAAAAGACAAATTTTCAACAATATAATTGAATCCTCAAAAACCATATTTCAAAAAACCATACTTTTCAATAAAAAATGGTATTTTTTAATAAAATTGTTTAATTTTTAACGAAGGAGATTAAGTTTCAGCCAAATAGTTCAATTTTTAAACAAGAAATGAAATTCTAATCAAGAACAATAATTTTCTACAGAAAAGGTCGAATTTCCAAGAAAATGTTTAGAGCATCAAGGGAAAATAGGAATTTTTAACAAAACATACTTTTTAAACAAAAAAAGATACTTTTGAACATAATTGCGAAATTTTTAAAAAGTAGGTTAGATTTCAACTGAATAATTGAATTTTTAACCTAGAAGATTCATTTTCTACAGAAAAGGACGAATTTTCAACAAAATATATAGTTGAATTCTAAACGGAAAAGAGGATTTAAAAAAAACAAATTTTTCAATAAAAAATGATATTTTTTAACAAAATTGTTCAACTTTCAATGGAACGGATTTAGTTTTAACCAAATAGTTAAATTTTTTACCTTGAAGATTCATTTTCTACTGCAAAAGTCGAATTCCCAAAAAAATAAATAGTTGATTCCTTAACGGAAAAGATCAATTTTAAACTAAACATACTTTTCAACCAAAAAAGATAATTTTTAACAAAATTGTTTAATTTTAAAAAAGTAGATTAGGTTTTAACCCAATAGTTATATACTTAACCTAGAAAATTAATTTGCTACGAAAAAGACGATTTTTCAATCAAATATAGTTGAATCTTCAATATAAAAAAAATCAAAAGATACTGTACAATAAAAAATGATACTTTTAACAAAATTGTCCAATTTTCAACGAAGAAGATTAGGATCCAACCGAATAGTTGAAATTTTAACCCAAAAAATTAATTTTTGATCAAGAAAAATAATTTTCTACCCAAAAATTCAAATTTTTAACAAAATTGTAGAATCCTCAAAGGAAAGAACAAATTTTCAACAAAACATACTTTTCAAACAAAAATGATACTTTTTAACGAAATTGTTTATTTTTAAAAACAAAGTAAATTAGGTTTTAACCGAAAAATTACATTTTTAACCTAGAAGATTCATTTTCTACCGGCAAATACAAATTTTTAATAAAATTGTTGAATTCTCTACGGAAAAAAACAAATTTTCATACAAAAATACTTATTAATAAAAAATGATACTTTTTAACAAAATTGTTCAATTTTTAACGAAGTAAATTAGGTTTCAAACGGGAAGTTGAATTTTTATACTAGATGATTCATTTTCTACCGAAAAAGACGAATTTTCAACAATATAATTGAATCCTTACAAAAAAAAAAATTTTAAAAACCATACTTTTCAATAAAAATTGATAGTTTTTAATGAAATTGTTTAATTTTTAACGAAGGAGATTAGGTTTCAACCAAATAGTTCAATTTTTAAACAAGAAATGAAATTCTAACCAAGAACAATAATTTTCTACAGAAAAGGTCGAATTTCCAAGAAAATGTTTAGAGCATCAAGGGAAAATAGGAATTTTTAACAAAACATACTTTTCAAACAAAAAAATAATTTTGAACAAAATTGCGAAATTTTCAAAAAGTAGGTTAGGTTTCAACTGAATAATTGAATTTTTAACCTAGAAGATTCACTTTCTACAGAAAAGGACGAATTCTCAAAAAAATAAATAGTTGATTCCTTAACGGAAAAGATCAATTTTAAACTAAATATACTTTTCAACCACAAAAGATAATTTTTAATAAAATTGTTTAATTTAAAAAAAGTAGATCAGGTTTTAACACAATAATTAAATATTTAAACTAGAAAATTAATTTTCTAACAAAAAAGACGATTTTTCAATCAAATATAGTTGAATCTTCAATATAAAAAAAAATCAAAACATACTGTGCAATAAAAAATGATACTTTTTAACAAAATTGTCCAATTTTCAACGAAGTAAATTAGGATCCAACCGAATAGTTTAATTTTTACCCGAAAAAATATTAATTTTCGATCAAGGAAAATAATTTTCTACCCCAAAATTCTAATTTTTAACAAAATTGTTGAATCCTCAAAGGAAAGAACAAATTTTCAACAAAACATACTTTTCAAACAAAAATGATACTTTTCAACAAAATTGTTTATTTTTAAACAAAGTAAATTAGGTTTTAACCGAAAAATTACATTTTTAACCTAGAAGATTCATTTTCTACCCAAACATTCAAATTTTTAACAAAATTGTTGAATCCTCTACGGAAAAAACAAATTTTCATCAAAAAATACTTTTTAATAAAAAATGATACTTTTTAACAAAATTGTTCAATTGTCAACGAAATGGATGAGCTTCTATCCAAATAGTTGAATTTTTAACCAAGGAGAAGAATTTTCTATCCAAAAATTCAAATTTTTGACAAAACTGTTAAATCCTCAAAGGAAAGAACAAATTTTCAACAAAACATACTTTTCAAACAAAAACGATACTTTTTAACAAAATTGTTTATTTTTAAACAAAGTAAATTAGGTTTTAACCGAAAAATTAAATTTTTAACCTAGAAGATTTATTTTTTACCGAAAAATACAAATTTTTAACAAAATTGTTGAACCCTCTACGGAAAAAATAAGTTTTCATCAAAAAATACTTTTTAATAAAAAATGATACTTTTTAACAAAGTTTTTCAATTTTCAACAAAAGGGATTAGTTTTAATCCAAATAGTTGAATTTTTAACCAAGGAGAAGAATTTTCTATTCAAAAATTCAAATTTTTAACAAAACTGTTGAATCCTCAATGGAAAGAACAAATTTTCAACAAAACATACTTTTCAAACAAAAATGATACTTTTCAACAAAATTGTTTATTTTTAAACAAAGTAAATTAGATTTTAACCGAAAAATTACATTTTTAACCTAGAAGATTCATTTTCTACCCAAAAATTCAAATTTTGAACAAAATTGTTGAATCCTCTACGGAAAAAACAAATTTTCATCAAAAAATACTTTTTAATAAAAAATGATACTTTTTATCAAAATTGTTCAATTTTTAACGAAAGGGATGAGCTTTTAACCAAATAGTTAAATTTTTAACCAAAAAAATGAATTTTTAACCAAGGAGAAGAATTTTCTACCGAAAAAGCCGACTTTTCAACAAAATACATGAATTTTCAAACATGTGGCTGAATTTTTAACTTGTACCGATAAATTAAAAAAAAATGCAAGAGTTACATTTTGAACAAAAACATTCATTTTTTACCAACAAAAGACGACTTTTCAATTGAAGGGGTGAATTTTCGACTAAAGTGAAAATTTTTGAAAAGAGAGTTACTTTTTTGAATAGCACTTTTTTATTATTTAATAAAGCTTTCTTTAAACTTTTTTTAAATAATTTTTTCTGTTTCTTGTTTCTCGTGTAATAAATAAGAGTTTCGAAAGAGATGAGTCAAGGAAAGTTGGTGAACGACCAGTGACATAAGTGGCGCCATAAGATGCCACTCGAGCCTCAAGATGGTTAACCATTGGTTATTTATTCACGGTACTTAAATAACCATAACGCGTTAATAGCCAGTAGTGACTCGAAGAAGGTACAACGGTCCCAGATTTATTTATGGGGCGTATTTATTGTCAGCTTGTAAATTTGCTACTACTACGAGAATTCTGGTATTTTGTGACACGTTTTCTCACATAGGACGAGGACTATCTTTTTTCTTGGAGCCAGATGGAGTGTCAATTAAATTATCATAAGTGGCACTAAAAGTCGTAATTAAAAACCTTTATAGGGCTTTAAATAACGCTAAGCACTTGTGGGCGCTTTTTATTAAGTCACATATCAAAGTTTGGTGTCAACAACTCTTAAATCAAATAGAGGACAACAAAACTTCTGGACGCTGGATCCGAGAAAAATATTTACTCGGGAAACTAGTTTTCTTGAATAAAAAACAATTTTTTGGATACCTATTAAACTGTAGTCGAATAAAGTAAATTTTGGAGGATTCAACAAAATATTTTATTGACTCAACCATATTTTTAGTTAAATTAATAAGACACTTAAATTACATAACAGCTCAAAGGGGGGGGGGGGGGACATTTTATTACAGTTTCGTTAAGGAAGAGGGAGGGGGTCCTTCACTCATGTACGTAATTTTCGCAAATTCGTAAAAACTTTCTGATACGATTACAAATTCAACTGTTTTGTTAAAATTCGTATTTTTGGGTTAAAAATTCCTTTCTTTTCGTTGAACATACATCTTTATTCAAAATTCATATTCTCTTCCCGAAATATTTTTTTGTATGAAAGCACTTTCTTCGACAAACTTTCTTTTTGAATTAAAAATTCACTTGTTTAGTAGAATTTTCTTTTTTTTTGGAAAAAAATGAAACTGCTCGATTGCCAATTCAAATATTTTTTAAAATTTTGTCTTTTTAATTTAAAAATTCACCTGCTTTAGCAGAAATTAAATCATAATTGATAAATTTTCAAATTGAAATGATGAATCAAAGGCCAGACAATGTTTTTTAAAATTATTATCTTTTTATTATTTTTTAAAATTATTATTTCAGTAAAAAAACCTTTCAATTTTTAAGTAAAAATAGTTAAATTTAAATGAAAAATATGATTTTTCAACTAAATAGGTGAATCCTTAACGGAAAAGTCGAATTTTCAACCAAACAGGAAACATTTTACAAAATTGTTTAATTTTCAACAAAATAGATTAGGTTTCAATTAAAAAATTGAATTTTAAACAAAAAAATTAATTTTTAACCAACAATATTAATTTTTCATTAAAAAAGACGAATGCTCACCAAAATAGTTGAATCCTCGACGGAAAATCCGAATTTTCAACAAAGCAGACTTTTAAACTTAAAAGGTTGCTTTTCAACGAAATTATTAAATTTTCAAGAAATTAGATTAGGATTCAATGAAGTAATTACATTTTTAAAATAAAAAAGAATTAATTTTTAATCAGGAACATTAGTTTTCTATCGAAAAATACGAATTTTCAACACAAATAACTCGTCTAACAAAAAAGGATACATTTTAAAAGAATTCGTTTAATTTTCAACAAATTGGAATAGGTTTCAACCAAATAGTTGAACTTTTAACAACAAAAAAATGAATTTTTAAACATAAAGATTAATTTTTTAACAAAAAGACGAATTTTCAAAATAACAGTTGAATCCTGAATGGAAAAGACGATTTATCAACAGAACATACTTTTTAACGAAAAGGGATGCTTTTTAACAACATTGATAAATTTTCAATAAAATAGTTGATTTTTTAACCAAGAAGATTAATTTTCTACCAAAAAAGACAAAATTAATTAAAATACGTGAATTTACCAGCAAGAGCTGCATTTTTAACAAAAAAAAAAGAATTTTCAAAATAGTAGTTGAGATTTTAAGCAAAGGGAGGAATTCTCAACTAAAATCATGAATCATAGAAGAAAAAAGTATTATTTTAAATTATTATCTTATTTTTTAAAATTTTTATTTAAAAACAAATGAATTTAACTAAAAAATGCGATCTTTTATTTAAATAGTTGAATCCCTAATGGAAAATACGAATTTTCAAAAAAAAATTATACTTTTTTAACCAAATCCTTCATTTTGCAAGAAAGCAGATCATTTTTTAACCAAATAGTTGAATTTTCAACCGCAAAAAATTAATTCTTAACCCAGAAGATTGATTTTTTATCGAAAAAGATGAATTTTCCAAAAAATAGTTGAATCCTCAACGGAAAAAAACAAATCTTCATCATAAAATACATTTCTACCAAAAAAGATACTTTTTAAGCAAATTATTTAATTTTTAACAAAATAGATTCGATTTCAACCAAATGATTGAATTCTGAAGATTATCCTTTTGGTGATCGATTTTATTATTTGATTGAAAATTACCAAATTTTCTTAAAAATGCATTCTTTTTGGTTGCAAATTCACCCGTATTGTTAAGTTTCGTCTTTTTTGGTTAAAAATTCAACACTTTTCGTAGAACATACATTTTTTGTTAAAAATGTATATTCTGTTGCTAATTATTTTCTTCCAGAAATCTTTTTTGGATGAAACCACTTTTTTCGGCAAATTTTCTTTTTGATTTAAAAATTCACCTGTTTAGTAGAATTTTAATTTTTTGCGCAAAAATGCATCTGTTTAATTGAAAATTCAAATTTTGTTTGAAAGTTTCTGTTTTTAAATTTTTAATTCACCAGATTTTGCAGAAATTAAATCTTTTTTGGATATAAATGCAACTACTTCTTTAAAAATTCAATAATTTTGTTTAAAAGTCATACTTTTTGGTTGAAAATTCTGCTATTTTGTTCGTAAGTTAACTATTTCGTAGAAAATTTACTTTTAGTTAAAATTTAATATTTTGATGTTGAATAGATAACTGAAATCCTTTCTGCATGAAAATTTTACTATTTTTAGTTGGAAAAAAATTTTCAACCAAAAAACAAGGTTATTTTAACAACATTTTTAATTTTTTAACCAAAGGGATGAATTTTCAACCAAAATGAGAAATTATAGACCAAACCACTTTTTTGTTAATTATTATTTTTTGTATTATTATTTCAGTAAAAAAAGCCTTTCAATTTAAAAACATAAACATTTAAATATAACTAAAAAATTCGATTTTTCAACAAAAAAGATTAGGTTTCAACCAAACAATGGAATTTTTAACAACAAAAAAATGAATTTTTAATTAAGATGAATAATTTTCTATTGAAAAAGAATAATTTTCAACAAAATATTTGAATCCTCAACCGAAAACCGGCATTTTCAAGAAAACAGACTTTTGAACATAAAAGGTTACTTTTTAGCGAAATTTGTAAATTTCATATAAATTAGATTAGGTCTTAACAGAATAGTTGAATTTATAAACAAGAAGATTAATTTTATACCGAAAAAGATGAAATTTTAACAAAATACGTGAAGTTTCCACGAAAAGCTGAATTTTCAACTAAAAAAAAAAAAATAATTTTTTGAAGAAAAATGTAATGTTCATTTTTTTCAACAAAATAGGTGAATCTTTAACGGAAACGTCGAATTTTCAACCAAAAAGGAAAATTGATACAAAATTGTTTAATTTTCAACAAAATAGATTAGGTTACAGTCGAAAAATTGAATTTTAAACAAAAAAGTGAATTTTTAACCAACAATATTAATTTTCTATTAAAAAAGACGAATGCTCACTAAAATAGTTGAATCCTCGACGGAAAATCTGAATTTTCAACAAAGCAACCTTTTGAAATTAAAAGGTTTTTTTTCAACGAAATTGTTAAATTTTCGAGAAATTAGATCAGGCTTCAATCAAGTAATTACATTTTTAGAATCAACCAAAATTAATTTTAAATCAGGAACACTAATTTTCTATCGAAAAATACGAATTATGATAATTTAATAATAATTTTATCATAATAATAATAAAATAATAAAAAATGGTTATTATCAATTTTTATTTTTATTTATATATAAAATTGTTATTAAAAATTGTTATTTAAAAAAATATTCTCGATTTTCTTTTGAAATTCCTTACAAAGCAATCATTATACAATTTCCCACGAATTTTAAGAAAAAATTTTACAAAAGAAACGAATGTTCAAAATAGTAGTTAAATTTTAACCCAGAATATTGTTTTTCTAACGAAAAAGACGAATTAAAAGAAAAAGATTTGAATATTCACGGAAAAAAAATTTTACCAAAACATTCTTTTCAACCAAAACAGATAGTTTTTAACAAATTTTTTTAATTTTTAAGAAAGTAGATTATGTTCCCACATAATAGTTGAGTTTTTAAAAGAAAAAAAATCAGAGAAAGGTCCGTAAAAATTGTAAACACTGGATACGAATGAAATATTTACTCAGAAAACAAATTTTCTTGAATAAAGAACCATTTTTTTGGATACCTATAAAAATATAGTCGAATCAAACAAATTTTTGATGATTTAACCAAATATTTGATTGATACAGCCATAGTTTTGGTTGAATTAACAAAACACTCAATCTTTAAAAAGATTTGGTTAAAAAAATTTGGTTGGGATAACCAAATATTTGGTTGTTGATATAATAAACATATTCTGTGGTCAAGCAAACAATTTTTTTTGCTATATCCAAATCGTTTAGTGAAAAATTGACATTCAGTTTTTGAAGTGGTTACAAATTTCTCGAAAAATTCAAATATCTTTTACGTTTTCCTTAAAATAAAAATTAAAGTTTTTAAAATAATTTATATTTGTTTCATATAAAAGAAGCATCGACCTATGTTTCTGAAAGTTTATTCGATAATAATACCGTTATGAGGAGAGTAATTCGATGCCGTTAAGAGGACTTACAAAAAGTACTTTAAACATTTTTCTTAATAAGAAAAATATTTCATGTTGGTGTCGCAATTCTTTTTTTACTGAACATATTTCATACAAGAGAAGAAATTTATAACTTTTAACTAAAATGATGCATTTCTAAAAAAAAAAATTAATTTTGAACAAAGAAATAAATGAAATGAGCCTTCAATTTAACAGATAAATTCTTTACCGAGAAAGGAATAGTTTTTTCTCAATTAGGAAAATAAAAATAAAAAAAATGATTTGCAACAAAATGCTTACATTTTTAACCAAAGAGATAGATTTTTTACTAAAAGTACACATAAACGGCCAAAAAAATGAGTTTTTAACAATTTAGTACAATTCTTAATCAAATAGTTGAATTTTTAACTGATGAAGATACATTTAAAATTATGAATAGAATAATAAAATTTGTAGTTAATAATATCACACGAAACAAAATTTTTTAATCAAAATAATTCAATTAACCAAGTAGCTGAAATTTCAAGTAAAAAGATTAATTATAAAACAATTTTTTTTAGAAATATACATTAACTTTGAACCAAATAGTGGAATTTTCCACAAGGTACTTGAGCTTTTTTTACGAAAATGATGAATTTTCAAACAAAAATCTTAATTTTTAATTCGTCACTTCAGTTCAAAAAATAAATTTAAAAAAAAATATACGAATCTTCAAGAAAATAGTTAAATCTTCAACCCAAATAATTAATTAATATTTAATAATTTGTAAGGATACCGAAACAGTTTTATTTTCAACCTAATCAGACAAATTTTCAAAAAAAAAGTTTAATCTTTAACCGAAAAGTGTATTTTTAACAAATTTGTCGAATTTTCTACGAAGTGAATTAACTTTTTACGAAGTAGTTAATTCTTTAAACAAGAAAATTAGCTTTTGACGGGAAAATACGAATTTTCAATTAAATAATTTAAATTTCAACTGAAACAGACAGATTTTTAACATAAAATGAAATAGTTACCTTTCAATTTGAAAAACTTGGTTTTTAAGAAAAAAAAAGATTTCCCAATAAACTTGTTACATTTTCAATCTGGAAAATATAGTTTCAAGACACAAGATTTATTTTTGTTCAAAAAAGAGAAATTTCAGCACAAAAAAAAGAAGTTTTAACTAAAAAAGACATATTTTCAGCAATAATAAAAAAGTTATATTTTCAGTTAAAAAATTAATTTTTAATAAATAAAAACAATTTGAGAAAATTCTTAAATTTCTAGCTAAATAATTTTGAAATCAAATCAAGAATCTTCAACCAGGAAATTAATTTTTTAATAAAGCAGTTCAACTTTGACTCAAGTAATTGATATTTTGAATATAAAAAGATTCATAAAAAAAAATTATTAAGCTAAATTTTCAGTGGAAGCAGAATAAATTTTGAATCCAAAAATGAATAAATTTTCAATAATATAGAAGCATTTTCCACTAAAATAGTAAAATTCTCAGTCTAAAAAGACAAAAGTGGAATTTCGAAAAAATTATTTTTTAATCAAATTGTTGAATCGCCTGCATATCAGATAAAACTGTCATCAAATGGTAAAATTGTCAAAAAAAATCATAAATTTTCAACGAAGAAGATTAATTTTCGACTGAAAAAGAAAATAACAAATTTTTTACAAAATAGTTGAACAGTATTTGGATTACCTGCGTAAATTAAACGAAATTACCTGAAATACTCTGGATTACAAATTAATTACATTATTTCGAATTAATTAAATTACCCCATATTGCATATGATATACGTCAGATTACTTAGATTACCCCAAATTATCAATGGATTACTACGGCTTGCTAAAAGAATTCCGCATTACAAGTGGATTATGTCAGATTACTCAAATTACTCCAAGTTACACGCGGATTATGGTAGATTTAAAGTGGATTAATTACATTGCATCAGTTATTCCGAATTATCTAGATTATGAGCGGATTGAATGTGGATTACATGTTAATTTCCCTGACTTGTAACTTCATTACGATAGATTACACATGGATTACTCTCAATTATTTAAATCGCCCGTATTGAAAGTGGATTATAGATAATTAATTAAGTTACATAGGATTACAAGTACATTAATTCGGTTACATGTGGATTACACAAAATTACTTCAATTATCCTGTATTCCTAGTGGATTACGCTATATTACTTAACCTATCCCAGATCACAAGTGGATTACTCCGAATTACTTGAATTTCCTCGACTTACAAGTTGATTACGCTGGATTACTTGAATTACCCTAGATTATAACTCGAATACTTTAAGTAGCTTAAATCACCCCGTACTACAGGTGGATTATGCCGGATTACTAAAATTACTTCAAGTTACATGTAAATTACGCTCTATTGTAAGTTGATTAATTAGATTGCCGACAACACTCCAAATTATGTGAATTATAAGTACTGGATTACTTAACATTATAACTATATTACAACTGGTTTACGCTGGATTACAGATTTATTAGTCCGAATTACTTCAATTGCCCGATATTATTTTGAATAATCTTATGTAACCCGCATTACAAGTGGAGTACGTCGGATTACTTTAAGTACTCCAGATTACAAATGAATTACTCTGCATTGCTTAAATTACCCCGTATTACAAGTGGATTATGCCGAATTACTTCAATCACTTCAAGATATTTGTGGTTTAAGCTATATTACACGTGGATTAACTGGATTGCCTACTTTTTCATATTAGCTGGATTATGAGTAGATGACAAGTGGATTACGAGTTCATTACTCTATTTTAGAACTAAATTACGTCATATTATTACTATATATTGCAAATGGATTACACTAGATTACATATGGATTACTCCGATTGCTCAAATGACGCCGGATTGTAAGTGGATTACTTCGGAATACAACTGTGTATTAGTCTAAATAATTTAAATCAACCTGCATTACAAGTGGAGTACGTCGGATTACTTGGAATACTCCGAGTTATAAGTGGATTTCCTCGTATAAAAACTGGATTACCCTGGATTACTCAAATCATCCAAGATTACGACTGAATTAATCTGTTTTATTTAATTTAAACCCTTATTAAAAGTGGATTAAGATGATTTACTTAAATTACCTTCGGATTAAAAGTGGATTACAAGTGGATTACAAGTGGATTCCAAGTGTACTTTTTGTTTGAAAAAATTCCGAAAAAAGTGAACAAATTTCCATATTGCTGGAAAAATTTCCAAAATTCTATAGGAAAAATTAGACAAAAACTGGTGAAAATTTCCAATTTCATACAAAAAATATATTTCATAATATAAATGGAAAAAATGCCAAAAAAGAAAAGGATACATTTTCATTTTGGTGGAATAATTTACAGAGATATACAGGAAAACTTTTTGATGAATTGGGAAAAATAGCCAATTTTGTAGAAAATGTAAATTTTGTTCTGTGAATTGAAAAAATCCCGAAAAAAAGTGAAAAAGAATTTCCATTTCCTGTAATAATTTCCAAAATTACATAGGAAAATTTAGACAAGAAATGGAGAAAATTTCCAATATTATACGAAAAATATATTTCGTAATATAAATAGAAAAGATTCAGAAAAAAATAATAAATTTACATTTTCGTAGAATAATTTCAAAAAATGTGTAGGAAATATTAGGTAATCGTTAGCGAAAATTTCCGATTTATTACAAAATGTACATTTTGTAATGTGAATAACAAACATTCCGGAAAAAGTGCAAAAAGTTCCATATTTCTGGAATAGTTTCCCAATTTCTATAGGAAAAATTAGAAAAAAATTGGGGAAAATTTCCAGTTTTATAGAAAAAATATATTTCGTGATATCAATGGAAAAAATGCAGGAAAAAACGAATAAATTTCCATTTTCGTGGAAATATTTCGAAAAATGTATAGAAAAAATTGGCCAAGCATTGAGAGAAATTGCAAATTTTTTAGGAAGTGTAAATTTTGTAATGCGAATCAAAAAAATGCCAAAAAAAGTAAAAAAAAAATTCATATTGCGGAAATAATTTTCCAAATTCTGTATGAAAAATTATACAAGAATTGGGAAAAGTTTCGTATTTTATAAGAAAAATATATTTTGTAATATAAAAAAAAGAATAAATTTCCATTTTGGTGGAATAATTTCCAAAAATGTATAGAAAAAATTGGACAAGCATTGAGAAAAAATTGCCAATTTATTACGAAATTGACATTTTGTGATATGAATGAAAATAATTTCAAAAAAAGTGAAAAAAATTCCATACTTCTGGAAGAATTTCCCAATTTCTATAGAAAAATTAGACAAGACTTGGGAAAAATTGTTAAAAATTCTTCCAAGTTTTCAAATATTTTTAATTTATTTAAAACGTCCTACATTCATGAAAATATTTTTAACTGACAGGAATTTTTCTCAAAATCTTCAAAAATATCATTCCAAATTAAAAAAATTACCATACAATCTTCTAAATTTTCCCAGCAATTATAAGAAAATTAGTTTATTCTCTTCAAAACTTTCAAAATTATTTTCAATTCTACTAAATATTTCTTGAATTTACCCGATTTTTGTTCCTTTTTTTGCAATTTTTGCAAATTGAAACATTTTGTTTTAAAATCTTCTAAACTATTTTGAGAAATTTTAGGAAATCGTTTGTTATGTTTGAAACCCTTTTTCAAATTTTCTCTTAAAGTTCATTTTTCAAAATGAAAAATTATTTAGAATTTTCACACGAATGTAAGCAAAATTCTCTTTTATTTTAAAATCTGGGATGACCTTCCTATACCTTCTAATTTATAAAAAATAGTCAAATTTTTTCTGCATTTTTATTTATTCTGCAAAATTAAAAAAATTGCCTTAAAATATTTCAGATTCTTCTTTGACTATTTTTGAAATTTTCAAAAAATTTTTAAACAATCTCTTAAAATTAGTTTTTTAAAATAAAAAATGGTTTAAAATTTTCCTTGAAACCTGAAAAATTGTCTTTCATTTTTGTGAAACTCTAAAAAATTCCTAAAAAATCTTCAAAAGTGTTAATTATTTTTTAATCGTGTCAAAACATCTGAATATCTTTCAAACTTACTCACATTTTTTCTAGAATTATGTGATATGAAAAACTTGCAAAATTTTGATTTAAAGTCTTTCAACACCTTAAACAAATTTAGAAAACAAAATGTTCTGTGATTTTCTTCTCGATTTTCTCTTGAAATTCCTTGCAAAACAATCATTAAACAATTTCCCACGAATTTTAAGAACTTTTTTCACACCCTGACAAAATTCAGTTTACCTAAAAAATTCGTAAATGTCGGAAAATTAAAAAAAATGATCTTAAAGTCTTCCATATTCTTTCAAACCACATTTTAGAAGCTTTAGAACTTAAAATTATATTTTTTAAATAAAACCGAAACCATTTCTCCTCAGATCTTTTTCGTGATTTGCAATTATTATCTAATTTTGACTTATAGATTTTGTACAAACTATCTCAATCAATGATGTGCGCTTACAATAAGTTAAGAATATCTAATGATTGACAATTTTTTAAACAATTTTTATAAACAAATGGACATTTTGACAATTTTTTGATAAAAAGGATTGATTTTTGTGGAATCAACTTAAAATGTTTTGCCTAAGACTTCTTGTTATCATATTTTTCATGATGAACAAAAAATGTTAATTTTTTAAACAGTTTTTATAAAAAAATGCACTTTTTGATTATTTTTTGAAGAAAAGATTTTTTTCGCGGAATCAACTTAAAATGTTTTTCATAATCATACTTGCTATCAAAATTCTCATAGTGAGATCTATGCTATAATATTTTTAATAGTAACAGAAAATAATAATTATTTAAACGATTATTATATAGATATGAATTCGTTTGCAAGATGTTTCAAAATATTTCTGCAAAAAAATGAAGCAAATTAATGAAAAAAATGTTGAAAATGCGCATTTGTTTAAAGAAATTGTTTAAATAATTAACATTTTTGTGTCATTATGAAAAATACGATAGCAAAGGAGTCTTAGGTAAAACATTTTAAGTTGATTCCTTAAAAAAATTAAGCCTTTTTATAAAAAAATTGTCAAAATGTGCACTTGTTTATCAAAATTGTTTAAATAATTGTAAATCATTAGCTATTCTTAACTTATTGTAAGCGCACATCATTATCTGAGATACTTTATACAAAAGCTATGGGTCAAAATTGGCTAATTGTTGCAAATCCTGAAAAAAATACTTTTGTTAATTCATTTGTTTATAACATTATCAAACTCTTTTTTTTTACTCTAAGTCTAACCTACTAATAAATTATTTGTAGTTTGTTTTTACATTGATTTATGACTTTTTTAAAATGAATTTCAAAGTTTTAGAAGAAATGGTATAATGGAAAAGTTTAGCAAGAAAAGAGTTGTAAGTTTGTTGTTAAATAAAAAATTTCCGTCAAGTCAAAATAAAATGTTTGATTACATAGAGTATATCATTTTCGAGTTACGAACGCCAGCAATGTAGAATATGCAAACGCGATTCGTAGCATGATTTCGCTTATTAAATCTTGATGCATTCCCGCATCTCCTGCTGCTAGGATCGGTCTCTCGAACGCCCACTTATCATTTTGCTTTCCCTCTCGATGTTCTTGCTATTTTTCGCGAATTATAAATGGTCACAATTGTAGCCGGCAGATGCCGATTGATTTGCGGTCGGCACCGTCTTTACATTGTGAATCAATCGCCCACACGATCATCGAGATACTACCAAGTTAGAAATATATCCCTTTGTTGCGATTTCAACGATACTTAATTTTCATTTCAAAATGAAAATGTATTTTCTCCTATGGAATTGATGTTGATCAATTGAGGAGTTTTGGACAAGAAGGCGACAGGCGCTCGAGAACGAGTAAAAGTATTGTCCAGGCTGTGACGTCAGGTATCAAAAGTGAAATTCGAAATTTGAAAAAACCAAAAATATAGTTAGATAGCTCTTGAAAAATAAACCTGAGTCTCCATTTACAGTTTTTCTCTCGGGCTGCAAATTTTCCAGTAAATGAAAAAAATGACTTTTTTTAAATTGAAAAAACCATGTTTTTTCACATTCAACTCGCCGTAAGTAATTCATTTATCAACTAATTAACACATTTCTTTGTTTGTTTTATTCGTGACACTCCAGCGGAGGCTACAGTGTCCAAAAAGTGTCAAGAGTTAATTTCTAATGTTTTTTTTTCAATCCGAATGAAAAACCACGTTTTTAGACTTTCACATTAGAAAAGTGAGCGAGGAAGTTTGAACTACGACAAACTTCAAGCAATAGAATTTTCTGCCAATGTATTGGCCAACTTTTTGGAAAATGTCAATTCGATTTGATTTTTAGTTCTATGATTACAGCGAGTTTATTAGGAGCTCGTGATGCGACACCACACTGAATATTGTTTGGGCGAGCTGCTCGCCCACGCGGTGGAGCTGGAACACCAAATGCGTCGCGCGCTGCTCGCCTGCAACTTGGTACATATCCTTTCTCATACTGGGAACGCTGTGTTCCCACATTGGAACAGCTGTAGGCCCAACAGTATTGGTACAGTGACGCTCCCTTTACGCGGGAGCACGGAATCCTCACGCCGAGTCTCGTGCGGAGTTATACATATAGTTTATACTCGTGGGGCCATTTCATTCTTTTTTGTGGCACTGCTGCGTTCCCAACACACGGGAAAGGATCTGCTCGCACGTTTGGTACTATAGCTTACTTAAATGTGATCTGGCGACTGCACCAAGCGTCGTGGTGGCGTTGCGTTGCCACTAAGAAGACAGCTGCTTGCTCAAAAAATTTTCAGTGGACAGGATATTTCAGGGGACGCCGCCTGAAGCCTGAAACATCTTCCTTGCCCATTCTTTGTTTTGTCCACTCGCTCGTTAGCGTTCCGGCGGCGTCCCCTGAAAAACCCTGTGCTGTCGCTTCGTGAGCTCGTAATAAACTCGCTGTAATTATGGAACTAAAATCAAATCGAATTGAGAGTTTCTAAAAAGTTGGCCAATACATTAGCGGAAAATTCTTTCGCTTGAAGGTTGTCGCAGCTCAAACTTCCTTGCTCACTTTTTTAATGTGAAAATCTAAAAACGTGGTTTATCATTTGGATTAAACAAAAACATTAGAAATTAACTCTTGACACTTTTTGGACACTGTAACCTCCGCTAGAGTGTCACGAATACAACTCAAAAAGAAATTTGTTAATTAATTGATAAACGAATTACTTACGGCCTGTTGAATGTCAAAAAACATGGTTTTTTTAATTAAAAAAATACAGTTTTTATTTATTTACTGGAAAATTTGCAGCCCGAGAGAAAAACTGTAAATGGAAACTCAGGTTCATTTTTTAAGAGCTATCTAACTATATTTTTGGTTTTTTTTTTCAAATTTCGAATTTCACTTTTGAGACCTGACGTCACAGCCTGGACAATACTTTTACTCATTCTCGAGCGCCTGTCGCCTTGTCCAGAACTCCTCAATTGCAAGACAAGAATTCTTACGTTTTCATCGAGGTGCTCGTTTGGTTGGATTCAATTGTTTTATATGAAAATAATAATATTATAACGCATTTTTTACTAGCCCTACCATTTTAATTATTGTTCCCTTTTTTTAAAATTAAAATTGGTACTCATGTATGGTTAATGCACTTTGATAAAAAAATAATAATATTAAATTCTGTGGTATTAGATTAACAATACATGAGTATCAATTTTAATTTAAAAAAAGGGAACGGTAATTAAAATTGTAGGGCTAGTAAAAAATGCGTTAGAATATTATTATTTTAATATAAACCAATTGAATTTAACCAAACGAGACGAATTAAAACAAAGAAGTTGATTTTGAACCAAATGATTTAATTTTATACTAAAATAAATGAATTATCAAGCTAAAAAGACGAATTTCCAATAAAAAAGTGGAAATGTGAATGAAAAAGGCTTCCTTTTTACAAAAAAGTTCATTTTAAATCAAGTCAAACTTTAACCAAAAACGATTTTAATATTCAATCAAAACCAGTTGAATTCCTTCAAAAATGTAAGTGTCTAAAAAAAAGTTGAATTTTCCACGAAAAAAGACGTCATTTAACAAAATAATAATAATTTAATTTTCAACCAAAAAGTAGATTTTTCAATCCAAAAAGAATACTAAGAGCACAATAATAATATTTGGAAATTTTTAAAGCCAAGAAAACGGTCTTTTAGAAGACTGTTGAATTTTAAACAGAAAAGTTCACTTTTTGAAGAAGAAAGATGACGTTTTGACCACAAAAAATGAATGCTCAATCCAAAAGGATGAATTTTCTATTTATAACCGTTTAGATATTAACAAAAATATCATTTTTTCACAAAGGCGTCGAATTTTTAACTGACAAATGTGAATTTTCGACAAAAAATGTAATTAATAAATAGGAAAGGTCTTTTCTAAAAAAAAAGAATTTTCCATCCAAAAGGATGAATTTTTAACGAAAAAAGTGATTTTTCAACCAAATAGTTGAACTTTGAACTTACAAAGATGAATTTTCAACCAAATGTTCGAATTTTTGTACAAAAAAGAATAAGATTTGGAAAAAACCGAGCAGTTGAATTTTTAAGCTAAAAAAGACTTTTAAATAGAAAGAGGACTCTTTGAACAAAAAGATGAATTTGCAATCCAAAAGGATGAATCTTCTATTAAAAGCAGTTTAATTTTCGATGAAAAAGATGAATTTCAATAAAATAGTTGAATTTTTAACTTAAAAAGGTGAGTTCTTCACAAAATGTTCGAATTTTTGAAAAAAAAGATGTACTTTAACTAAAATTCAAATAGTGGCACTTTGAACCTAAAAAGACTACTCTTTTACAATGACAGTTGAATTTCCAACAACAAAATTAATTTCTAAAAAAGAAAGTTAAATTTTCAATCCCAAAGGACGAACTCTTTTTGAAAACAAGTTAACTTTTGTGAAAAAGGTAAGTTTTTTAACAAAATAGTCTAATTTTTAACTCACAAAGAAAAATTTTCGATAAAAAATTGCATTGATAAATAGCAAGGATGTGTTTACTACCAAAAAGATGATTTTTCAATTCGAAACAACGAATTTCCCACGAAAAAATATGATTCATTTAACAGATAAGTTGAACTTTTAACTTGAAAAGATGTATTCTCAAACCAAAGAGGCGTATCTTTTTTCGAAGGCAGTTTAATTTCCAAGAATAAATTACATCTTCAAATACAAATAACATCTTCGGGCCAAAAAGGATGAATTTTTAATCCAAAAGAACGAATTTTCTATTTAAAACAGTTTAATTTCCGACGAAAAAGATTTATTTTAACAAAAAGTTCATTTTTAAATAAGAAGTAAGACTTCTTGACCAAAAAAGATTAATTACAAATCCGAAAGGAGAAATTTTCTATTTTAACCAGTTTAATCCCCGACGAAAAAGATCAATTTGAATAAAAGATTTATGTAAATAAGAAATATGACTTTTTGACAAAGAAAAATGAATTGTCAATACAAAAATACAAATTTTGTATTCAAAACAGTTGAATTTCCGACGAAAAAGTGCTAATTTTAACAAAAAGTTCATTTTTAAGTAAGAGAGATGAACTTTCAATTCAAAAAGTAATTAAAATGCACTTTTTAAAATTATTTAACACGATCTATTCAACCGAAAGTTATATTTACATCCAATAGGATTAGATCACAAATATCGAGATAAATATTGTGGACGATACTGGGAATGAAACAGAACGAAGATTTTTAGACGAAATTGTTTTGCGCATGATCAGAGCAGATCCCCAGTGGGCACAAAATTTGGCGACGTCTTTACGACATCCTTACGATGTCTTCACGACAACTTTACGACATCCTATGTCCATGTCGTTCAGGTGTCTTTACAATATCGTAAATAAGTCGTATGATCTGACGATGTCTTTACGATATAGCAAAGACACCAAAACGACATGGACATAGGGTGTCGTAAAATCGTCGTAAAGATGTCGTAACGATGTCGTAAAGACGTCGCCAAATTTTGTGCCCACTGAGGACGCTTGCGTATGAGTTCAGTGAGCCCCTCGGTTTTTATTCAGAACTGAAAAAATGTTGTGTTAAATAAAAATAGGCAATTTCTTTTTCAAAAGCTACATATTATCGAATCTATTATAAATCAGACAGATAGGCTGCCGTGATATTTGAGAAAGCAGGGTCTACAAAAGCAGCAAATTGAGATATCGAAGAAATTAATTAATTAAGTCATTTATATACGATCTTCATATTTTTGCATAAAAAATGAAATAAATTGTTAATTTTTATTAAAAAATGCAGGTCCGGCCAAAATATGTACCAGCAATTGAAATCGCTTCCCAGTGGGCACAAAATTTGGCGACGTCTTTACGACATCGTTACGACATATTTACGACACCTTTACGACATCCTATGTCCATGTCCTTTCGATGTCTTTGCGATATCGTAAAGACATCGTCATTTCATACGACTTATTTACGATATCGTAAAGACACCTTAACGACATGGGCATAGGATGTCGTAGAGTTGTCGTAAAGATGTCGTAACGATGTCGTAATGATGTCGTAAAGACGTCGCCAAACTTTGTATCCACTGTGTTAAATAGGAGGGATCTGCAGATCCTGTTTTCTTTTTTGCGAAAACTGGGTCTCGGAAATAGCCTTGGTGTTTACAAGAATGCAGGTTCTAGGAAGAATTAAAATAATTACAAAAATTATTATAATTTTGTTGTAAACTATTAATGCAGACAATGAAATACGTACGCAATAACGAATTTTTTGTGAATTCAATGAAATTATGTTTGGTTGGTATAAACAGAGATAAATTCCAAATGTTTAGAGAAAATCTAAATTTTGTTTCTTATTCATACACTCAATTAATTAAATTATTGTTAATCAGGTAATCCGAGTAATTTAGAGTATTTTTTTAATTTTAATTTTTAATAATTTCATTTCGTTTATAAAAGATTCTAGGTCAAAAATGGTACAAGATTACGATTTTGCTTTTTGAATGTTAATATTGACAGGGAAAATTAAAAATTCGTCAGTGGAAATTAGAGAAAATTAAAAATAAATTTTTGCAGTAATCCTGGTATAATATTCTTGTTAGTGATTTGTTTGCCTTGTATTTATTAATTTTTTTTTTTTGAAGTAGCTTTCTCCACAATATAACCTTTTTAGTTATAAATTCTCAATTTTCCTAATTTGCAGGTAACGAGCTTAGAATTCTACAAAATCAATGCGTTTATTATATCAAAGTGAGCAATTTTGCATCTCGTAAGATGGTTTTGAGTTATCTTAGACTCAATAGAAACTGAGAAAATAGTAAAAATTGTCAAAAACTTTTTTTGCAAAAATTGAACAGAAAATGACTATACACTATTTCTCAATTTTTTCAGAATTTTTATTTAACGAGATCAAGGCTTGGTCATTAAAGGGTTGAAGTATTTTTTGATTTTTAAAAAATTGAACTGTCTTGTTGAAACTTAATATTATTCGGTACAAAATGCAACTATTCTCATACAAAATTTCTTTTTTATTTAAAACTCATATTATTATGCCGAAAAGTCAAACTTAAATCTTTTTTGGATGAAAATTCAATTTCATTGAACTTTAATGGCAATTCATATATTTTAGTAGAAATGATACTTTCCTTGGATAAAAGTGCAACTGTTTGTATACAAATTCTACGACTTTTTTTAAAGTTGCTCTTTTTTATTAAAATTTTAACTGTTTCGTTGAAAAATCGTATGTTTGGGTTAAACATTCAAGTATAATTTTGGCGAAAGATTCACTTATTGCTGAAAACTTATATTTTGATGTGCAAATGTCAAAAGAAAATTTTTCGAATGAAAATTCAATTTTTGTTCGTTTGTATTTTTGACTTAAAAATTCATCTGTTTTAGTAGAAATTTCATCTTTCTTGAATACAAATTCTACTGTTTGCTTGAAAGCTAATCTTCTTCCTGTTTGAGGATACAACTTTTTTTTGAAAATTTTGATTAAACCACTTTTTTTAAAGGAAATTCATTTATTTAGGAAACATTCATATTTTTGTTGAAAATTCATTTCTTTGGTTGAAGGTTTAACTGTTTTGCTAAAAATGAATTTTTTTGCTTAAAATTCATATTTTCTGGTTGAAAATTCAATTTTTTGCGAACAAATTATTTTTTTTAGCCAAAAATTAATCTTATTTATTAAAAATTTAACTGTTCAGTGAAAAATTATTTTACCTTGTAAGTAATTCCACAATTCATGTTTTTGCATAAAAATTAATTTTATTGCTTGAAAATTCATCCTTTTTTTAGAATTAAACCATTTTGTTTAGAAATTTACCTATTTTTTCAAAAATTCATCTCTTTTTCGCATGAATATTAATTTTTTTTTACTGAAAATTTAACTATTCTATTTTTGATATAAATTTATCTTTTTTAGTTCAAAATTCGACTATTTGGTTGAAGAGTCATGTATTTTGTAAAAAATTCCATTTAAATTTTGTTGTTAAATAATAATTTTGTTAGTTCAAAATTAAACTATTTTATTTCTCATTATAAATGTATCTTTTTTAGTTAAAAATTCTATCATCTTGTTTCAAGTTCATGTGTTTTGTTAAAAATGTTATTTTTTTTGGTAGAAAATTAATGTTTTGGGTTAAAAATTTAACCACTGAAAATTAAACTGTTCTATTTTTGATTGAAAATGCATGTTTTTTGGTAGAAGATTCAATTATTATGTTAAAAATCCGACAATTTAAAAAAAGTCTTTTTCTTACTCGAATAAAAATTAAACCTTTTTGAGTTGGTTTTTGTTTTGTAAAATATTAAAGTTTTCAATGAAAAATGTAACTCTTTGATTATTCGATGAAAATTGTCCTTTTTTATCTGAAGGTTCGGCTATTTGGGAAAAAACTAAGTATTTTCTTTAAAATTCAACTTTGTTGGTAGAAAATTATTCTTCTAGTTTAAAAATTCAGGATTTTGGTTGTAAATTCAACTATTTAGTTAAAAATTAATATATTTCATTAAATATTTAAGAATTTTTATAAAAAGTCGTTTTTTGTTTAAAAAGTCAACAGTTCTTTTGAAAATTCGTCCTTTTGATTGAGGATTGAAGTATTTAACTAAAAATGTAACTAATATTCTGGCTAAAGTTTGATCAATTATTTCAACAAGTATGTTCAAAAGTAATCCGCTAATTGGTAGAATCTATCCTGTTAAGTCGAAAGTTCACCTATTAATTTAAAAAATTTATCATTTACCATTGAGAATAAAACTACTATGTTTTGTTGCAAAATCGTATTTTTGAATCGAAAATTAAGGATTAAATTAAAATTAAAGTTAAAAATGTCTGATTTTCGTAAAAAATTCAACTATTTAGTTAACAATTATTGTACTTTTTAAGGAATTTAAGAATTAGGTTGAACAGTCATATTGATGGTCACATTTTGGTCAAAAGTTGAAATACTTTGCTAAAAATGTATTTCTCTTGTTAAAAATTCGAGATTTTAGTTAAAAATAATTTGCTTAAAATTCTAACTATTTTCTTGGAAATTGACATAATTAAATAAAAATTCGTCCTTTTATAGAAAGAGAATCTTTTTGCTTGAAAACTTATGTTTTTTTTAATTGGCTTCTTTTTTGCTAGAAAATTCATCTTCTTACTGAGAAATTTGGATTTCTGGTATAAAACAAATCTCTTTGCAACAAAAAGTATCTTTTCGATGGAAAATTAAACTATTTTAGTGAAAAGTTTTACTGTTTAGTTGAAAACTCTTTATTTTTGTTGAATATTAATTATGTTTAATGAAAATTTAAGTACCTAACTTTTAATTATAAATGTATTCTCTTCAGTTGAATTTTCTAATGTTTGGTTTAAAGTTCATGTAGTTTGTTAAAAGTGTTTTTTTTTTGTTTGTATAAAATTAATTTTTTGGGTTAAACATTCAACCACTTGATTGTTAGTAGGAACATTTTCTTAAACATTTATTTCCTTTTTGGAGATGCTTAATTTTAATTGAAAATTGATCTTCTTGGTTAATTCTAGTATAAAATTATCTTCACGGTTAAAATTCATGTTTTTGGTTGAAGATTCAATTATTTGGTCAAAAATCCAAAAATTTCAAAAAAAGGCAGTCGGAAATACAACTACTTTGATTAAAAATTAAATCTTTTTTAATTATATTTTATCTCGTAAAAAATTAATGGTTTCAAACGAAAATGTAACTGTTTCATTATTCACTAAAAATGGATTTTTTTTAGTTTAAAGCTCAGTTATTCGGTAAAAAAACTCAAGTATTTTCTTGAAAATTCTTCTTTTTCGGTAGAAATTTTTTTTCTATAAACAATTATTCTTCTTGTTTGAAAATTAATTATGTTGTTTTAAATTCAACTCTTTAGTTAAACATTAATCCCCTTTGTAGAAAATTAGAGAATTTGGATAAACAGTAACTTTTTGTTTGAAAAGTTGATAGTTTTCTTAAATTTTTGTTTAATTGGGAATTCAACTATTTAACTGAAAATGTAACAATTCTAGTTGAAGTTTCATTTTTTTAGTTGAAATGACATCTATTATGTTCGAAATTCAACAATTTTATTAAAAAGCAATTTGTTTTGGTGGAATTTATCTTCTTCAGTCGAAAATTAATTAACTTTATTGAAAATCTATCTTTTACACTGAGCAAAATCTTTGACCGAACAAAAGTTTAGTTGTCCCACCCAAATTTTTTTTGTTGCTGAGGAGCAACAAAATAGTTTTGTTTTCGATCGAATCCACCATATTGAAAAAGTGATCAGTTGCTGGTCATGAGTTGTAAGAGGGCGCATGCGCGGCCGCGTGTTTGGTACGCTCAACAAAATTTGTTGGTACACTCAACAAACTTTTTTGTTTGAGCCGAAAAAATTATTTTGTAACTCCAACTAATTTTTTGTTAGTCGCAACCCAATTTTGCTAAGAACAACCAAAACTGCCCCCTAAAATTATTTTGTTGCTGGGATATCCTTTTTTTCTCAGTGCATAGTTGAAAATTCAACCACTTTGTTAAAAATTTATATGTTTTTTTGGAAAGTTCCTTTTTGGTAGAAAATTAATTTTGGGACGATTGAAAAATCCCGAAAAATAAAATTCCTGACACAGTAAAATTCCCGAATTAGAAAATTCCCGAATAATCAAATTCGCGAATAATAAAATTGCCGAAAAATAAAAATACCGATTTGGAAAATTCCCAAATAATAAAATTACCGAAAAATAAAAGTACCGAATTGGAAAATTGCCGAAAAATAAAATTCGCTAATGATAAAATTGCCGAAAAATAAAAATACCGAATTGGAAAATTCCCGATTAATAAAATTCTCGAATAATAAAATTTAAGAATTATAAAATTCCCGAATTGGAATATTCCCGAATAATAAAATTTACGTCAGTTTATAATATTGTCGAATTGGAAAATTCCCGAATAATTAAAGTTCCGGACAGTTTATAATATTACCGAATTGAAAAATTCCCGAATAATAAAATTCCCGACAGATAATTGCCGATTTATAAAATATCCGAATTGAGAAATTCCTGACTTTTAACAATCAGAATTTTTTATAAATATATTTTATTGATTACAATTACAACAAAAAAATATTTGTTGCACAAATTATTTTTAACATTTAAAATTTCGAAGCTTATTTTTTGAATTAAAAATAGCAATAATTTTTAATAAAATATTTCTAGGTAACGCATGTTTTTTTAAGGCGATAAAAAAATTTAATTCTACATTGAAAGAAAAAATAATGACTCACAATTTGACGCTTTTTCTGAAAATGTGCATAGAATTAGAAAAAATACAAAAAGCGTTAACAAAAATTGGGTATATATATATATATATATAAATTTAAAATTTTATTTTTGCGAACTTTTTTGGATTTTTTCAAATACTGTGAAAATTAAAAAACCATGCGTCACCTAGAAATATCTTATTTAAAATTATTGCTATCTTAAATTCAAGAAATAAGCTTCGAAGTTTTAAATGTTAAGAATAATTTTTGAAACTAATGTCTTATTGTTGTATTTGTAATTAATAAAATATATTTATAAACAATTCTAATTTTTATAATTCGGGAATTTCCCAATTCGGATATTTTATGAATCGCCAATTTTCTGTCGCGAATTTTATTATTCGGGAATTTTCCAATTCAGTAATATTATAAACTGACGGGTATTTTCGAATTTGGTAATATTATAAGCTGTCGAGAATTTTATTATTTGGACATTTTGCAATTCGGGAATTTTATAATTCTGAAATTTTACTATTAAAAAATTTTATTATTCGGGAATTTTCCAATTTGGTATTTTTATTTTTCGGCAATTTTATTATTGGTGAATTTTATTTTTCGGCAATTTTCCAATTCGGTATTTTATTTTTCGGTAATTTTATTATTTGGGAATTTTAAAAATCGGTATTTTTATTTTTCGGCAATTTTATTATTCGCGAATTTTCTAATTCGGGAATTTCACTGTGTCAGGAATTTTATTTTTCGGGATTTTTCAGTCGTCCCTTAATTTTCTTATTTAAAAATGCGTCTTTTTGATTTAAAATTAATCAACCTTGTTTGAAATGAAAGAATTTTGATCAAAAGTACCGATTTAATTGAAAATCGAACATTTTTCTCGAAAATTTGTCTTTTTGATTGAAGATTCAACCGTTTAACGAAAAATTTAACTATTTTAGTTGAAGTTTCATCATATTAGTTGAAACTGGATCTATTTAGTTGAAAAATCGACAAATTCGTTCCAAATCAATCCGTTTAGGTGGAATTCATCTTCTGTAGTTGAAAATTCATCTTTTTGTTGGAATAATAATTTGTTATAGTTTAAAATTCAATTTTGTTAAAAATTCATATATTTGGTTGAAAGTTCGTCCTTTAAAAAATTTTTAATCCAGGCTAATAAAAAATAATCAGGAGCAATCCATCTACGCTGAACCGTATATATTAAGGAGTTGCTTCCCCCTTGATCATTCGTCAATTGAATGTCTAACCGCTCTCTCTAAAATAATAATAAAAATTAATTTAAACCAAAAACGCGACCCTGGCAAGGGAAATAAGGGAGGAAAAATGACTAACATTTCTGAAGGTGGTAGAGATGGTTCTACACCATACTAGGCTTTCGCGGCCGGGTGATTGGTAGCATCAGTTAGTTTAATCATCGCGCATTAGCCACGCCACCCCTTACCCTCACACATCCACTTTCACCCTCAAATTCCATGTATTTTGTTCGTTCCATTTCTGTTCCGTGTTTCCCTGTCTCTATAGGGTTCCACTCATTTATTTGTTTTTTCCATACCTATGCTGTTCGTGATCCGCGACCCCGTTTGTCAAAGAGTCGCTGATCCCGTTCCATCCCTTGCGACCGACAGGTCCTGTTGGACCAGAATTTTCGAACAAGGTTTATCCTGTCCCTAAAATTAAAGGGAGAGGGAAACCTGAAAATCGCATTGTAAAGCAAACTCGTGGTTCGCAAACACACTGGAAAATGCTACCAATCCGAGAGAGGTATTGTTGACCATTAGGGTGGTCCCATTTTTTTTCTCTAGAATTTTAAGGGTAAGGTCTCAGTCCACCCAAATCTCATTTCTCACAAAATTTATTTTTGCCAAAAATTCAAGCATAGAAGTATGAGTTCGTGAGTCGGAAGTGCGCAATTATAAAGTCAGGAAAGTCTGTAATCAAAATTTTTCAGTTTCTACAGTGTGTTTTCTCGGGGGGAATATATTTTCTAAATAGATCTTTTCAAAGAACATAATGTTACGCCAACCAGAATTCGCCAACATAACCTACAGTTTTTCAAACTGTTATATTTCAGGAAAGAACTAACTGTGTCTGATGAAAAACATCCATTTCTGGCAGGAATTCCATAACATAACCTAAACTTTAATAAATTTATGAATTTCATGAAGATCAGAATTTTCGCACAAAGGTTATCCTGTCCCTAAAATTAAAGTGAGAGGGAAACCTGAAAATCGCATTGCAAAGCAAACTCATGGTTCGCAAACACACTGGAAAATGCTGCCAATCCGAGAGAGGTATTGTTGACCATTAGGGTGGTCCCATTTTTTCTCTCTAGAATTTTAAGGGTAAGGTCTCAGTTAACCAAAATCTCATTTCTCCCAAAAATTCAAACATAGAAGTAGGAGTTTGTGAGCCGGAAGTGCGCAATTATAAAGTCAGGAATGTCTGTAATCAAAATTTTTCAGTTTCTACAGTGTGTTTTCTCGGGGGGAATATATTTTCTAAATAGATCTTTTCAAAGAACATAATGTTACGCCAACCAGAATTCGCCAACATAACCTACAGTTTTTCAAACTGTTATATTTCAGGAAAGAACTAACTGTGTATCGCAAACACAACGGGACAACACAATCAGTATAATTGTGTTTCGTGAGGTTAGGTCAGGTTAGGTTAGGTTAGATTTATTTCTAGGTTAGGCTCGAGTTGACCCATTCGATGTAGCACACATTTGCTACTGGGAAAATATGCTTCCAGAGCTTTACGTGTAGTTCAATAAATTTCTGTTAAATCAGGTTAGGTGAGGTTAGGTTCTGTTGGGTAAAGTTATGTTAAGTAAGTTGATATCAGGCAAGGGTTGATCCTTCACAGTTGTCGACATGTTTTTGAAGTGAAAATTTGCATTACTGGCATTTTTTTGAAATTTATTTGCCTCAGTACATTATTTTTCGTCATTTTTTGAGGTTATGGCTCAACCATGACGTGATGGGTGATTTTTGATACCGAATTTGAATTCAGCGCCCCAAAATCCAAAGAAATACGTGTGTCTTGTTACAAGATCCGCACACTTTTTTTTGTGTGTCTATGTAATTTAAAAAAAAATGTTGGTTGAAAAATTAATTTAGGGGAGTTATTGTGATATGAAAATAAATCGAAAACTGTATATTTAAATTCGCTCAAAAGTTTAAGGCAGCACATTTTCTAAAAAAATCTTGATCAGTGGATAAAAAAACCAGGATACGAAATAATTTTAAAATATATCAAAATGTTGCATGTAGAATTTCATTACACTGAAATCTTTTTGTTTCAATCGACATTCCACGCACTACGGCTCAGATCTTAATAGGTCGGTGTAGACAGTCGATCTATTCACCACAAAATCAGATCAGCACATAATGGATTTATAATGTTTTCCACACTTTTAGATATCATTAGGTTGATTTTTATAAAATTCAGACTCGATTCATATTTTATCCAGTGTGGCCTCATTTCAAGATTATGTAATTTTTAATCAGTGATCAAGTCCTGTACAAAAAGTGCCTTGACGAACTTAAACCTAGTAAGAAAATTCAACTATATTTTTGGCTGAAATTTAATTTAAAACAAAATTTATTTTAAGAAATTTAAAGATTATTAAAATAAAATTTATAATTCTGTTTAACATACAATAAATAACTTATTATTAAATAATAAATAATTTTTTATTCAAAAGACTACATTGAGAAAAAAGATTACTTGAGTTAAAGAAATGCAGTACATACTATATTTCATTGAATCAAGTAATATTTTTTCTCAGTGCAATATTATATTTTTGGTAGAAAATTCATCGCTTTTGGTCCAAAATTCTATTATTTGCTTGAAGATATTGTTATTTTGCTGAAAATACAACTATATTGACGGAAAATCATTTTTTTATAAAAAATTCAACTACTTTACTAAAAATTTATTTTTTAGTTGAAAGTTCATCTCTTTGGTTAAAAATTTAACTATTTTAATGAAAATTTATTTCACGTTTGGTTAAAAATAAATTTTTTAACTCGTAATAAAACTGTTCCATTCTTTATTAAAAAATTATCTTGCTTAGTTAAAAATGTAACAATTTAGTCAAAAATTCATTTTTGTTTGTTTGTTGAAAGTTTTACTTTTTATTAAAAATTCAAGTATTTTGTTTAACATTCATCTTTTTTAGTAGAAATTAAATCTTCGTGGTTCAAAATTGATCGTTTTTGGTTAAAAAATACAATTACTTAGTTGAAATACCAACTATGACATGCTTAGTTAAGATTTAAATTTGGTTGTTTTTGAAAATTCGATTATTTGACTAAAAGTTAAACAAGTTTGTAAAAATATTCATTTTTTGATTAAGGATTTAGTATTATAGTTGAAAATTGAACAATTTTATTTAAATGAAATTTTATGTTAAAAATTCTGCTGTTTTATAGAAAATTCATCTTTTGGCTTAAAAGTTTAATAATTTAATACAAATATAAACTGTTCAGTTGAAAATTAAACTTCTTTGTTGGAAAATCATATTTTTGGGTTACAAAATTCAACATTTTATTTACAATTTATCTCATTGTCTTTAAAATTAAATAATTTTCTCGGAAATTTATGTATATTTTTTCCAAAATTTCTATTTCCTGGTATAACACTAATCTTTTTGGTTTGTGTTTCTTCATTGTCTGTATAAAGAAGGGGAGGGGGGGTATTTTTACTCGATTATGCGTAACATCTTTTATTTCCAAATTTTCTGCACCAATCAAGTTTTTGTATAAAAATTTTTAGCGAATAATTGTACTTCATCATAAAATTTATTTATAAATATTTCTAAAAATTGTTGAAAAAAGTGAGCATTTAGAATCTAAATAATTTTTTAATAATGGAAAATAATTATGTTCTTAATATTTCGCCACCACACTATAATTTGTAAACTTGCTTACATTTTAAAAGAGATAAAAAAATTAAATTATGGACAAAAACTTATTTTTAAGAATTCCACAAAAATGAGAAGCTTTTTAATAATTATGAAACATTTGAGGAGATTCATTTTTTTCCACATTTATGGAAATATATTAAATGTTTTATTTCTCATTTTTTTAAATAATTCTATGTTATGAAGATTCCCAAATGTGTGGAAAAAGAATATGCAAGACTTTGATAATATTTTCTTAAGTTTTCAGGATTTTTAAACAATGTTTAGGTAAACTGAATTTTGCAAGTCAAGAGAATAAAAAAAATATATTCTTAAGAGTCATGGGGAAATTTTAAATAATTTTTTTGTAGTTAATTCTGAGAGAAAATAGAAAAAGATTACAAAACCTTTTTAATTATTTCCTAACATTTTTCAGAAAAGTATTAAATATTTTAAAGCAAAATCTCACAATTTGGCTATATTAAATAATTTTACGACAATTTTTATAAAAATTCCGTAATTTTAATGAAAAAATATAAATTTCACAACACAAACTGAATTCTTAAATTTTCAGTTAGAAAAATAACTTTTCAACTAAAAAAAGACGAGTTTTTAATAAAATAGTTAAATTATCAACAACAACAACAAAAAGAAATTTTCAACCAAATAAGTACATATTTAACATAAAAAAATTGTATATAAAAAAATAATTCTCAACTAATGAGACTAATCATTATTAATGAATTTGTATCCAAAAAGATGAAGTTAAAAAAAAACAAATTTTTAACAAAACGAATGAGTTTGTAACTAAAAAAGATAAATTTTCAACCGCAAATAGAATACTTAAAGTTGAAGTTGGAGAGAGGAATTTTTAACAAAAAATTAAAATTTTCACCCATTAGATGAATTTTTATCCAAAAAGAATAAGTTTCTACTAATGAGACTACTTATTTACAAAACAAAAGAGAAACAAAAAAAAATAGATTTAAATTTGTACAAAAAAATAATTTTTCTCCAGATAAAAAAAATTCAACTAATGCGAATACCTTTCTATTAAAAAATATGAATTTTGAACAAAATAAATTGATATTAATGTAAAAAGATAATTTTTTAAACAAGAGGATTAAATTTCTTTAAAAAAAAAACATGAATGTTTTGCCAAAGATGGAATAGTTCAATTTTTAGTCAAAGAAGTGAATGCTTCACTAAAATTGTGTATCTTTAACCATAATAATTAATGTATAATTCAATAATTGAATTTTTAACTAAAAATATTAATTTTCTACAAAAAATTCAAATTTTCAACAAAACACATGAATTTTTAGCTAAGGAGGATGCATTTTCAACCATAAATAGAATACTTGAATTTACAATTGTAGAGAAAATAAAAAAAATAGTTTAATTTTAAACAAGCAGATGAATGTTCATTCAAAAAGATGAAGTTTAATCCAATCAGATTAGTTATTTACAAAACAAATAAGAATTTTTAAAATAGTTTAAGTTTTAGCCAAAAAATTAATTTTTATTTAAAAAGAAGAAGTTTCAACAAACGATACCTTTTTTTAATAAAAAAGAAGAGTTTTAAACAAAATGGATTGATGTTGATAGAAAAGGATTAATTTTTAACTAAGAAGAGTAAATTACCATTAAAAAGATAAATTTTAGACAAAAAATGGAATAATTTAATTTTCAGTCACAGAAGTGAATTTTTAACTGAAATTATGTATCTTTAACCATAAAAATTGATTTTTAGCAGAATAATTAAAATTTTATACAAAAAGATTAATTTTCTACAAACAAAAAAAATACAAATTTTCAACAAAACATATGAATTTTGTAACTAAATATGATACACCTTCAACAACTAATGGAATAATTAAATTTACAGTTGGAGAGAGGAACTTTTAACAACAAATTTAAATTTTAACCAAATAGATGAATTTTTGTAGAAAAAAGAAGAAGTTTCAACTGATGAGACTACACTAAAAAAAATGTGTGGTTAAATCAACCAGAATTCTGGTTAAATATGGACTTACTATTTTTTCTGGTTAGAGCAACCAAAAATCTGGGTAAATTAACCAGCAAATCTGGTTAATTAAACCTGAATTTTGGTTAGTCCACCAGAAAAAATAGTAAGTCCATATTTAAAAAGAATTCTGGTTGATTTAACCAGATATTTTTTAGAGTGTACTTATTTAAAAAAAAGGATTTAAAAAAGTTAAATTTCTACCTAAATAATTGAATTTTTATTCAAAAAGAAGAAATCTCAGCTTTAAAAAAAAAAGATTAGTTGTAAATAAAATATATTAATATTGATAGAAAAAGATAAGTTTCCAATCTAGAAGATAAATGTTCCACAAAATACAGGAATTTACAACCAATTACTTGGATTTTCAACTGAGGAAGATAAGTTTTCACCCAAACATGAAATAGTTAAATTTTCAGTTAACCGTATAAATTATTCGAATTTTTTAAACAGGTAACCAATTAAAGGCGGAGCACTAGAACGAATCCATTTAAACTCTAGAAATTCCGTGAGTAATAAAAAAAATTCCGTAATTTTTTTGAATATATATAGGTGTGCAGGAGATACCTGGTGAGAGTATAGACTGGTAAAGAAAATCGAGAATGTAAGTACGTGCGAGTACTTAAGCATATTTGATAGAAAAAAGCCGTTTATTGATGGCTTTATATCGCGATCTTCGACCCCGAGGCTCATGTGGTACCCGATGAAAATTAATCTATTTCAGATAACACGGACCGTACATATGGTAATGTGCGTCCGAGCTTGTAGGTGGGAAGAGAAAAATTACACCTCGTCGGGAAAGTCTCGGGGATGCTGGGAAAGTTATAACAAGTCGTAAGAAACGATATTAGCAGTTTGCAATAGCTTTTTTACATTCTCATCATTTATGATTGAGAAAGTATTAGAATTGTCGGAAATTTGACATTACACTTTTCAACGGATCTCCACGTTTCGAGACCCCATGAATCCGAAAATTAGGTTTTCACGATGACGTCTGTCTGTCTGTCCGTCCGGCCGTCCGTCCGTAAAAACGATAACTCTCGAAAAAATGAACGAATCAAATTCATCTTTGGCACACTTTTTTTAGGTCCTAAAAGAAAGGACGAGTTCGTGAACCAGTCATTTTTGATTAAAACTCAAAAAGTGGGTGCATTTTGAAAATTTTTGAGACATTTTTTTTTCTGAATTTGAAAATTCTATGTACGGATATTTATAGTATCAAAGAGAACAAACAATTTATCATAAAGACTTTTTTCGATAAAAAGAAAATTCTCAGAGTTATAGCGTTTTCAAAAAAATTTTTAATCAACCAGAATATGAAGACTCATATATATATACTGTCATCTAAAAGAGTATACTGTCATCTAATTTTTTTTAAGCTTTCCAAATGCAAAGAATAAATATCCGAGCGCGAAGCGCGAGATCCAACCGTCGCGCGCCCGAGGCATGCTCAAACTTGCGCACGAAGCGAGCCGCGCGTGTAGCGCGCGATGAGATTGTGCCTGCGAGGCGGGCAGATTTTTATTGTAGAACTTATTCAAAACTTCTATATTTATTTATTTTTCTAAAACAAAAAAGAATCACTTTCTTACCATTAAAGATGTCTTTTTACCAAAATACTTAAATTTTCAACAAAATAATAAAATGTTCAAGAAATTAATTGAATTTTCAACCTAAGATGATGAATTTTCAAACAAAAAATTTGCCCGCTTCGAGGGGAGTTTAATCTCGCGCTTCGCGCTTGGATATTTATTCTTTACATTTGGAATGCTTGAAAAAAACTATATCAAAAATATCTTTTTTAGGTGGCAGTATTTATATGCGTCTTCATATTCTGAATTGTCTACTTAATTAAGTCTGGTCAAAGTTTAAGTTTCTTAAAGCTCTGTAGGCTTTGAGGTATAGATTCTCATCATGACACTCGCGCTGCGCGCTCGATTTCCGACAGATATTTGTAAACAGGTTTTGTTGGATTTTTTTCTCGTAACTTTTATTGTTTTTCCACACATTTTATTTATTTATTTATTTTTTTCAACGTTATTTTTTACGAATAAAACAAAAAGTACGCATCCTATCAAGAAATGATTCTCAACGAAGTTGTAGATTTTTTTTACAATAACCATTTTTGTTTATTTATCTTTTTTCGTATCCTACATAGTTCGTCCACAAAATGGAATTTTTAATTTTCCATTATTTTTTGTGCAATTAAAATTTGAATTTTCGATTTTTGAAGAAAATCCAAAAATTGGTTATAATAATCTTGTAGAGCTTTCGAAAAGGAATGTTTTTCTTTATTTGAGTTTTTTTTGTATCGTGCGTTTTTCGGCTTCAAATTTTGATTTTCGGTTGAAAAAAAAAATTTTGAAAATGCTATAACTCTGAGAATTTTTTTTTATCGAAAAAAAGTCAGCAGGATAAATTGTTTTTTTTTAAATATTATAGATATCCGTACATATAATTTTCAAATTCAGGAAGAAGTAGTCTCAAAAATTTTCAAAATGCGCTCACTTTTTGAATTTTTATCAAAAATGGCCGGTTCACGAATTTGTCTTTTCTTTTAGGACCTAAAAAATGTGTGCGAAAGATGAATTTGATTCGCTCATTTTTTCGAGAGTTTTCGTGTTTACGGACGGACGGCCGGATGGACAGCCAGACAGACGCCATCGTGAAAACCTGATTTTCGGATTCAGGGGGTCTCGAAACGTGGAGATCCGTTAAAAAAGTGTGATGTCGAATTTCCGACAATTCTAATACTTTCTCAATCATGAATGATCAGAATCTAAAAATTTTGATAACTAATTTGACATTAATTGGATTTGTCGGCTTGTTTAAACTGAATCTATATTTTTTAATCTTGACGGTCTGATGCTCTTATCCATTAAGCTACGGAAAGAAGAAATTAATTTCTTCAAAACCCATACAATTTAAATTCTGACGTAATTACTTATACATGTGAGCATAATTTTCCAAACATTTGAATGTTTTAAATTTTGGATGATATGATTTTGAACAAATTAAATGTGGTAAATAATTTGATATTAATTGTTTTTGTCTACTGGTCTGAAATAAATTTTTTTTAATATTGATTTTTATTTCTAACTTGTGAAGCGAAAAATTCCTCTCAAGCTCCGCTTGGATCCGAACTCAGCTCTTTCAGATTGCCGGTCTTGTGTTCTTACCCACTTAGCTACGGAGAGACGAGATTAATTTGTTCACAATCCCTGAAAGTTGAGTTCCGACGTATGTCCTTATGCTTGTAAGATTAATTTTTATAACATTGGAATGGTTTATATTTTGGATTTTATGGTGTTGAACAGATAAATTGTGGAAAATAATTCAATATTAATTGTTTTTGTCTACTGGTCTGAAATCAATTTTTTTTAATATTTATTTTTATTTCTCACTTGTGAAGCAAAAAATGCCTCTCAAGCTCCGCTGGGATCCGAACTCAGCTCTTTCAGATTGCCGATCTGATGCTCTTATCCACTAAGCTATAGAAGGACGAGATTTATTTTTATTTTTAGACCATGAAGATTATAACGATCATAAGATTATAAGATAATTAAAAAATAAAAATGAGGATAATAAAGATGATAAAGATAAGATTAAGAAATTAAGAAACTAATCTTGTCTCCCCTAGCTTAGTGGGTAAGAGTATCAGGCCTGCAATCTGAGAGACCTGGGTTCACATTCCAGCGGAGCTTGAGAGCAATTTTTTTCTCAATTTAGAAATAAGAATCGTTATTAAAAAAACAATTGAATTTATACCAGTAGACACAAATAATTAATAAGAAATGAAGAAGAAAAGGAATTATTACGAAAGAAATGAAGGTTAAAACCAAAATGGAAACTTTTCAAAAAATTAACATTTTTCAATCGTAAAAGAAAAAAAAGTTCACCTAAATTCGAGCTAAAATTGTTGAACCTTCAAACCAAAGGACGAGTTTTCTTTATATAAATTGAATTTTCAACTTAAGATTATGAATTCTCAATAAAAAAGTGTAATAAATAATTTTTAAAAATTGTTTTTGTCTACTTGTCTAAAGCCAATATTTCTTAATATTGACTTTAATTTTTTAATTGTGAAAAAATGCTCTCAAGTTTCGTGGGGATGAGAAACCAGACTTTTTAGATTGCCGGTCTGATGCTCTTTTCCACTAAGCTATGGAGAGAAGAGATTCCTTTCTTCACACCCCCTTCAATTTAAATTCTGATGTAGTGACTTATGCTTGTAGGCTTAATTTTTCAAACAATCAAATGTTTTATATTTATAAATTTATACATTTTGAAAAAATTGCACTCAAGCTCTGCTTAAATCCGAAGCCAGGTCTTTTAGATTGCCTGTCTGATGCTCTTATCCACTAATCTACTGAAGGAAGAGATTCATTTTTATTTTTGCATCATAAGGATAATACATATCATAAGATCATAAGGCATTTAGATTATAAAATAATTAAAAAAGTAAAGATTCGGATCATAAAGAGTATAAAGATAAGATTAAGAAATTAGGAAATGAATCTCGTCTCTCAGTAGCTAAGTGGGTAAGAGCATCAGACCAGAAATCTGAAAGACCTGGGTTTAGGTCCCAGTGGAGATTAAGAGCAAATTTTCCATAATTTAGAAATTAAATTAATATTAAAAAATATTGATTTTAGCCCAGTAGACAAAAAGAATTAACATCAAATTATTTAATACATTTTATTTACTGAAAATCATAACCTCAATAAATATATTATAAAAAGTGTAATAGTTGACATTTCCACTGAAGAAAATGAAATTTTGTTTGAAAAAAATTAATTTTTAAAAGGAAAAGACGATTTTTTAAATAATAAAGATTTTTTATTAATGAAAGAAAAAAATGTAATCAAAATTTGAGCCTAAATTGTTGAACCTTTAAGCCAAAGACGAATTTTCCTTTTAAAAAAATGAGAATTCCAACCTAAGATGATGAATTTGCTTCAGCGCGATACATAATTTGATATTAATTTTTTATGCCTACTGGTTTAAAATCAATATTTCTTATAAAATTGATTTTTATTTCTGAATTATAAAAAAAATTGCTCTCGAATTTCACTGGAATTCAAACCAATGTCTTTCAGATTGCTGGTTTCAATGTCTTATCCACTAAGCTACGGAAAAACAAGATTAATTTTTATGTTTAGATCATAAAGATAATAAAGATCATAAGATCATAAGAGAATTAAGATTATAAGATAATTAAAAACTAAAGATCAAGATTATAAATATCACAAAGATAAGATTAATGAATCAGGACATTAATCTCGTATCTTCGTAGCTTAGTGGATAAGAGCATGAAACCGGCAATCTGAAAACCCTGGTTTTGGATCCCCGCGGAGCTTGAGATCATTTTTTTACGATTTAGAAATAAAAATCAATATTAAAAAATATTGATTTCATACCAGTAGACAAAATTAATTAACTTTAATTGTATGATATATATTGAATTTTCAACCAGAAAATATGAATTTTCATCCAAAAAATCATTTTTTTTTAACAGAGTAATTCAATTTTTAACCAAATAGATAAACCTTCATTCACAAATATAATTTTTCAAAAAAGCAGTTCAGGTTTTACCCACGCAGTTAAATTTTCAATAAAAAAAATTTTGAAACAAAACAGTTAAATTCTTAAGCAAAGAAGATTAATTTTCAGCAAAACAGTTGAATTTTTGTCCAAGAAAGATGAAATTTCTACTAAAACAGATGAATTTTGAAATAAAAAATATAAATTTGGAACAACAAAAAAATAGTTTTTTTTTCATCAAAAAAAGTTGTAAGTTTGTCTTTTCAGAATCAAAATAAAAGTTTCAAGAAAAAATTAAATTTCCTTCTAAAGTACTTGGATTCATATTATAAAAATACAAATTTTGCACAAAACGCTTAAAGATTCAATCAATGAGGATGACTATTTAACATAAGCTGACATAACCAAAACTTGTTGAAAACTGCAAATGTTGGTGATGGTTGTGGTTCAAAGTTTCCAATGATTTTATATTAAAAGTCTTCTAGAAAAAAAATTAATTTTAAGAAAAAGCAATAATATAAAAGCTATATGATGTTATTAATAAATTATTTAAAATTCAAAAGTTTTAATTTTTCATCATTAATTTTCAAAATTTTTAATTTAATACATAAAACAACTTCAAATAATGAAAAGTCAAACAGGTTCTCTATAACAATGATATCTGCAGAATTTTTTTTCCTAACCTGCCATTTTAGTTTTTAAACAAATGTTTTCTTCAGTTCACATTAGATTCTCTGAAGATTGGCCATATTATATTTTGAAATTAATTCAAATTTAATAAAAAACGTTTGTTTTTAAAATCATTTACAAAGAATATCTCCATTTGATAAATTATTCAATGAACAAAAAGCGAATGGGTTAAAGTTTTACAATTAATATAGTAACCTAAAAAAGAGCAGTCGTTAATAAAAGTGCATTCTTTTTTTTTAATCCGATAAGAGATAAGATATCAAAATATTTATTACTAATAAAAATATTATTTCGTATATAAATTTTATAATTTTGCACGTAAAAACTATATTAACTTTACGATACACTGCACGTTTATTTTTATAATATTTATTATAATTATTAAAAATGAAAACATATTTTTTTTAAAAACTTAATTTTTTGTGTTCATAATACATCTATTAAAGAACATTTTTAAGTTTAAACTGCTCGTTTTTATTTTTTAAATACAAAATTTAAAATACGGTATACTAAAATTAGAGTTGGTCAAAAATTAATAATAAGCCTAGAAAACTAATTAAATTATTAAATTTAAATTTAATTTATGAAATTTAATTTTTAATTAAATTAAAAAATTAATTAAACAAAGGACTTAATGGAAGTTACCCTATGTAAGGAAATTGATGTTTATCATATTTTATGAGGTTTATTCTACTGAAAATATAAAAAAAGTGTATGAAAACAGCGCCTTGGGCATGCCGCCAATTTCAAAATATAAGTAATTATGGTGGTTGATTTATTTTACGTATACGAGGTTAGTTCTGGTAGACAGAAGGGTTTGGAATCTCCAGCAAACTGAACTTCCTGGTTTTAATGGTAGTAAATCTGTTCGTATTTGAGAACGGCATCTGAATTTCGAATGTTATTGTTTACCAACCCCAGGGTTAATTTTTTTGAGAAACGGTTTATGTGACAAATGGCAAAATTCAGGAAAGCCAACATAGTCCATTTCCACCTAACTTCATTTCAGACTGTTGAGAAAGTCCACAGTTTCAAGTAATACTGTATCATGACTTTTGGGGATGATTTATTTTATTCAGGGGTGGTTCGGGAAGGTAAGGGTTGAAATCTCCCCGAATTGACCAGTCTTTTTTGTATTAATTTTTTTTTAATTCTCCAATCGGTTGAATTTTTATCTTTAAAGTTCAATCATCAACCAAAAATGGATTAGTTAAATTTTCGAGATAGAAAATCAATTTTCAATCCAAACAAACAAAGTTTAATAAAATTGTTCAGTTTTCAACGAGATAAATTGAATTTTAGAATAAAAAAGAATTTTTCATGAAATAGTCAAGTTTTCGATAAAACAGATGAATTTTCAACTAAAATGATGAATTATTAACATAAGGAATGAATTTTCAACAAATTTCCACTTTTTACCAAGTTGAACAGATGAAAAAAAATGTTTAGCTACGAAGGTTAATTTTTTACCAAACAAGACAAATTTTCAAACAAATAGTTTAATTTTGAAATAAAAATTTTGGTAACTTAACACATGAAGTTTTATCTTGACTAATAAATTATTAACTAAAATTATAAATTTTTATCAAAGCACTTAGTTTAATTTTTTAAAAATCAATGTTACTCTTAACGTACAAAAAGACGAATCTTCAACCAAATCGAAAATATAAATTCTTAGCAGAAAATGTAATAGTTTATAATTGAAATACAAAAGATTTAAATTTTAAATGAAAAACAATTAATATTTCATACATAAATATTTTATTTCAAATAAAAAACATTTCATTTTACTAAAAAGATTAATTTTCTGGGAACAAAATGTATTTTCCACTAATCATGAAGAATTTTCAACAAAATACATGAAGTTTCAAACAAATGGATAAATTTTAAACTAAAAAAGTTCAATTTTCAATGAAAAATTGAACAGATCAATTTTTAGTTGAATTGGAAATAAAAAAACACTTAAATTTAACCAATACGATTATTTTTTTGAAAAAAATTTATTTTTTGCCGATAAAGAAGAATTTTTAACAAAGCTATGAACTTTCAAACAAATGGACAAATTTTACACTAAAAAAATTAAATTTTCAATTGAAAAATTAATTTTAAACAACAAAAAAAACGAGTTTTCAACAAAGTAGTTCAATAATAAGTTTTTCACTAAAATGATTAATTCTTAACAAAAAGACTGATTAAAAAAAATTAGTTTGAATTTCTACAAATAAGTAGAATTTTCAAGTAAAAAAAATCATCAAATTTAATGGTTGAATCTTCAAGCAAATAGTTGAATTTGCAAATAAAAAAATTAATTTTCTACCAAAAAAGAAATAGTTAAATATTTAATTAACAAAACTGATTTTCAATCGTAAAAAACTAATTTTTTCAAATTGAATTTTTTTTAATACATGAATTTTAGAATAAAATCATGAATCTTGAAAAAATATATAACTTGTAGCAAATTAGTTCAACTAAGCAGTAGGTAGGTGTTTTAATTAAAGATATCAATTCTTAGCAGAGGCTGTACTATTTTATATTCAAACTAAAAAAGATTAAAATTTTTAATAAAAAACAAATCATATTTCAAACAATAATATTATAATTGGAAATAAAAAACATATAAATTTAACCAAAATGATGAACTTTTGAATAAAAAATTTATTTTTAACTAATAATGAAAATTTTTACAAAGTGTATATGAATTTTCAAATAAATGTTTAAATTTTCCAGTAAAAAAGTTCAATTTTCAATAAAAACTAGAACAAATAATTTTTCAATTAAAAAATGAATTTTAAATACCGACAAAAAACAACCATTTTTTAACAAAGTAGTTCAATAATAAGGTTTTAACTAACATGATCAATTATTAACAAATAAACCGATTAAAAAAAGTACTTCAATTTTCAACAAAGTAGTTGAATTTTCAACAAAAACGTGTATTATCAATGAAAGAGTTGAATCCTCAACAAAATATATAGTATAATTTTTATCTAAACAATATAAATTTTCAACACAAAATTAAATAGCCTAATTTTTAACAAAAAAACAATGAAACTTGAATAAAATAGTTCAATTTCAATCAAACGGGTACATTTTCAACAAGAAGAAATTAATAATAATACCCAAAAAGAAAATAATTTTTTTTAAAATGAAAAAAGTAGAATTCAACCAAAAAATAAATATTAAACCAAAAAATTTTTTTTATCAATAAAGAAAAATGGATCTAATCAGTCACTTTAACTGACCGAATCAGTAATCTATAATAATTAAACATTTTTACTCTAAATTACGTAATCGGTAACTTTCAATAATTAAATAAGTAATTTAGATTGATCTAACCTGTAACTTTAAATGTGTTAATTATTAATTTATGTCTAATTTACATCACTTGTTAAGATTTACTGATTTAATTATGGATTTTGATTTAGAAAAAGTTTCAATATTTTATTATAGCAGAAAAACAAGACACTTTCATTGGCTGAAAAACAGCTACTCTGATTGACTGATTTATTCAGTCAGAAATACTGACTGATTCGTCTGTTAATCAATAAAAAAGATTATTTTCATACAATATAGTTGCATTTTCAACAAAATAATAAAATTTTCAAAGAAATAATAGAATTTTACCAAAAGAGATAAATGTTGAACTAAAAATATAATAGTTGCTTTTCAATAAAAAAAATAACTTCTACCGAAAAAATAGTCGGATTTTCTTATAGTGAATTTAGGTACACAATTTGAAATCAAAATCAATAGAATAAATAATGATTTTAGATCAATAGACAAAATGAATTAGCATCAAATTATTTTTTACATTTTATCTGGTCAAAAACATAGTATCAAAAAATATATAAAAAATGTTAAAGTTGATATTTCAACCATAAAAGATAAAATTTAAATAAAAAAAAGTTGATCTTGAGACCAAAAAAAACGAATTTTCAAAAAATAAAAATATTCCAAAATATATCTAAGTATTCCTAAATATGTCTAATGAGAAACTTCTTTTCATATACGAATAAGAAATAATTTGTATATTATTATTCTACCATTAACACATGCTCCCTTCGGGATTAGCGTGACTCATTCGGTTCTAGTCTCTTTATACTTTCGAGGATCAAGGAATTCATTTCGAATTGGACCAGGGGGAAATGAGGGGGAGGGGCGAGATTTGAGAATAATCTAGAATTCCCGTGTTGCTGACTTAACCCTTAAAGTGCATGCTTCTCAGGAATCACGTAAGGTGCACACTGGGTGTCTAATACCCAGGTTGGTTCAAAGCTGATTTGCCCAGCTGTTATTAAATATTTTGTTACAAAAAAATTATCAGATATTTTAGAATATGTCCTCTTCAAAGTGAACCTGCTTTTATAATGATTGATTAATTTATCATTTGTTTACAAAATTGTTGGAAAAAATGGATCTTTTACTACAAAATTCATAAATAACGTAATTTTTAATATCAAGGCCTAAAAATTTAGATTTATATTCTCAAGCTACTATGTTTTCATAAAAAAATTACTGCAATATTGCTGCTTCCAAAAAAGATAATTTTTTGGCAAATCGAAGAATACAATTTTTATGGTAAAAAAGGCTAAATGAATGATTAAGTTTTTTACATATTTACTCAATTTATTTCATAAAGAAACAAAGAAATAGTAAAGACTACATTGAAGTAAAAGAGAAGAACATGAAAAATTATGTATATATCATTGTTATGCTTATCTATTATTATATATCCGTACAGTCAGTGCAGAGACCTGTGCTGTGTTCCTTGCGCATCGGGCGCATGCAAGAGCCGCAACGAAGTTTACCTTTTCTGTCCTTCTTCTTGGGGCATAATAAACATCTTACATAGGTTTTCGAAATTACAAGTAACGGATTTTCGTCTGCTGATCGTTTTCTATAAATCAAAAATCAAAAAATAATATTTTTTCAATAAAAATTTTCGCTCCAAAATAACTTTTTTCGTCATGATGTGCGCAGTGGGTGTTTCATGCCCAGCCTTTTTGAGACGTCTACTTTGAGCAGTTGCTGCTTGTACACTATCACTTGGCGCGCTCTCTCTACCTACATAACTTAAAGATAGTGATCTCAATAAGTGGTAGATGGCGACACTTACTCACTTCCCCGACCCAGATCGCTGATCAATCTCTGTAGCAATCACCCCACGTGAAGACATCCACCAAGTCAACAGGTCTTTTTCAAACTTCATAAACCAGTATTAGTGGATCCTAAAGCTTTCCACAAAAGATTGATCCATGCTTCTTGAAAACGCGAACAAATAAATCAGTTATAATTGAGTTTCATTTCAAATATCCCTCGTAGGTAAGGATTCGTAAGATTTTCTCAACCTTCTCCTTTCCTTCTAAAAATAAATTAAATTAGAATTGCATTACTGGAAAAAGCAGAAAAAGCGAAAGCATGAATCAGGAGGAAATGGACTCAGTGGGTTGTGCACGAGGGTAATGAGCGAGTACAGGGAAATCCCCGTCACCAAAACCCCCGCTGTGGGACATTTACAGCCTTCGAAACTTGCGAAGTGGTTGTGGCCGACGAAAACAGACAGAGCCAGGGAGCGAAGCGGCGGGGTTGGGGATCGCTCGCGTCCCAGCGCACAAAAGCGTGATAAATCGAGTACATTAATTCGCATTTTACCTTTGTTTGCGTTATGGAATACAATATTAAATGGAATGGGTGCACAATAGATAATGCCTGGGCGCCATCATTTACGCGAGTGCTGAGCGAGACGGTGCTTGAAGGTTGCTCAGCGTGTCTGTAGCGTGTAGCTGCATACAGCTATATGCTAGCTAAATGTCCTATCTGTCAAGTAGCCAACTACTCACCAATCAGAGATTATTTCCGACGACATTCACTTCTATTATGAACCCCCTGCTAAATCTCATTTGCAACTTGTCGAGCTAAACTTTTATACTGTCTGGTTATTATTGTCGCTGTGATCCGGAATCTAGCAACTTCCGTGGTATGATCACCAGTGCATGAAATCTCGTTCAATCGAGTTCGACTATCAATAACGATTGGCTAATGAATATTTATGAGATAGTGCTGGATTATGAAATTATTCACCTATTCAGTTATTTCTAAATTTTTATTATTTTGAGAAGCCAGGCTTCAAATGTTGAATTGCAATAAATAAGAAATTAACAAAGAAAAGAATATGTCCGCTGCGCGGCGCTTCGCGTCAAGTTTGTGCGCGCCTACATGTTTTCAAGTATCATAAATATTATAACTTGAATCGAAAACTATGATTTAAAGTTTTGAGGAATTACAGCAATAAATTGTAACTGACAATTTTTTTCGATCTGTTTTTGAAGAAGTTTATCAAAGCACCTACGGCTTTGACGATTACATTCTCATTACGAAACTCGCGCTTCGCGCTTGATAGTTTGTGTGCATTTAAACAGCTTTATCAAAATAATTTGTAAATCTTGTTCAAATCTAATAAAAACAACGTTTTACACTTACGGATTTGTTAAAAACAAAAATGGCCTATTTTTGAAAATGACCCAAAACATTTTTTGAAATTTTGAAAAAAGCTCTAACTTTTTGAATTTTTGTCTAATCGAAAAGCTTGGCTAAGATGGTTTTTAAATATATTTGATATCTAATGAAGAAATTAAATGAAATTTTCTAATCTATCAGAAAAATATTTTTTTTTAACATTTTGAAAATTTTCAAAAGTATATAAATTTCCTAATTTTCATTGAAATTGAAAATTTTATTTAAATAATTTGCAAGTCTTCTATCCATCTATAAGAAATTATAACGAAAATTTAAAAAATTAAAATCTAAAAAAATTTTTAATTTTGAAAATGCCCTCATTTTTTTTTATTTTGGTTGAAAATATCTGCCTAACAAACTTAACCTTCATTTTCGAAACCTTAAACAGTGTATCAAAGGCTTACTTGATTGGACAAATCCTTCAAAAGGTTGCGTGGCTACAATATTCAGGTAACCATACAGACAGACAAACAGACAACGATAAAATATTATGATTTTCGGATTCTGTGCGTGCCAAAACGTAAAAATCCGTTAAAAAAAAGAGATCGAAAATTTGGACGATTACATTACACTCTCATGAATGAGAATATAAAAATAGGGTTTCTATTAGCACCAATTCTTGGTTCCAAAGAGGCGGCAAAAAAAAGAACCTCTTTTGGTGAATTTTAAATAGTTCAGGGTAGTTTAAAACTCCAAGATTTTTTAATCGATTTCAATCATTTAAAGGTGTTTTAAAGGATTTCAAAGATGTCATGGTATTTCTAAAGATTATAAGAAATTTCAAAGAGATTCACAAGATTTTAAAGGATATCAGAAGAAGTGAAAAAATTTGAAGTATTTAAGGGTATTCTAAACCCCAAGAATTTTTAATTCATTTTAATAATTTTAATGTATTTTAAAGGATTTAAAAGATTTCATTGTTTTTTTAAGATTCCAAGGAATTTGAAAACGATTTGAAAGGTATGAAAGGATTTTAAAAGAATTCAAAGAATTTAAAATATTTGTTGGTACTTTAAGGGGTCATTCTAGTAACTACACCCGAAAAAAATATGTTTGTGAATTTTTTACGAGATTATTGATAAAGATATTAATGTAGAATTTCTTAGGCTTAAGAAATGCACTCTTGAAATACATTTTAAAATTTTATTATTTATTTTTTACATTTTTTATACACAAAAAGGTCAATCAAACAAAACGCCCCGAAAAATACATAGATCCCGGCTTGTTAAAATATTTTTTTAAAGAAAAACAGTGAAAAAAGAAACAGGATTTTAAAAATTTTTTTGGGGGCCATTTTTTGTGTTTTTATGCATATTAACTACATTTTTAGGACACATAGTTATTGTCATACTTCACCTAAAAATTTGTGAGTTTTCTGTTTCTGATGGCCCAGTTCCTACATTTTTTCAAAAAGGTGGGACCTATATACTTTTTGAGGCGTTGCGTTTGACTGACGTTTTTGTGTATAAAAAGTATATAATATGAATAAAAAATTGCAATAATCAATAGTCTTATAGAAAGTTCACAAAAATAGCGTTTTTCCAAGATAGTTACTAGAATGACCCCTTAAAGGACTCAAAGATTTTTTAATTGATTATAATAAATTAAAGAGATTTCAAAGAATTTTAAAGATTTTATATTATTTTTAATCATTCAGAGGAAGCTAAACGATAATAAAAAGAGTTGAAGGTATATCAGAAGATTCCAAGAAATTCAGAACAGTTAATGGTGTCTCAAAAGTCCAATCATTTGCAATCGATTTCAATCATTCGGAGGTATTTTGAAGGATTTTAAAGATGACATGGTATTTTTGAAGATTCCAAGCAATTTGAAAGAGATTTTAAACATTTCAAGGGGTATAAAAAGATTTCAAAGAATTTTAAATATTTGAGGTTGTCTAAAAAGTCCAATAATTTTCAATCGATTTCAATAATTTGGAGGTATTTTGAAGGATTTCAAAGATGCCATAGTGTTTTTAGAGATTGCAAAAAATTGGAAAGAATATCATAAAATTTAAAAGAATTAAAAATACTTAGGGATATTTGAAAACTCAAAACTTTTGCAATTGGTTTCAATAATTTAAAGGCATTTTAAATAATTTAGAAGATTTCATTGTATTTCTGAAAATTCCAAGGAATCTCAAAACGATTTGAAATATTTCAAAGGTTATCAAAAGATTTCAAAGAATATGAAATATTTGAGGGTATTTTTAAATAATCAAAAAAACTTTAATAGATTTTAAATAATTAATGGACTTTACAGGATTTCAAAGATTTTGTGATATTTTTTAACATTCCTAAGAATTGTAAAGAGATTTTAAACATCTCAAGGAATGTCAACATAAATTTCAAAGAATTATTATTTAAGGTTTTTTTTAAACTTCCAGATTTTTCAATAAATTTCAAATTAAAGGTATTTTGAAGGATTTCAAAGTTTGTAGGGTATCCTCAAAAATTCTGAGGAATCTTAAGGATAAAAAAATTATTAGAAGGGATATAAAAAGATTCAAAAAATTTAAAATAATTAAGGGTGTTTCAAGATCCAATACTTTTTAATCGATTTCAATCATTTAGAGGTACTTTCAATGATTTTAAAGATATGATATTTTTAAAGATTAAAAGAAATTTTAAAGAGATTTAAAAGATTTCAAGGGGTATGAAAAGATTTCAAAGAATTTGAAATATTTAAAGATGTTTTAAAAGTCCAATACTTTTTAATCGATTATAATAATTTGAAGGTTTTTTGAAGGATATGAAAGATCTCATTGTATTTCTAAAAATTCCAAGGAATTTTAAAATGATTTGATAGATTTCGAAGAGTATCAAAAGATTTGAAAGATTTTGTAATACTTAAGCGTATTTCAGAACTCCAAGATTTGTCAATCAATTTCAAATTAAAGGCATTTTAAAGAATTTCAAAGATGTTATATTATTTTGAAAGATTCCAAGCAATTTTAAAGAGATTTAAAGGATTTCAAAGGTTATAAAAAGATTTCAAAGAATGTGAAATATTTTAGGTTGCTAAAAAAGTCTAATATTTTTTAATCGATTTCCATAATTTGGAGCTATTTTATAGGATTTCAAAGATACATGGTATTTTTAAAGATTGCAAGAAATTTTTAAGAGATTTTAAAGATTACAAGGCGCACAAAAAGATTTCAAAGAATTTTTAAACGATTTGAAAGATTTCGAAAAATTAAAAAATTTTGATCATATTTTAAAGGACAAAGGATTTTAATATATTTTAATAAATTTAAGGATTTTGAAAGGATTTAAAACATTTTATGGTATTTGTAAAGATTCCGAGGAATTTCAAAGAGATTTCAAAGGATATCAAAAAATTTCAATCATTTTTAAACATTTAAAGTTATTTTAAACCTACAAGATTTTCCAATAAATTAAATTTTTTTTAAGGATTTCAAGGATGTCATGGTATTTGTAAAGATTCCGAGGAATTTCATAGAGATTTCAAAGAATATCAAAAAATTTCAAAAATTTAAAACATTTAAAGGTATTTTAAACCTACAAGATTTTTCAATATATTTCAAATTAAAAATTTTTTGAAGGATTTCAAAGATGTCATGGTATTTGTAAAGATTACGAGGAATATCAAAGAGATTTCAAAGAATATCAAAAAATTTCAAACAATTTGAAGCATTTAAGGGTATTTTAAACCTACAGAATTTTTCAATAGATTTTAAATTTAAAAAATGTTGAAGGATTTCAAAGATGTCATGGTATCTGTAAAGATTCCGAGGAATTTTGAAGAGATTTCAAAGGACATCCAAAAATTTCAAACAATTTGAAACATTCAAAGGTATTATAAACCTACAAGATTTTTCAATAGATTTCAAATTAAAAATTTTCAAAGGATTTCAAAGATGGCATGGTATTTGTAAAGATTCCGAGGAATTATAAAGAGATTCCAAAGGATATCCAAAAATTTCCAACAATTTGAAACATTTAAAGGTATTCTAAGCCTCCAAGATTTTTCAATAGATTTCAAATTTAAAAAATTTTGAAGGATTTCAAAGATGTCATGGTATTTGTATATATTAAAGGGTATTTTAAAACACTAAGATTTTGCAATCAATTTTAATACTTTGAAGTTACTTTAAAGGTTTTAGAAGATTTCATTGTATTTCTAAAGATTCCAAGGAATTTTAAAATGATTTAAGAGATTTCGAAGGATACAAAAGATTTTGAAGAGTTTGAAGTATTTGAGGATATTTGTAAAGACTATTCAGATTTTTATACTTTTTAATAAATTGAAGGATTTTTAAGGAGTTTAAAGATTGTATGGTCTTTTAAAGATTCCGAGGAATTTTAAAGAGATTTGAAAGATTTCCATTGATTTCAAACAAATTTCCAAGTATTAAAAATATTTTAGGGTATTTTAAAAATCAAAGATTTTTCAGTCGATTTCAAATTAAAGAAATTTTAAGGGATTTCAAGGATTTGATGGTATTTTTAATGATTCTGAGGAATCTTAATGATAATAAAAAGATTTTAAGGGATATCAAAAGATTTGAAAGAATTTTATATATCTAAATATTTTATAAAATTTTAGGATTTTTCAATCAACTTCAATAATTCAAAGCTATTTTAAAGGATTTGAAATATTTCATGGGATATAAAAAAAGATTTAAAACAGTTTGAAATATTCACGGGTGTTTTAAAAATCCTCGATTTTTCATGTTTGACTTAATAATTGTGATTAAATAATATTGCATTGGGAAGAATTTAATTAAAAAACTAAGATTATAGATATTGGTCATTCTCGAAAGGAAGATAGTACATTGAAAATGTGATAGCTTTTAAGAAAATGTTGCGCGGCACCTTTAAAATTTTGATTAGTGTTCTGAGTGTAGATTGGTGTTCCAAATGTGAAATGTGGTTTCAAATGTGGATCAGTGTTCCAAACTTGAAATCGGGTTTCAAATGCTGATAAGTTCTCCAAATGTGGAATAGGGTTTCAGATGTGGATCAATGTTCCAAATGTTGAATATAGTTTCAAATTTGGATCAATGTTCCAAATGTGAAATGGGTTTTCAAATGTGGATCAGTGTTCCAAATGGATCAGTTTTTTAAACGTGAAATCGGGTTTCAAATGCCGATCAGTTTTCCAAATGTGGAATAGGATTTCAGATATGGATCAGCGTTCCAAATGTGGAATGGGGTTTCAGATGTGGATCAGTGTTCCAAATGTGTAATGGGGATTCGGATTTGGATCAGTGGTCCAAATGTGGAATGGGGTTTCAGATGTGGATCAGTGATCCAAATGTTGAATAGAGTTTCAAATTTGGATCAATGTTCCAAATGTGAAATGGGTTTTCAAATGTGGATTAGTGTTCCAAATGGATCAGTTTTCCAAACGTGAAATCGGGTTTCAAATGCCGATCAGTTTTCCAAATGTGGAATAGGATTTCAGATATGGATCAACGTTCCAAATGTGGAATGGGGTTTCAGATGTGGATCAGTGTTCCAAATGTTGAATCGAGTTTCAAATGTGGCTCAGTGTGCTAAGTGTGGAATGAAGTTTCAAATGCGGATTACTTTATCTATAAGCTGTTAAAAATAATATTCGAATTGGTTTAAATGGCAAATGTGTAGTTTAATATATAATAAACCTATCGCAAGAACCAATCATCAACAAACTTTCAACAACAAAAAATTCACTGATCCACATCTGGAACCCCAAATGAAATTTGGTTCCTCTGCCTCATTAATCAACTAATCCAATCCCAAATTTGTTCAACAAACTCGAACTTTCCATTTTTTCCTGAACACGTGAAGCCCAAGATCTGATATTTCAGAAACTTTACAAAGTTCGTGTCATCGAATACCCAAGGTAGTTTGCGCTTATCGAGCTGGAAATCACAATGTTATATATATATATATATATATACCCTCCACGAATTCGGTTTGCCAACCTTAATCAGAAATTGGTACACGAATGCCCCCCGGCTGTTTTCATTAACATTCCACAAATCCTGCAACAAATTAAATTACTTCTACATTGCTGCAGCTAATGGATGTCGTGGGCCACAGAAAGAGAGACGCGGGGGTGTATAAAAGGGAAAGGGAAATCAGGGGGTGGGTTCTTGATAATCGATAGACCACGGAATTCGAGTCGAGTCTATTCCTTCGTCGGACGAATCCTGCAAGTGGCAGGTTTCCTGAATCAGGAAAGCTCTGGATCTGGAAAGCTTTGGATCCTTGGCGTTTCGCGTTGAAGGTGGCACAGTTGTACAAGATATAGGTATAGATAGGGGTTGTACGTGTACCGAGCCAAGGTTCGGGGGAGCGGATTCCACGACATGGGGGTAAAGTGTGTGGGGGTTGGGGTAAAGGGGTGGGTAATGGGGTTTGCTGGGAGTGACACGGGGCTAACCGAGCGGAATCACGAGCTCCCAGGAATCGAATCCATGCGTCACCCCGCCTGCCAACACCATCTGCAGCTCGCAAGTTCTCAGCCAGAGACTCGAGTTCTCCGGGAACCAGGAGTCTTCGCGAAAAATTCACCCTCTTTGTAGACATCGGGATTAGGGGTGTTATCTTCTTCCAGGAAAGGTGGATAGAGAGTATATGCACCTGTTCAAAGATTCGGGATTCTAAGCAGTTTTTTCGGGTTATTCGGGGTTAAAATCTAGATTGTAAGTAGTCAATACTTGAAAAGTGATATAGTGGAACTTGATTGATGGATTTTTAAAAGAAGGGTTTTTGAAATAAATAGAATTTCAGATAAATTAAAATTATAAAATATAAATGAGAATGAAATCAAATTAAAAATTCTATTTGACGTCCAATAATCATTAATCAAGTTAATATGTTAATAATAAAATTTTTCTATTGCAATTTAAAAATGAACCAACATTTTTCTAAAAAAGAATAGAAAAAAATTATTTTTTGAACAAAAATATAAAAGGAAAGAAAAATGAGAAAGCAACACCAAATCTTCATCCTTCTATTTTTTATTCCTTTTGCCTTTTTATTTTCATTATTATCAAATCGTAATAAAAAAACATTTGTTAAAACTAATTAACTTGGTTGCGGCATTCACATAGCATTCTTTTTAAGGCCTGCAAAATTTGAGCAGGCAGGAACAGCAACGATACTACAATTCTCGTTTCGTTGCTGCTCCTGCCTGCTCAAATTTTGCTCTCCTTGATAACGGTGCTGTATGAGAGCAGAAACGTTAGTCATTATTTTTTTGCAAAAGTTTCTTTATTATAATTGCATAATAATCAAAAAAAAAATACGAAAGAAACAGTATTTCAGATACAAATTAAAATTTCCAAATTTATTAATTTATTTGAAAAAATTTTTTTCTACGATAAAATATGGGTGTTTAAAAAAAAGAACTTAAATTTCCAACGAAATAAATAATTTTGTAACATAAAAGTAGAATCTTTAACCAAAAAGATAAATTCCCAACAAAAAATGACACAGTTCATATTTCAATACAAAAATATGAACAAAAAAACGAATAATTAACGAATAAGAATTTTTTAATGAAGAAAAAAATATAAAATTAATTGTTTACAAAACTGATGAATTTAAGTGGGACGATGGTCGTGGGGGCTAAAGCGTAGGCTTTGGACCCACTCCTTCGGCTTGCGGGTTCGATTCCCGCCTCGCACTCTGGAAGAGTCTCGGTGGCCCATGCGGTGAACACTAGCCTAGCAAGGGAGTTGTTCATCTCCGGAGAGTCGTGGGACCGGTACCTCTAGAGAAAAAGGTTTTCTCTAAGTACTTAAGGCTGTTGCTCTTGGTGGTTCGGAACCCACCTTAAACTGTAGGTCCCCCTTCCACCACCAAGTAAGTGTGTGGAGGGTGTGTAAAGGAATAAAGAAGGTGTAAGAAAAATGTAAACCCTTAGGGGACACATTAGAAGCTTCCACTGAACTGATGAATTTAAATCCAGCAAAGATAAAACTTTAAACCAAGAAAATTATTGGTTTTTATACTAAAAAAAAAAAATTTTTAACAGAAAAAGGCTAATCTTAAAAAACGTAAAGGTTACATTTTCAGTTAAAAAATTAATTCTAAAAAAAGGCTTTCTGAATAAACAGTTACATTTTCAATTAAAAATATGAATAAAAAAATAAAATAATTTCCTATCACAGTGATTTAACCAAATCTTCCAAACAAAAAAATAGAAGAATACTCAAGCGAAGAAGAATAATTTTTCACTAAAAAGTGTCATTTTCATAAAAAAATGAAATTTCTACTAAAACAGGTGAATTTTTAATCGAAAAATAAATTTTCAAGAAAACATATGAATTTTGTGCTAAAAATGATTTTATTTTACTTTTTAAGATCAAGATATGACTTTTTTAACAAAAAATAAGTTTCTGCGAAAAAATTAAATTTTCACTCCAAAAAGACGAATTTTTTCTACCAAAAAGGAAGATTTTTTAATAAAATAATTGAATACCTTACCAAAATAGTTACATTTTTCTCCAATAAAGATATAATTTGTTGTAAAACAGATTACATTTTTTATAAAAAAGAATCATTTTTTTTAACTTTCATCCTGAAAGGATTTCAGTTCATTTTCAACCGCAAAATCTAAATTTTAAACAAGTATAACATTTGAACGAAATAGGTTCATTTTCAACTAAAAAGTTGCATTTTTATATATGAAAGATGAAATTTCTCTTAAAACAGATGCATTTTTTATTTAATTTTTTTTTACATATTGTAATTTCATCCATAATAGATTTTAGTTATTCTTTCGACACTAAAATATTAAATTTAAACAGAGGGTAAATTTTCTATGCAGTACTTTAATTTTCAAAAAAAAAATCAACAGAATTTTCTACCAACAAGTATGACTTTTCAACAAAATTTGTAACATTTTCAACCAAAAAGTTGCATTTTCATTCAAGAGAGATGTAATTTCACTTTCCAGCACGAAAATTAGAATTTTAAACAATAAGTTAATTTTCTTCCGCATAATCAAATTTTTAACCAAAAAGTATGATTTTTAACAAGAATTTTAAACGAAACAGATGAATTTTTAAGTCAAAAAGACAAATTTTCAGAAAAAAGTTGAATTTCCATACGAAAAGATTTCAATTGACTTTTCAACACAAAGGTACTAAAGAAAAATTAAATTTTCTAGGAAATGTTTTAATTTTCAACAAAAAAGTTGTATTTTCATCAAGAATATTGTAATATTTCTAAAAAAAAGTCTTTTTAAGAAAATCGTTAAAATTTCAACCAAACTCTTTTCGTAGAACATTAACCTTAATTATGTTTAAAATTCATATTATCTTGCTGATTATTTTCTTGGCTGAAATTTTTTTCGGACTAAAACACTTTTTTTGCAAATTTGTCTTTTTGATTAAAAAATTCACCTGTTTTAGTAGAAGTTTTATTTTTCTTGGGCTAAAATGCAACTGTTTCGTTAAAAAATTAACAATCTTGTTAAAAACTCAAAATTTTAGTTACAAATTCGACCATTTAACATGAAATTTACTTATTGAACACAATTATTATTTTGGTTTTGGAATGTGAACTGAAATTTTCTTTGGATGAAAATTTAACCATTTAAAAAAAAAAATTTTTTTTAAATTTATCTGTTTCAGAAAAAATTTCATCTTCCTTGAATAAAAACACAACTGTTTGGTTGAGAATTCAACTCTTTTTTGAAACTGTTTATTTTAAAACTCACCTACTTTAGAAGAAAATCGTATCTTTCTTGAAGAAAAATGCAACTGTTTGGTTAAAAAGTAAGCTATTTTGTTAAAAAGTCGTACTTTTCGATTGAAAATTCTCCTGTTATATTTTGGTATTAAAAAATGGACTTAGATAATTTTGTTATGAAAATTGAAATTCAAAAAAAATTGTTTTTATTTAAAATTCATCTGTTTTAGTACAAATTGCATCTTTCTTGCATAAAAATGCAACTATTTGGTACAGAATTCAACTATTTTGTATTTCAAAATTCATCCTTTTTTGTTCCAAAAATTCTTCTTTTCGGTTTGAAAACTTAAATTTTTTTAGAAACATATTTTTTGTAAACAAATTCATATTTCGATAATGAAAAGTCAATTTGAATATTTTGAAAATTAAAATTCAACTATTTCTTCGACTCTATTATTTAAATAAAAATAAATCTGTTTTATGAGAAATTTCATGTTTCTTGGATAAAAGTGTTACTATTTAGTTGAGAATTAATCAAGTGTTTTTAAAGTCATTCTTTTTGGTCGAAAATTCCTGTTTAAAATTTTATATTTTGATCATGATGAGTCAACTGCAATCTTTTTTACAAAAAGTCTAACTTTTTTTTTCAATTCGTCTATTTAATCAAAAAATGTATCAGTTTTTGTAGAAATTTCGTTCTTATGAAAATGTAACCTTTTAGATAAAAGTATTTTTCTTTGTTTGAGTATTAAACTATTTGCTTTGAAAGATTTGATTGAATCACTTTTCTGAAAAATCATTTTTTTGCTGTTGAATATTTCTGTTTTTATTTATAAAATAATTTCTTTCGTTGAAAGTTTAACTATTTTAAAAAAATTTTGTCAAAATTTCAAATTTTTTCAATGAAGGCTTGTGTATTTGCTTGTAAATTTAACAGTTTAGTGGAAAAGACTTTTTTAAAATTAATTTTGCAACCGAAAATGTAACTATTCCATTTTTTAAGATTGATCTTTTTTAGTACAACATTCTTTTTTTTTGGTAAATAAATAATTTCTTGGTTTGAAAATTCATTTATTTTTTGTATAAATGCTTCAGTTTTGTGGAGAATTAATTTTTTGCAGAAGTCATATTGTTTGTTTGAAAATTCGATTTTTTTCGAGAAAATACTCTTTTGGCATAAAGGTTTAAGAATTTAGATAAACTTTTATTTCTTGAGTGAAAAATTTTTAATTGTTGAAAATTCCTCTTTTTGGATTTAAAATCCTTTTTTTTTTGTATCAATTTTATCTTTTTTGGTTGAAATATAAATCATGACACTTTATTGTTGCGAATTTATAGTTTCAGGTTGCAGATTAAACTATTATGTTACAATTTTTTTTTAAAAGCCTTTTTTTTAAATTAATTTTTCAACCGAAAATGTGGCTTTTCCATTTTTTAAGATTAATCTTTTCTAGTGGAAAATTCTCCTTTTTTGGTGATTAAATAATTTTCCTGGTTAAACTATTATGTTACAACTTTTTTTTTTGTTGAAAATTCTAGTGTTTTGTTAAAAAACCTTCTTTTATATTAGAAAGTACTTTTTTAACTATTTAACACTTGATCACGTTAAATAAAAATTCTGAAAAAATTCAGCAACAACGGAGATCATTTTTCTGATCAATTATTTTAAACAAACAAAAATTTCTAGATTTTTGTTTATTTTCTCGGTTTCTATTGAGAGTATAATAACTGAAAGCCATCTGCAGATTGGCCCTTAAAGGGCTCAAACATATTAATAAATCTAAAAAAATCAAATTTGTATTTGAAATTCTGTTTTATTCCTTTTATAAAATATTCCACAATAAAAGTATCACAAGATAAAAATGCTGCATTGAAAAAAATGGTTAGTTGGGCCTACTATTTAGTATGTAAGATATGGTACTACTATTTTGTTAGTTGGGGCAACCATTTACTTAGCTGCTGGAACTGCCTGAATAGTCGCTATAACTAATGGACTTGTATGAAATAACAGAATAGCAGTTTCAACTAATAAAATAGTAGTACCATATATTACTAACTGAATAGTTGGCTCAACTAATAATTTTTTTCAGTGTGGAATTTGAATATCCATGATCAATTATTTTGAAAATTAAGTTTTCGGACACCCTGCCTAATTCTACTAGCAATAACTAGCTAAACATTTCTGGAAGTAAAACCTTACATACAGTAATAGAGAAAGGGGTAGAAATATTTTTCTAGAATTTGTTATAGGGGGAGGGGGGGTAAAGATATAGGGGGGCCTATAATCCATTACGTAATTTAAGTAAGGCCTCTAAACCAAAACATCAGAACAAGTTTTATTCAACTTAAAACACAAATCCCACCGCATTTTTAGCCCATTGTCTCCTAATGCCTTAAAAAGAAACCATTCAACAAAATCACATCCCATCAATTCTTCAGGAATCCTGATACCCTATACGACGTCAAACTTAGCTCATCCCATCATAAAATCTTCACAGATAACCCAGGGCTGTGTTATGAATTCTTTTTAAAAAATCTCGCCAGATCTTCCAAAGTTGAACGCTCTAAGAGGATCAAAGCTCTTGGTCCACACGCAAGGGGGATGAAAGGGGGTGGATCAAGGGCCTTAGTCTGAATCCTCAGAGTCGCTCTTGCCTCTTGAGAAGAAGCGAATATGAGACAGGCTTTTTCGCGAAGTGAGCTGCATTGAGGGTTGGTTGGGTGAATTTGGGTGGTGGGTTAGATTGGAATTGCGACGTGAGGAGGGGTTGGACTTGGCGTTTTAGGGGGAGGCAAAGAAAGCATCCGAGAAAGTGAGGCAGAATATAAAGCAGCAGCCGAAGAATCACGGGGGGTGGAGCATGAGGCTGAGTGTCTTCCATAACCAGAAGAGAGACCCCCTGCCGCCTATTCAAACCGCGCTTGAGTTATGGCCGTGGATAATCTCTAAATATATTTATTTTGATTTTGTACACAGCCCGGGTTATTTCTTCTTTTTTATTCCCCATTCACGGTCTTCAGTTCCCCTTATCTTTTTCTCGCGCTCTTCGCTTCTAGTTATGGGATTACAAATGAGAGGCTCTAAAAAGAGATCTTAAGAAAGTTCGACTCGGCTCTAATTCTCCGTTACGAAATTTAAGGGCATGTCATTTTCGGGTGATTTAAATAAAAAAAGAATGTGTACATCTAAATTTAGGTTGTTGGATGCCCTGGTTTATATTCTGTGGGAAATGAATGATTCATTTGGTTTTAATGCTTTTGACATTGCCCCCCCCCTCCTATACTGTAAGAATGTGTGGCATTTTTGTAACCCCCCCCCCCCACCTTGTCACGTAGGATTTTATATTTTTTTACTTTACATGTCAAGTAATTATCAATTATTTTGACTGTAAAAGAGATTTCACAAGATTTCATTGGATTTTTTGAAATCTTGAAGGATTTTAACAGATTTTTAAGGATTTTAAAAAATCAAGAACAATTTTTGCGTGCGTCAAAGGTTTTACAGGCATTTCAAGGCATTTTGAGAGATCTTAAGAGATTTGAAAATATTTTAATAGAAGTCAAGAGATTTTAAGGTTTTTTAATATTACCTAAAATTATACCGAAGAATAAGTGAATTTTAAAGGATTTTAAAGAATTTGAAGAAATCCCGAAGTATTGTCATAAATTTTAGCAGATTCAGGAGGTTCAAATACGAGTTCAAAGATCGAATAGAATTGTTTAAGATTTCAAAGAATTTTAAGGTAATATAACAAATTCTAAAAAAATTTCAAAAGATTTTGAAAAAATACGAGAAATTTCAAAGATTTTAAATACGATCCAATTTTTTCAAAGGATTTTACAAGATTTTAAAGGATTTAAAAGATTTAAAAGATTCGAAACAAACCTATTTTGCTTCAAGAATTTTACAAGATTTTAAGGACCTTTAATTTAAACCTTTCAGAATTTAAAAAAATGCATTTCGAAAAATGTATGGTTGTTTATTTAACAAAAAACGTGGTTTTCAAAAAAAAAATTTATTTCAATATTTTCGGATTGAAAGCATCGGCTTGAAATAAAAAAAATCGTATAATAATTGTATTTTAGGAGATTTGAATACGATTTCGATGATCAAATAGAATTTTTTAAAGTTTCAAAGAATTTTAAGGTATCATAACAAATTCTAAAAGATTTTCAAAATATTTTGAAAAAATACGAGAAATTTCAAAGATTTTAAATGAGACCCATTATTTTCAAAGGATTTCACGTGATTATAATGGATTTTAAAAGGTTTCAAGAGATTAAAAAGGAAAACCAGAAATTTAAAAGATTCGAAACAAACTTATTGTTTCAAGAATTTTACAAGATTTTAAGGACCTTTAATTTAAACATTTCAGAATTTAAAAAAATGCATTTCGAAAAATGTATGGTTGTTTATTTAAAAAAAACGTGGTTTTCAAAAAAAAATTTATTTCAATATTTTCGTATTGAAAGCATCGGCTTGAAATAAAAAAAATCGTATAATAATTGTATTTTAGGAGATTTAAATACGATTTCGATGATCAAATAGAATTTTTTAAAGTTTCAAAGAATTTTAAGGTATTATAACAAATTCTAAAAGATTTTCAAAAGATTTTGAAAAAATACGAGAAATTTCAAAGATTTTAAATGAGACCCATTTTTTTCAAAGGATTTCACGTGATTATAATGGATTTTAAAAGGTTTCAAGAGATTAAAAAGGAATACAAAAAATTTAAAAGATTCGAAACAAACCTATTTTTTTCAAGAATTTTACAAGATTTTAAGGACCTTCAATTTAAACATTTCAGAATTTTTAAAAATGCATTTCGAAAAATGTATGGTTGTTTATTGAAAAAAACGTGGTTTTCATAAAAAAATTTATTTCAATATTTTCGGATTGAAAGCATCGGCTTGAAATTAAAAAAAAAATCGTATAATTATTGTATTTTTTTTAACAACAATTTTATTTCTATTTCCATGAAAATGTATACCAGAAGATTTTCGGGTTGCTGATTACGAATCTTATATCAGATTTAAAAATTTTTAAATGGCGGATCCAATATGGCGGACAAACATTTTTAAAATCGTTTAATTTTCACGAACATTTTTACTAGGGGTTTTTTTGGGTGGCTGATTACGAATATGTTATCAGAATTTCAAAATCTAAAATGGCAGCCCAAAGTTTTCAAAATTTTTGGCCGCCACATTGGATCTGCCACCTTGAATTTTGAAAATCTGATATCATATTCGTAATCAGCGACCCGAAAAACCTTCTGGTATACATTTTCATGGAAATAGAAATAAAATTGTGGTCGTTCAAAAAAATACTATTTTTATACAACAGTTTTTTATTTCAAGCGGCCATATTTGATACCATGTTTTTTTAAACTTACTGGTATATTTTTCAGGTTAGGGTCCATGGATGCAAAAAAACACAAATCGTAGAAATCCACCGATGCTTTCGATCCGAAAATATTGGAAGAAATTTTTTTTTGTAAACCACGTTATATGTTAAATAAACAACCATACATTTTTTAAAATGCATTTTTTAAAATTCTGATCACATAGGTCGAAGGTTCAGACAATTTTATTTTGGATATGACTATTCTCATCAATTTTTTTAAGGATCGTTTTGATATTGTATGGAGTGATTGAAAAAAATGTTGAAAATGTGTCCAGCTGGAACCTAATGAGTTAAGGCTCTTTCGAAGGATTTTAAGAATCCTATAGAATTTTAAGAGATTTTAATTTATTTCTTTATATTTTAACATATATTAAGATACATGAAGGGATTTAAAAGTATCTTAAGAGATACAGAAGTATTTTCACCAATTTTGAAAAGGGTCATAAGATTTTAACGGATATTACGACATTTTAGAAAATTAAAAAAAATACAAGAGTTTTTATAAACTTTTGTTAATTTTTTGAGATTTCAAGAGTTTGAAAAAAAATGCTGCACAATTTTAGAGGGTATTTGAATTTTTTTATAGGGATTCCATTAGATTTTCAGAGTTTAAGAAATTTAATCGAATTTCAATAGATTTTACAGGATTTTAAGAGGTATTGAAAAATAAAATCTTTTAAAATTTGAATCTTCTCAATCAATTTTAAAGGTATTTCAAAGATTTCGAAAAGAGAAAATGGTTTAAACCAAATTAATATTATTATAACTATTGTCAAATATACTTAAAAAATATTATTCTCAACTTTTGTTAATTGTGTAATTTATTCCAGAAACTACTAACTTTTCACGATTAAATAGAAAAAATGTGGCTTGAGCGACTAATAATTGTTTAACCAATTGAAAATTAGTTTAAGGAAATTAAAAAACGTGTCACTAATCAAATAAAAAGAATAAAATTTTTTTAATTCCAAAAAAGGACGAAGGCAGCATCCGAAAAAGGCAACATGAAGTTAATATAAAACTGCCATTTTGAATTTTTTGGGGTATTTTCCGGTCACAATGCAAGGGGATTAAGAGAAAGTGGGGGTCAAAATAAAAAATATATAGAATAGAAATTATTCTTTAGAAATTTCTCAAGAAATGAAGAAACTTTAATTTATAAAAATTTAATAGCAAGTACTTTTTTTTATCCCATTTTTATCGAAAACTGAGTTTTTCCCATTTAAAACTCAATCTTTCTAAATAAACTTTTTTTCGAAACGTAATAAAATAATAAAATCATTAGTCGGTTTGATAAAAATAGAGTCAGTGTAATATAAGAGACTATTCGCACACAAAATATTTTAGAAAATTTACAAAATAAAAGGTATGTAAAATTTTATCATTTTGCATTTTGTGAAATTTTCGTTATTTTGACATTCTTCAAAATCTTGTTATTTTATTTAAGATTTCTTGGAATCTTTAAAAACAACTTCACATCATTGAAATTCTTTAATATACGTCCAAATTATCGAAATCGATTGAAAAACATTGGACTTTTAAAACACCCTTAAATATTTTTAATTCTTTTAAATCTTTTGATACCTCTGGAAATCTTCAAAATCCCTATGAAATTTCTCGGAATCTTTAAAACTACCGACAAATCTTTGAAATGCTATTAAATTCTTCAATTTATTGAAATCTATTAAAAAACTGGGGGTATTAAAAATCTCTTAAATATTTCAAATGCTTTGAAATCTCTGAATCTACCTCAAAATATTTTAAATAATTCTGAAATTCCTTGAATCGATTGAAAAATATTAAAGTTTTACAGTACCCTTAAATATTTTAAATTCTTCTAAATATTTTCGCAGTGTAATATTATTTATTCGGAATTATAAAGTAAAATATATATTATTAACATGTAAAATTTTCGATGTGAGTTTAGGCTGAAGTGACAAGGTTCTATTAGAACAGTTTAAATCCATACTTTGGGTTCCTTTAGAAACCATTTATAATTTTCGGTTTCTTTTCCAGAAAGAAAGATTCTTTTCTTTTGCAGCTTCTATGGAACCAAGAAATGGTTCTAATAAAAACCCTAGTTTTTTTAAGTTGATGAAAGAGCTTATGTTGATCAGATTTGTATCTAAAAGGATGAACTCTATTCAAATTCAAATGCTTCGAAATATTTTCGTAGTTTAATATTACTTATTCTGAATTATAATTAAAAATATTTATTATTCACTTTTAAAATGTTTGACGTGAGTCAATACAGAAATGACAAGGTTCTATTAGAACATTTTCAATCCATACTTTGGGTTCCTTTAGA
>NC_046666.1:47237979-47283057 GCF_010883055.1 Belonocnema kinseyi | reverse complement strand
AGTGTAATATTACTTATTCTGAATTGTAAAGTAAAATATTTATTATTCACTTTTAAAATGTTCGACGTGAGTCAAGGCAGAAATGACAAGGTTCTATTAGAACACTTTAAATCCATACTTTGGGTTCCTTTAGAAACCATTAATAATTTCGGGTTCCTTCAGAAACCAATAATAATTTTGGGCATTTTTCAGCAAAAGAGGTTCTTTGTTGCAGCTTCTATGGAACCAAAGAATGGTTTTTATAAAAACCCTAGTTTTTTTTGAGTCAATGAAAAAGTTATGTTGATCAGGCTTTTATCTGAAAAGATGAACTCTTTTCAAATTCAAATTCTTCGAAATATTTTCGTAGTGAAATATTACTTATTCTGAATTATAATGTAAAATATTTATCATTCACTTCGAAAATGTTCGACGTGAGTCAAGACTAAAGTGAAAAGATTCTATTAGAACAGTTTAAATCCATACTTTGGGTTCCTTTAGAAACCATTTATAATTTTTGGTTTCTTTTCCAGCAAAAGAGGTTCTTTGTTGCAGCTTCTATGGTACCAAAAATGGTTCTAATAAAAACCTTAGTTTTTCTAAGTTGATGAAGAAGCTTATGTTGATCAGGTTTGTATTTCAAAGCATGAACTCTTTTCAAATTCAAATTCTTCGAAATATTTTCGTAGTGTAATATTACTTATTCTGAATTGTAAAGTAAAATATTTATTATTCACTTTTAAAATGTTCGACGTGAGTCAAGGCAGAAATGACAAGGTTCTATTAGAATAGTTTAAATCCATACTTTGTGTTCCTTTAGGAACCATTAATAATTTCGGGTTTCTTTAGAAACTATTAATAATTTTGGGTTCCTTTAGGAACCATTAATAATTTTGGGTTTTTTTTTCAGCAAAAGACGTTCTTTGTTGCAGCTTCTATGGAACCAAAGAATAGTTCTAATAAAAACTCTAGTTTTTTTTAAGTCGATGAAAAAGTCATGTCGATCAGGTTTTTATCAAAAAAGATGAACTCTTTTCAAATTCAAATTCTTCGAAATATTTTCGTAGTGAAATATTACTTATTCTGAATTATAATGTAAAATATTTATCATTCACTTTGAAAATGTTCGACGTGAGTCAAGACTAAAGTGAAAAGATTCTATTAGAACAGTTTAAATCCATACTTTGGGTTCCTTTAGAAACCATTCATGATTTTGGGTTTCTTTTCCAGCAAAAGAGGTTCTTTGTTGTTGCAGCTTCTATGGTACCAAAAAGGGTTCTAATAAAAACCCTAGTTTTTTTTAAGTTGATGAAAAAGCTAATGTTGATCAGGTTTGTACCTAAAAGGATGAACTCTCAAATCAAGGGTTCCGAAAATGTTAGAATGGAGTTTGAAGGTGACAGCGGAAGAAGTGTAGTTATTTCCGGAAAAAAGTTTGGATTTCGAGTGGCGGAAATGGAATCGGGACAGAATCAGAAGTCGACGAGGTGAGGGTTTGAAGCCGGCGATGCTGGAATAGAAACAGAGAACACGCAAGTCTGATCTGCTCATGAACGTGGAAGTCCCTCGTGGCAGCCTTGGGGTTCCGAAACAGCGTGATTGCGTTCCTCGGGCGAAGGGATTCCATTACCGGGGTGAACGGGTATCCTCGTCCTTAAGCCCCCCCCCCCCCCCCCCCCCCCCCCATCGTGCCAAACACCCCTCCGATTCACACATACACAAGTGAACTCGGACATGTAACTCGATATCTACGGAAGCCCTGTCCACTGATGTCTTATCAGATGCACGTGCACATATTTCAGCCAACATGGAAAACGCGATTCCACCAGGATTGGGGAAATTGTTATTCTGCCTGTGTTGAGCCTGCTGAGTAAACAGATATGGAAAACTTTTTGTGACTCACAGTATCATCCGGGGGACCCGTTCATTTTTCGGAACGGATAAAATTTAAGAAAGGTAAAATTTCAGAATGGATTATAATACATAATGATAAAACTTAGGAATACCAAAAATTCGGGAAAAGGAATAAATCAGAAATCCAAAACTGTGAATAGTATTTATTCGGAAACCAAAGAAACGGAATGGGTAAAAATTCGGAAATGTTAAAATTAGGAGGGTGAACAATTAGGAATAAGTAAAAATACGGAGAGGAAAAGTTCGGAAAGTAGAAAAATTCGGAAAGTAGAAAAATGAGGAAAGTAGAAAAATTCGGAATAGTAAATAAATGTTGCTATTAGCAGGTCTATAGTTTTTTTATTTGTGGTAGCATACAAATATTTATCACAGTAAATTTAAATAGCAAATCATAATAAATTTATGATATCCGTCATTTTAAATTTTTCACGAAAAAATAAGTATTTTCTATCATTATATAATTTAAAAACAATTTGCAACGTACAACATAAATTTATTATGATATGATATTTAAATTCACTGCGATAAACATTTGTTTACTACCATAAATAAGCAATTATACACCTGCTAATAGGTATATTTATTAACAATTCCGAATTTTTCCTCTCCGTATATGTACATATTCCTAATTTTTCACCCTCCTAATTTTAACGCTTCTGAATTTTCACCCATTCCGCTTTTTTGGTTTCCGAAGAAATACCTTTCAGAGTTTTGGATTTCCGACTTATTGCTCTTTCCTACTTTTTGCTATTCCTAAGTTTTACCATTATGTATTATAACCCATTCTGAAATTTCACCTTTCTTAATTTTTACCGTTCCGAAAAATGAACGGCCCCCTCATCCGGCAGTAAAAGGACATCTAAAAAACTAGAGGTTAATACCATGAACTCACTTCGAGCTGGATACCTCAGGAATAAAAAAGATATAATTATTTAAAAAAGTTATTTATAGTTTAGGGATCATCCATAAATTAGATTACCAATTTTTAACAAATACCCCCTTCCCCCCTGAAAGTAATGTAGCCTTTAGGTACACTCAGAAAAATGTTTGTTTGAATCAAACAATCATTTGTTTGACCCTGTATCAAAGCTAGAATTTGTTTGATTCAAGTAAAATTTGTTTGAGTTAAACAATACAGTTTTTAAATCGAATACTATTTATTTGAATGAAACAAATAGTTGCCTCAATCAATAAAATATTTGCTTGCCCCATGTCAAAGAAATCATTTTTTTTATTCAAACAAACATTTTTAGAAGCCGATTTTACGCTTATACTGATTTTTGTGGGTGTATTATAGCGAGTCAAGTTGCCAATATAAACTTCGGTAATAAATGAACAATTGAAAAAAAGTGATTTTCAAAGTTAGTGATGAAATATGAATAATTAAATTCTATGTAACAGTTAATTCCGGTATTATTAAATTCTTAGGCTAAGAAAGGTACAGTTTTGGCAAAAAATGGAATAGTTAAACTTTTGTATCAAAACAAAAAATTATATGAATTTTTAATTATAAAAAAAAATAACTTTTAAGACAAAATGACGAAGTTTCTATACAAAACAGTTGAATTATCGAATGAAAAATATGAAATTTGGATTAAAAAGATAAAATTTACATAAAAAAGGACGAAGTTTCAACAAAATGAAAGAACTCTCAAAATAAAAGTTAAAATTTCAATTAAACTAGTCTAATTTTTTACAAAAAAAAAACTAATTTTTAATTTAAAAAAGTTCAATTTTAACAAAAAGTTGAATTTTTACTTAAAAATAACCATTTTAGACCAAAAATGGAGTATGTAAATTTTCAATTACCAAAGTAATTTTTGAACCAAAAAGAAGGAATTTTGGACAAAACAGTTTAATTTCCAACGAGAGATGAATTTTGAACTGAAATTTTGAATCGTCAACCCAAAAATGCATTTTTATGAAAGTAGTTCAACTTCAAAACCTAGTCTTTAAATTTTTAACCAAAAGGATGCATTTTTAAACAAAAAGATAAATTAAAAAAAAAGATTAATTTTCTACTAAAAAGAAAACGAATTTTTAACCAAATTCAAGAATTATAAACCAAAAAGTTGAATTTTCAAGTGAAAAAGATGAATTTTCAAATGAAAGCAATAATTTACTACAAAGAAGAAGAATTTTTAACAAAATTCAAGAATTTTAAAACAAAAAGTTGAAATTTTAAGAAAGAATTTTTTCTTTATTTCCACGAAAGTATTTTAACTTTAAAACCTAGTTGTTCAATTTTTAACTAAAAAGATAAATTTTCAAACAAGATTAATTTTTTTTTCAAAAAAAAAAAAACGGATTTTTTACCAAATTCAAGAATGCCCAACCAAAAAGTTAAATATTTGATGAGAAAGATGAATTTTTAAACAAAAAGATTAATTTACTAACAAAGAAGACAAATTTTCAATAAAATTCAAGAATTCTCAAAGAATTTGTTAAGTTCGGAACTAAAAAACATGAATGTTTATACCAACAAAAATAGAAGATTTACTAGCAAACAAGACGGACTTTCAATAAAATTAAAAAATTCTCTACCAAAAAGTTGAATTGAGTTTAAGTTTCAGCTATGTAGTTGAACTTTTATTTTTTTTAAATTGAGAAGTTTCAACAAAATGCATATATATTTTTAGTGCAAAATTGAACTTTTAAATAAAAAAAGTTTAAACAAAAAAGAATGAACAAATTTTCAATAAATTAGTTAAATTTTCTACGAATAAATATAAATTTTCAACTAAAATGTAAAATTGTTGAGATAAAAAAAAAGAATTAAAACAATAAGTTCAAGTTTCAATCAGGTAGACGAATTTTAAAACAAAAGGATGAATTCTCAAAGAAAAATGCAAAAGTTAATATCTCAAATACAGAAGATTTCAATTAAAAATAAGAAACAGTTGGTATTTCAACCAAAAAAGATTTTAATTTAAAATAAAAGAACATTAAAATTGAAAAATAGAAATGTTCAGCAAAATAACAGACCCCTCAACCAATTAGTTGTGAAAATTCAATTTTTTAATTGAAAATATAATTAATTCACCCTTGGTTTAAGAATGATCTTTATTAGACATACATTTATGTATGTCATACATACATGTCATACATTTATGTATCTCTAAAAAAGATCATTCTTAAAACAAGGGTGAATTAATTATATTTTCAATTAAAAAATTGAATTTTCAATCAAAGATAATGAATTTTAAAACAAAATAGTTGAATACAAACAAAAAGGATGTAGTTGAATTTTAAACGAGTGGAATTTTATACTAAAAAATATGCATTGTCAACAACAAATAATATAATATTTATTATTTTAAACAAACAATATTTTTATTTTAAAACAGAAATGGTTAAACTTATTAAAAAAAAAAATAATTTTAAACCTAGAATATTTACTTTTATCAAGAAAGACGAATTGTACAAATTAGTAAAATCAGTACTTTTGAATTTTGTAAAATGTAACTTTCTCCTTTTTAGACTGTGATAAATAACTTTCACTAATAAAATCAGTCATTTTAATTGATCTCATAATTAAAATTCAACATGTTAATGAATTATTTATGGTTAGTTTTTAATTTATTAAAATAAAAATCAGTCACTTCATGCAACTATTTGATTAATTGAGCATTACTGACTGATTTCTTTGCTTACAAAACTGGTTTGTTGTTAGATATAAACATTCTGGGCTTAAAGTTTTTTAATTAAAAAATTTGAAATTAAGATTTAGAAAAACTATGTGTTTTTAATCCTTTGGCAATAATCTAAAGTTGATCGCTTTCTACATTGAATAACTATAAAAATAAAGCAATACATTTTCAATCATTTACAGCGAATCTTTAAAATTAAAATTAAATGCTTCCAAACTGAGTTGCTAGAATTGCAAGCTTTGAAATTGAAATTCAAAAATTGCCACAAAATTGAGGACAGTTTAAATTAGAAATATTTTATAAATTAGAAATTAAACTTGACAATTAATGAAAGCATCTTCTTCGTAGAGTATACTACTATGCAAGATGAATGAATGCACTGTTATTTTGTAATATTTTTTATTTTATGACTAAGTTTTGTATTATGCCAATTTCAATATTTTGTTATCTAAAATAGTCTTGATGCGATTAATAAGATAAATTTTAATAGCATTTGCTACTATATAAGTTAATTGCATAAATTAATGTTATTAACATTTTCTTATTTTTTACTGAATTTCGTTTCCACGAAAAATTAGTGATTGAATAAATTCCAAACTTTCGTTTTAAAATAAAATTTTGATTACATGTGATTAAACCTATATGGCACATTCTTCTTTTTCAGAATTTTGTTTGAAAGCTAGCTAAATTATTATTAACTTATTCTATACAGATAGCTAAAATGGTTTTAAATATAAAGATACAACTCTAAGGATCTGATTTTAACTTTACCCGGAGAAAACTGAAAATAGCAGGTTACATGAAAAATGTTCCATTTGTCCTTGAAAGAGAATTCGAGACGTGCTGCAATTATGCCAACAAGATTTTCGACGAACCACCCGCCTATCAGACGTCTGATCTACATTTACATTAGCATAAAGTCGAAGAAAGATGTCGCGTGGGATACTGAAGTGATAACCCAAATGGATAATTTGCATTCTATAGGGTTGGCGTCCGGAAATAATTATCTGAGCAAAAAAATTAAATAAGTGTTTCAGTCTTCAGAAACTTGTCTCGCAGATCACAAGGTCTTCTTTTTATGATGTCGAGCATATAATACTTACAATATATTTATTAGTGTCATTCAAATTACACAAATTTCAAGTCGTAAATAATTGTAAAAAAAAACAACAATATTACCAATCGCGTACGCTCAATATTCATTATTTTGGTCACACATTCATATGTTTGGACATCTACTTATAAGAATTCAACAATTTGGTTTCATCCTAAGCACTGAAGAAACCAACTTTCCAGGAAATTAATATCGCTCATCACCATGTATTCAAGATGACGATACAAGATCAATCATGAACTGAGGAATCTCTATCCTTGATCTCAACAAATTTGTACGTCCTTTCTGAAATCCAAAGAAGCCGATCAGATTTATCAAAGCCTAAAAAATGGAACACACCCTGTATGATAGTCTCCCTACAGGCCTAGAGGAATTATGATTAGCTCGAAACTTTTGAAGAATGTGTTGTCTGTTTGTGAAGAATGGGCTGATGGTGTCCGTTTAGGATTAGGTTTAACTTTAGGGTGTCATGATATTGGGATTTGACGAGATGGAGATTCGACCGCGAAAGAGAGGAGCGAACAAGATGGACGTTGAGAATGCTCGCCATGTCGGAGTGACGTGAGTGACATCCCCTTAACTACGTGCCCTTCCAATCCGTCGTAGAGACCCCCTAAACTGAACTGAATTGAACGGAGCCCACCCCTACTGGAGTCACGGCTACAGCCCGGCAGAGACCTACTCGTATTATCCACAGTGACAGGGCGGCGGAGTTATTAATGGCAGCGACAGTGACAAATGACGAACTGTCGGCGCAAGCAAGACTGATATCATGGCGGCCTTCATTCCTTCCAACATCCCTTCCCCCAGCATCTCTGCTCCCTCGTGAATCTCCTCGTCTTTCTTCATCCCCTTTTTATCCGCTTTTTCCTTCTCGCTTGGCTGCATCAGGAAACTTTTCGATATTCCTCCATTTTAGCAGGAATGGAAACAAGGATGGTGGGTTGTTCCTCATCAGAGATAGCTCAAGAAGAAACAATTAGAAACACCACCCTGATGATTATAATGAGAGATGTTAAGATGGATCTCTGGGGTTGATGAATTAAGATGTTGGGTTTTGAGAGCAAGGAGTTCGTTGGTGTTGCTTCTTTCTTGGGTAAATTTGATGTAGAGGTTCAAAAGAAATTCACAAATTAAAAGGTTTCTCTTGGTATCTGTTATAAAGGATTCCCTATCTCTGATTATTTTATAAGCTTATAGATCCATTGTTGCAGAAATGTAAACAATAATGGTGGCTTTTTTCTCATAAAGATGAAGACAAAATTCGAAACAGCTTCCGGATGATTATAATAAGCGGTATTAGGCTAAATCTCCAAGGTTAATTGATAAAGATGTTGGACTTCGAGGGTAAATGTTAGGTAAGTGTTAAAAAAGGATTCTACTAATAAGAGATTTCACTTTGTACCTTTTAATCAAGGACCCCCTATTGTTTACCAATTTGAAAGATTATAGACCCATTTTTGCAGAAATGTTAACAATGATGGTGGGTTCTTTTTCCTTGAGAAGAAGAAACAATTAGAAACAACACCCTCATGATTGTACTATAATGAGGGGTATTAAAAAGAATCTCTGGGTTGAGTTAATGAAGATCTTGGGTTTCAAGAGCAAGGAGATTGCTGTTGCTTCTTTCTTGGGTAAAATGTTAAATGTTAGGTAAGGGTTTAAAAAGAAATATACAAATTAAAAGGTTCCTCTTCAGATCTGTTAATTAAGGATCCACTGTCTTATATCAATTTAACAGTATATGAATCCATTGTTGCAGAAATAGAAAGAATGAAGGGCTTGTTTCTCATTAAGATGACGAAATAATTTCCAGAAAAAACTCATTCGAAATAGCACCCGGATGATTATAATAAACGCTATTAAGTATAATCTCTAGGGTTAATGCATGAAGTTGTTGGGTTTTGAGAGCAAGGAATTTGCTGGTCTTGCTTCTTTCTTGGGTGAATATTAGGTAATATTCATAATATTAGGTTACCTAATATTCATACAAGAAAGAAGTAACACCAGCAAATTCCTTCTTCTCGAAACCCAACAACTTTATTCGTCAAACCAAAATGAGAATTCAGAAATTAAAAGGTTTTTCTTGGTATCTGTTAATAAAGGATCCACTATCTATTATCAATTTTTATGTTTATGAATTCACTGTTGCAAAAATGTGAACAATGCTGTATGGTTCTTTTTCCGTTAGAAGAAGAAACAATTTCAAGAAGAAACAATACGAAACAGCATCCGGATTATGGGTTTCGAGTGCAAGGAGTTTGATGGTATTTTATTCCTTGAGTGAATTTTAAGTCAGGATTAAAAAAGGAATTTACTAATCAGAGATTTCACTTCGTAATATTTAATAAAAGATCTCTGATTGTTTATCAATTTAAAAGTTTATAAATATATTTCTGCAGAAATGTAAACAATGATAATAGGTTGTTTTTCTTTTGAGAAGAAGAAACAATTAGAAGCAGCACGACGATAATTATAATGAAGGGTATTAAGATGAATTTTTGTGGGTGATGAATAAAGATGTTGGGTTTTGAGAACAAGGAGATTTCCGCTATTGATTCTTTCTTGGGCACATACATAAGGATTGAAGTAGAAATTTAGAAATTAGGATATTTAGCTTTGTTTCTATTAATTAAACATTTAATATTGGTTATCAATTTAAGAATTTATAAATGCCATGTTGCAGGAATGGAAACAAGAATGTGATTGTTAGTTTCTTATCAAGCAGGATTCAAGAAGAAACAGAAACAGAACCCTAATAATTATAATGAGGGGCATTAATATAAATCTATGAGAGTTTGCGGTTGTTGCTTATTTCTGAGGTATGAATTTTCGGTAAGGCTTCAAAAAGGATTTCCCAAATTAGAAGCTTTTCTTACGTTTCCCTTAATATGGAGTTTGCTATTGTTTATCAATTCAAGAATTTATAAATTAGTTGTTGACAGAATAAAAATAATGATGACGGGTTTTTTCTCATTAACGAGAATTCAAGAAGAAACTATTAGAAACAGCACCCCGATGATTATAATGATCTTGAGTTTCCAAGACAAGGCGTTTGCTGCTGTCAATTCTTTCCGGGTGAATTTTAGGTAACGTTTAAGAAAGAAATTCACAAACTGAGATATTTACCTTCGTATTTCTTATTAAAGAAGTGACTACTGTTTATGACTTTTAGAATCTATGAATCTATTACAGTACGAACGAAACTTTCATGGTGAGTTGTTTCTTATTAAGAAACATTTTAAAAGAAACAATTAGGAACAGCACCCTGATGATTATAATAAGGAGCATTAAGACGAATATCTGGGGTTAATGAATAAAGATGTTGGGTTTGAAGAGCAAGGGGCTTGCTGGTGTTACTTCTTTGTTGGGTTCCATTATGAAAGGAACCAACATTGTTTATCATCTTAAGAATTTATAAATCAATTGTTACAGGAATAAAAAGAATGATGATGGGTTGTATCTCATTAGGAAGAATTCAAGAAAAAAAATCAGAAACAATGGACTGATAATTACAATTAAGGATATTAAGATACAATCTCTTGGGTTGATGAATGAAGATGTTGGGTTTCAAGAGCAAGGAGATTGCTGCCGTTGTTTCTTTCTTGGGTACATATTGAAATAAGGTTTAAAATACGAATTCACAAACTTAGAGATTTAACTTCGTACATATTAATGAAGGATCTACAATTGTTTATCATTTTAAGAATGTATAAATCTATTGTTGCCTGAATGGAAACAAGAATGGTAGGCTGTTTTTTACAAAGATAAATGTTTAAAAAAACAATTAGAAACAGCACTGATCCTTCTAATACAGGATATTAAGATGAATCTCTGGATTTGACGAATAAAGATGTTGAGTTTCGAGAGCAAAGAGTTAGCTTTTGTTGCTTTTTTTTTGGGCAGAATTTGCGGTAAGGTTTGAAATGGGATTTCACAAATTACAAAATATGTCCTATCTATCATTAAAAAATCTACTATTGTTTCTAAATTCAAGAATTTATAAATCCATTCTTGTAGCAAACTTCTGTTACGGTTGCGTCTACTCTGCGTCTAGTTTGCGTTTACAAAAATAGAGTTGGCGGGTCTCGAGAAAATTTCCAAGTGGATTAAAAAATTGATGAGAGAAACATTAAAGCCCTTTTTGTATTTAGTAAAACTGTCCTGTTTCAGTATTTCATTGCAGCCGAATTTCAAAAGGTGGAAGAATTATTGTGAAAGCGTAACATGTCGACGTATATACGCGTTTCGCGAGAAGAGGATGCAGCTTGTTGGTATTATATAAGCGTGCTCGACGGTTGGCCATTTCAAAAATGAAAAAAGTTACGTCCAGAGTCCTCCGTGATGCCGCCGCCGACACGGCTTTTTAATTAGAGCCGCCACCACCCAACACCTGACATCCTGCACTGCCATCCCCTTCATCAAAGTATCATTCTCATTTTACGGAGTTCCAAAAAGAATTTCCACACTACCAGTGAAAAATACATTTCTAATCGCACCTAATGATCTTACCAAGAATCAGAAATCAAAGGATATATATGATCTTATTCTTATTTTTTCTAGTAAAATAGTACTTAAATATTTTTGCTTTGTAAATTGATTAGCATTCAGTCTCCGTTTGAATTCGTGATGGAACATTCAATGTATAAATAAAAAAAATTCAGTTATTTTAGATAGCGAATTGTTTATTTCAAGAATCAAAAAAGTAATTACGTCAAGATAAAAGAAAAACATATCGATTTTCTTGCACACATGAGAAGAATCAAGAAAAAACATTTCTACAAGAAACACTCGCAGCTTTTCTTATTATTAGAGATTACTAGATACACCTTAAAGTTTATAGATTTTTACAATATGTCCTGCAAAATAATTAGGAATTTTGGACACCTTTTCGATTGTGAAAATTGAGTCCAAAAGTTGAACTGGCTTAGATAATCTGCCAGAAGTTGATTGTATGCTGAGATTAACGTTACTGTGAACGGTGCTGATCAAGGATAATTAAATAATCGAACTTCGCTTAGTAGCAGAGCATTTTTCATTTAGAGTTTTAAAAATCAATTTATAAAGTTAGGAAGTTGTTTTTTTTTTGCTTTTTGAATCATGGCTTCAAATGCAGGACCATTGTCGTCAAGGCCTATTAGTATCATAACCTGATAGATATCTTTATCACCTTCCATGTGTTTCATCATTCCATCAAGTAAGGAAAGAGTTTGTCAATCTAAGAATTTGTGTTTCAACAATTGATGGGAAATACAAATAGGAATAGAATGCCTAGTATCGGTGAACTTAAATTCATCTTAAAATTGACAAAAAAGAATCTAAATATGTTGTAATTATTCCGATTAAATTCTAGATATTAGGAATAATTTTTAAAGAACTGTTTACATGTTTGGAGACTCTTGGACGCATGAATGTCTTGCTTTGTCAATGTTGAAGGTTCTGCTATTTTCATTTTTTTCGTATGGAATTTTCAAAAATAGAAAGTAAACGTCAAATGTATGCACCATAAACAGTTTTCTATGTGCACCATAAACAGTTGCCATGTTTTTTTTATTATACCATTAAGTCATTTCCCTTTCGGGGTAGGCGTGACTAACTCGGTGATTATAAATAATTATAAGTTTCAACATTCTTTTATATCTCCGTTGATTTCTTGCTGCATTAGTTTAGTTAAACCAGGTGACACATTTTCGGGAGTGGAAGTCATTTCTGATATTTAATTTGATGTTTGTAGAATTTAATAAACCTATATTCTTTACTCGATAATAAAAGTCTAATAACTGCTTTCCATACACGGAGCTTCAGCTAATAATAGGTTTGTTGAAAATATTTAACTGTATCAGACAAAAGTGACTGATTCGAAGTCAATTTTGTCTGATTTAAATCATGCGAATGTAACTACTGAAAAATCGGTCAAAAGTCAATTTGATTCGCTTGTGAAATCAGTTATTTTACATGATCCAATCTGTTGAATGCTCAACTAAAGTAGGTAAAGTTTCAACAAAAAAAGGAACATTTTGGTTTTGCATAAAGAAAAAAAAGTAATTCCCAAAAAAGTAATTAAATTTTCAAGCAAAAAGATGAATTTGTGACTAAATAAGTAAATTTTCAACTGAAAAAGGAATTGTTAATAAAGTATTTTAACTATCCACGAAGTAGTTGTATTTTCAAAGAAAAAAATAGTTTTCCCAAAAGAAATTAATTTACCACAAAGAAGGGCAAATTTTCAACAAAATACATTAGTTGTAAACCAAATAGTTGATTTTTCAACTCAGAGAAGATCAATTTTCAACAAAAATGTTGAATCATTACCAAAAAAAAATGAATTTCTTTGAACCAAGTATTTGAATTTTTAATAAATAAAAAGATGAATTCTTCGTAACAAAGATTAATTTTATAACAAGAATGCTGAATTTTCATCAAAACACATGAATTTTCAATCGAACAGTTGAATTTGCCACTAAAAAATCTTAATTTTTAACAAAAAAGGCGATAGTTAAATTTTCATTTAACAAAATAAATTTCGAACAAAAAGAAGACATTTTTTAAGAGTAGTTGGACATTCAGCTATAAGTAATTGAATTAAAAAATATATTATGTTTCCTTTAAGGGGATTAAATTTCAACCCTAAAAGACGAATTTTCAACAGAATACAAGAATCGTTAACCTGAAAGTTTAATTTTCTACTAAAGCAGATTATTTTAATAATAATAAAAAAACAAGAAACTTGAACAAAATATTAAAATTTATAATTAAACACATGAATTTTTAACTAAAATGATGATTAATTGACCAAAAAATTGAGTTTCTAACAAAGCAGTTCCATTTACAACAAAGTAGTTAAATTGCAGCGAAAGAGGTGAAATATCAATTAAAGTGATGAATCTTTGACCAAAGCAAATTCGTAAAATTTTCAATAAAAAATATATATTCTCAACAAAAAGTGTATTTTTAACAAAGTAGTCGAATTATTAGAAAAAACAAGTTAGATTGCGATCAAAACAAATTTTAAGTTTAAATGAAAAACAATGTAATTTGTAATTTAACCAAAAAATACTAATTTCAAACACAATATTTTAATTTTTTCGAAAAAGATGAATTTCGACTAAAGTGATACATTTTTAACAAACAAAAAATATTTTTCACCAAGTAGTTTAATTTTTAACGCTAACAAAAAAATGAATCGTAGAAAATAAAATTGAAATCTTAAACAAACAGATGACTTAAAAAAATATGAACAATTAACAACAACAAAATTTTTTTAATAAGCGAGTTCTACTTTTAACCAAGCAGTTAATTTTTCAATTTAAAAAATGCATTTTTTGCAAAGAGGATTAGTTTCCAAACAAATAGATGAGATTTCAAAAAAACACATGAATTTTCAGCCAAGATGTAAAATTTTGAATGAAAAAGTATGTATTCTACAAAAAATATATTTTTAAAAAGTAGTTCAACTTCCCACAAAGTAGAATAATGTTAAACCAAAAAATATGAATTCTTGACGAAAAATGTAATCAATTATATTTAAAAAAAAAATAAATAAAATTTCAATTTGAAATAAAAAACAGTATAATTTAACCAAAAAATACTAATTTTAAACAAAGTAGTTCAATTTTCACCCAAAAGTTGAATTTGCAACTAAAGTAATACATAGAAAAAATTATTTTTACCAAGTACTTCAACTTTCAATTAAATGAGTTATTTAAAGTTGATTTTAACCGCTATGAAAAATCAAGAATTTAATAAATAATTATCATTTCGAAATAATTTTACTATTTTATTATAGCATACAAATCAGTGACTTCTATTGACTGGAAATCGGTCAGTTCAAGTGACTGTTTGAGTTACTTGCAATATTGACTAAATTCTTCTGTTAAAACAATTGATTTTTCAGTATAAATTAGAAATTTCTCAGACAAAGCATTCTTGATAAATTTGGTTAGACAAATTTTGGCTTAAAAATTAAGATTTTAGAGTTAAAAGAAATTAAAAGCACGGAAAGTCGCAGCTCCCGTTTCTGATTCAAAAGGACATCCAAAAAAATATTTGGTTCAAACAAAATTTGTTTATTTCAAAGACGCCTTTTGCAGGTCGAAAATTTTTTATTTAAATCAAAAAAATTCTGTTTTTGATATTAGGTCAAACAACTGTTTGTTTGATGAAATAATCATATTTTTGAATGAGTTCCCAATATTTAAAGAATTCTCTGTGGATTACTTCATTAGGTTGCTTTGACCATAAACCATCGAAATCTTCTCAACAAAAAATACTGTTCATTAAAAATTTATAAGGAATGAAGTTTTTGTACTCATTTTGAAATTTTTCCAGGATAGGTATATTTTTCAGCTATGGTATCAACGGACGTCATTCAAACTATTCTTGAGCTGGAGATAAACTCAGATAGCCAGATGTTGATATTCCCATCATACCTTTATCACTGGTTGGAACCCACTGTGTTTCCAGTATCAAAAAATATATAATTTTTCTCATAATTTTGGAATCTACCTTCCCCAGAACTAGCGCATTCATTTCAGTTATTTGACCTTTAGCCTTTATCTTCCAAACTGGACCATCCTTCAGCTTCCGTGTTCCACTTGTCTAACTCATCCCTAAAAACACTGTTCATTAATAGTTTATAAAGAATGAAGTTTTTGTACTCATTTTGAAATTTTTCCAGGATAGGTATATTTTTCAGCTGTGGTATCAACGGATGTTATTGAAACTATTCTTGAGTTGGAGATAAACCCAGATAACCAGATGTTAATATTCCCATCATACCTTTATCACTGGTTGGAACCCAATGTGTTTCCAGTATCAAAAAATATAAAATTTTTCTCATAATTTTAGAATCTAACTTCCCCAAAACTAGCGCATCCATTTCAGTTATTTGACCTTTAGCCTTTATCTTCCAATCTGGACCATCCTTCAGCTTCCGTGTTACACTTGTCTCACTCATCCCTAAATATTCAAATTTTCCAAACAGAGTAACAGACCTCACATCAAGCACATTTGTTTTCACTCCCGTTTTTCTCCTTCAGTGGCTTTTGCGGTTTCATGCAGTTTCATGGTCACGCATTTCCCGCAAATCCCACCACTGTTTTCAAGGTCACACATTAAACTTCCGCTTATTGTCATTCCTGCATGGAAGTTATACCTGGCAGTCCATGGAATCTGGGAACAATCGTTTGGTCATCGGAATTTCTGGGTGGTTTTCCACTTTGGGAGTGTCGAAGGCCGTAGGTGTTGGAGGAAGGGTAATTTTCAGCTGCGCCTTACTTTGTGAGCTTGTGAGCGAGATATGCATAACCATCCCGAGAGAATGGACGGGGAGAAGGTAACCCCCTTGGTATGAAAGGGGCTCGGAGCCGGTGACCTCGCTGCGATTTATTGCTAGTCCTTTGTCTACTCCACGGAAGTCAAGGTCATCTTCATACTAAGAATCGGTTCCTCGCTGCGGGAAGCATCCCACACTACCGTAAACACCAAGACGCTATGACGAATGGGTGCAATACGCACCACCCTTGCAAATTCTTACGGAGATGTGGAGTAAGTCCCTTAACTTTGAAACTATATCTATGGCTTTGAAAAGGCTTCATGGTTGCTAGGAATTTGGAAGGGTCAAGTGAATTGGGGTTTAAGCTTCCAAGTCATTTAGGCTCAATGGCTCGAATGAAACTGATCAACTCATTTTTGGATCCATGGTCAAATCTGCATATGGTTTTATTGTTAATACTTTTAAGAGAATCAAAAATCAAGTTAAGATGATTGATGAATTAGCAGGGTGGACGCAGGTCACGAAAACCTGGAAACCAGGGAAAAAGACAGAGGATTTTATTAAGCAAGGTCAGGAAAAGTCAGAGATTTTGAAATTTTTTTTCAAAACGTTAAGGAATTTGAATAAATGGTACCAAAAAAAATCTGGCTCTTTGCAATGAAATTTCGCTACTAATAGCAACGGCCTCAATAAGCTGCCAAGGATAATACATTTTAAAACTTAAACTTGCAGTTTTTTGTTCCATTTAAAATAGCCTATATGTTAAAGATGCTATAAGATTAAGAACTTTAAATGAAATAGCTAGGGAATATTAAAACTTGCATTTAGTTACAAAATTTATTGATTGTTTAAAAATTCAACGATTTTGTTAAGAAGATATCCTTTTAGTTTAAAAATTCAAATGGTTTGCTGCAAATTCGTGTTTTGGGTACCAAATCTAACTATTTAGATATAAAACTAAGATTGGTTTGAAAGTCGCGTTTTAAAGTTTAAAATTTAACCATTTTTTTACTAAAAAAATTAATAAAAATATTTCCTTTCTTTGCTAAGATTCATCTATTACGTTGAACTATTTCGCTGGAAATTAGTTTATTTTTGTAGAAAATTATTACTATTATTATAAATATTTTAGATTAAAAATTCATATTTTTGGTTAAAAATTAACCTACTTATTTTAAAGTTGAATTTTTTAATTAAAAATTATTTTTGATGATGGAAGATTCATTACATATTGTTAAAAACTTATATTTTTTTTTACTGAAATTTGAACTATTTGGTTGAAAATTGATCATCTTGGTTGTCAGAATATAAATTATCTGGCAGAAAATTATATTTTGTTATTCTTTGAGAATTTATTCCATTTAGTAGAAAATTGAACTATCTTCTTAAAAATTAATTTTTTAAATTGAAAATTATATTTTCATACTAATCTCTTTTAGTTTGAAATGAAACGAATTGATAAATGATTTTTTTTGTTAAAAAAACTCACTAATTTTGGTTGTAAAGTAAATTATTTTTGGTAAAATTTCTGCCTATACATTTTTCCATCAGAAATTCGTGATTTTTGTTGAAAATTTTATTATTAAGTTAGAAATATAATTTTGTTTTTGAAAAATCAATAATTTTATTTAGAAAGTCGTCCTTTTTGGTTAAATTCTACTGTTTTTTTTTTTTTTTATTGTAAATGAAAACATTTTTTACTTTAAATATCAACTATTTGGTTACAAATTAATGCTATTTGTTGATAATAAATCCTTTTCACGGAAAAGATTAATCTTTTTGGCAAAAAAAATGTTTTCTTCAAAAATTCCACTCATTGGTTAAAAGTTATACTTCTCTGTTGAATTTGTTTTTCTTAATATCGATCATTATCGTTCAAAATTCACATTTTTGGTTAAAAATATGTTGTTTTTTTCGTAAAAAATTCAACTTCTTGATTAAAACTTTAAAAGGTGAACTCCATTTTTGAAAATGTTTTTTTTTGGCTTAGGATTGATCATTAGTTATAAAAATTCATATTTTTCGTTAAAAATTTATGTGTTATGTTAAAAAGTACTTTTTTTGGTTAAGAATTGAATAAAAATTTATGAAAATATTCATCTTGTTTTGAGGAAATTCAGATATTTTGTTAAAAGAATTTGGTTTTTAAGAACTGATATTTGAAATCATATTATCGGGTTGATTATTAAAATATTTTGTTGAAAATTAATCTTTTCTAGCCAAATTTAACTGTCCTTGATTGTAAACAGAATTGTTTTTTGTTTGAAATATCACCTATTTGGTTAAAAATTCATGCACTTTATTGAAAATCTACCTTTTTTAGTCGTAAATTAATCTTTTTGGTAAAAATAATTTGATTTTCTTCAAAAATTCAACTCCTGTGTTACAAAGTTGAAATTTGTAGTTAAAAATTTATTTTCATCGCTTAAGATTCATCATTATCGCTCAAAATTCATATTTTTGGTTTAAAACTAAACTATTTTGTTGAAAAATCTTTTTTTGTTGAGAATTAATTTTAATCGCTAGAAATTCAACTATTCCAGTATTTTTTAAAAACTCATCTCTTTTAGTTCAGAATTAATATATTTTCTTAAAAATTCATCAAGTTATCTTTCTTGTTGAAAATTTAACTAATCAAATGACAGTTAAATTATTGTGTTGGAAATTCAATTTAATTGAAAAATAATGTTTTTATACATAATTAATTTTCTAATATAAAATATAACTATTTTATTCTTAGTTTAATTTGCATATTTTTGATTTAAAATTGTTCTTTTTCAGTTAAAAATTAACTTTTTATTAAAAATTTATGTATTTTGTTGAAAATTATCATCTAGACTGAAATACTGTTTTGTTCGTTATTTCAACTACTTGGTTGAATGCTGAACTCTTTTTTTGAACATTCATTTTTCAGATTAACGATTGATCAATTTCGTATAGAACTCAACTTTTTATTTAAAAATTAAACTATTTGGTTGATTTTTTTGGAAAAGAATTCACTTTTTAATCAATAAAGTAACTATGCTGTTTTTCTTTGAAAATTACATTTTTGGTTGAAAATTCCATAATTCTGTGAAAAATTTAACCATTTGATTAAGAATTAAACTATTTATTTCAAAACATAATTAATAGGTGGAAAATTCATTTTTCGTTAAAAATTAAACTCTTTTGTAGATAATTTATCTTTTTGGGTTCAAAATTCGATAGTATTGTTAAAAATTGTTGCATTTTCATAAATATTTAGTTTTTGTGGTAGACAATTTATCTTCTGGGTGGAAAAATCATATCTTTTGAAATTGACCTGTTTGGTTGAAAATTTAACATCATTCTTAAATTTTTGTTTACACAAAATTTTAGAAAGTTGTTAAATTTTCCATTTACTTTTATTGATAATTCCAATATTCTGTGAAAAATTTAAACATTTTATTACGAATTTAACTATTTATTTTAAAACATAATTAATAGTTGGAAAATTCGTTTTTGATTAAAAATCATATTTTGTCGTTAAAAATTAAATTTTTTTTGTAAATAATTTATCTTTTTGGGTTTTAAATTTGACAGTATTGTTGATTATTGATGCATTTTCTTTAAAATTTCGTTTTTGTGGTAGAAAACTTATCTTCTGGGTGGAGAATTCATCTTTTAATATCTACCTCTTTGCTTGAAAATTTACCAAATTTTTTTTTTTTATTAATTTTTAGTTAAGAATTTTGTCTTTCTAAGTTAAAAATTAAATTATTTGGTGGAAAATCCACGTTTTTTGTTGAAAGTTTGTCTTATTTGGTAGAAAATTAGTCTTGTTTGTTGAAAATTCATCTTTTTGGTAAAATATTTAACTATTTTCTTAAAAAATCTACTTCTTTGGTTAAATTTAACTCGTTGAAAGTTCTTTCTTTTAATTAGCTGTTTAAACTAAAAATTAGATTATTATATTTTTGTTTAAAAATGTAACTTTTTTAGTTGAATATTCTACTATTTGGGTGAAACTTAGTATTTCTTGACTAAACTTCATTTTTAAAAGTCAACTAATTTCTAGAAGACTCGACCTTTTGTTAACTTGAAACCTAAAATATTTTTAAAAATTCGTATTTGATGAGAAAATTAATCTTCTTGGTTGAAAATCAATCTATTCAGGTTAAAAATGTATCATTTGGTTAAAAATTGAACTATTTCGTGGAAGAAAATTTTGGTTAAATATTCAACCGTTTTGTTGAAAATTCATTGAGAAAAGATCTCAGAAAGAAAAAATATAAAAAAGAGGGCAGAAATGAAGTGCGCCTCAAATAGCAAGGGTCGATCGGAAGTACGCAGGAAGGAAACGCGAAATTCATGACTTACTGCTCGCGTATAGAGAGGCCTGGGGGGGGGGGGGGTTGATAGGCTGTTGATAGGATGTGGTATCGTGGGCTGGAGCAGAAGTAAAAATTATTGAGGGCCGTTTATCAAGCGCATTTGTCGGGCTAGCGATTTTCTTGAAATTTTCGTCCATTGCCGATGTCAGAAGGGAGTTCATCGGGGCGTAGAAGCGAGGTACCACCCGCCGACCCAACGTTTCGTTCAGCGTTCAGCCGCGTCGCGGAAGCGAAGGGAAATAAATTACACAGCGGCAAGTCCAGCGGCCACTTCTGTAGGATCCCAGGGCCCAAGTGAACCAACTCCCCTTTTTCGTCCCCCTTTTACGCCCCCTTTCCTCCTACGGCCCTGAACCTGATCAGCATCCACCCCCTCTGCCACCCCACGTCACTCCTTTCATTATTAATGCTTTTCAATTTCGAGCGATCCCGCTTGACGAGCGACCACACTAACAAATTATGCAATTAAGGTCGTCTCTCCTATTCGACTTACCCGAATCATCAGCCTATGCAATACTTGTTTCCATAGATTGTGAAGTGTGGAGGATTCAGAGACTAGAGTCGGGAATAGAAAATATTTTTTTGAAGGCTTTCACTTTGGTGATTAGTGTCTGATTGAGACGAGAAGAAACGATCTTGTTAATGGCCAAGATAATGAGTTCATTGGAAAGAGTTTGATGAGTGAGAATATCAGAGATGTGATTTGATTCATTTTTCAGGTCTTTCTGTGTTTTAATTAATGACTAGTTTTTTTTTGTGTGAGCGGAACTTCTATTGGAATCAAGAATATCAAAGAATATAGTGTGAATTAGAGCACAAAAAAGTGAGTTTACGAAACGTGGTAGGTAATCACTTAAGCAGGGTAATAATCAGCTGATTACTTCCAATTGAGGTAAACTTTACGGGAATTTAGCCTGTAAAGTGCTGCCTCTAGCGGAGACCGCAGGAGATATCTACGACTTAACCGCGAAAGTTTTCTTCAGTATGGGGTATACCCATCTTGCGTTTACCCTGCTGGACTGATTACCTGCAACATTTCATAAACTCTCTTTTTTTAGTGAGTTGATTAATTTGATCCCGAAATTGGATCAAAATTATATGCATAGCTTTTATACAGATTTCGGATTTTTTGCACAGTAAATGCCAGCACAAAAAAACTGGAGCTACGAAACATTTCAGGTAATCGTTCAAGCAGGGTAATAATCAGCTAATTACTCCTTATTGAGATAAACTTTCCGTGGATACAGCCTTGTAACGTGCTGCCTCTAGCGGAGTCCGCTGGAAAGTTGTCGTCAGTTTGGTTAGAATTCTTAAATTCCTGAAAATATTACATAACCCAGAATTTGACAAAATTTAGGAGAATTAAAAAAAATTAAAGAGAATTTTAATAATTTATGATTTTTAACAATATTTTTATTGTTCAGGTTATATCAGCGGTTGAATATAAATAATTTTCTAGCTCAAACATATTCAGGAATTTAATATATGCAAAGCTGTAGCGGATTAATTATAAAACACTCTTCGACTGAAACTCTAACCTCAAAATTTAATTGCCTCGCATTACTTAATCAATACTGATTTTAATGATTGTTAGTGAATGAAATGATTATTATCATTTAATGATTGTTAATGATTCTTTTAATGATTGTTAAAGAACTGATTTTAATGATTTTTTATTATTTTTCTTTGATTAATTTTGTATTTAAAATCGTTAATATTCAAATACCAGTATTTTATTCTCATGATATTTTTACCATAGAATATTTTATAAGAGGAATAAAACAGTGTTTCATATACAGGTTGAATATTTTCAAATGCATTAATTTATTTTAAAAAAAAGTTTTTTCTACTTTAAAAGATAACTCTTTAACAAAAATCTGCAATTTTCAACAAAATAATTGAATTTTTTAAATAACAGTTTAATATTCAACCTAAAAGAACAAATTGCCAATGAAAAAAGTCATAGTTTATATTTTAATAAAAAAGAATGAAATTTATACAACAAAAGAAAAGAATTTTAAAACCAAAAAGACGAATTTCCAATAAATAAAGATTTTTCACTCAAATATAAATAAAAGTTTATCTAAATTATTAAACCTTCAAACCAGAAAACATATTTTCTGGTTTGAAGATTCAATTTTCAAACAAAAACATGACTGTTCAACAAAAAATTAATTTTCCACTAAACTGATGCATTTTTACGCTAAAAAAGGAAATTTCAAGCTAAAAAATTATTGTTTACAACAAAAAAACGCAAATTTTTAACTAAAAATATCAATCATAAAAAAAATGTAAAAGTTACATTTTCTGTTATAAAAATAATTTTAAACCGAAAAAAAAGAAGTATTTTCCACTAAACAGTTGAATTTTCAACCAGACATAAGCCTTTAATAAAATAAATTTCACAATGTAGTTTAACTGTGAAAAAAAATTTTTTCTACCAAAAAAAATTCAATTTTCAATCCAAAAAGACGAATTTTAAAACCAAAAAGACGAATTTCCAACAAATAAAGATTTTTCACTCAAAAAATAAATAAAATTTTATTTAAATTATTGAAACTTCACACCAGAAGACAAATTTTCTTTATAAAAATTCAATTTTCAAACGAAAAATATGACTGTCAAACAAAAAATTAATTTTCCACGAAACTGATGCATTTTTATGCAAAAAAGAAAATTTTAAACTAAAAACTAATTTTTCACAATAAAAACGCGAATTTCTAACTAAAAATGATCAATTTTAAAAATTTGAAAAGTTCCATTTTATGTTAAAAAAAGAATTCTGAATAAAAATAAAGAAGTATTTTGCACTAAACACTTAAATTTTCAACCAGATGTAAGCCTTCAATAAACAAAATTTCAAAATGTAATTTAACTTTGACCCAAGTAGCTGAATTTTCAATTTAAAAATAATAATTTATGGCAAGATAATTAAACATTCAACCAGCGAGATACCTTTTCAACTTAAAATATAAATCTTTAACAAAAAAGTGATTTTTTAACAAAGCTTTTCAATCAAATGCTTTAAAATAATTAGTTGAATTATCAAGCAAAGAAGAAAGATTTTTAACCAAAAAGTTGCATTTTTATATAAAAAATGAAATTTCTTCTATAACAGATAAAGTTTTAAACAAAAAAGATAAATTTAAAAAAAAAGTTGAATTTTCTGTTGAAAAAGAATTTAGTCGAGTTTTCACGATCAAACTATGAATTTTTTAACAAGAAATAATCTTCTACCAAAACCATTGAATTTTCAATCCAAAAATACGAATTTTTAACCATAAAGAATGACTTTTTAACAAAATTGTTGAATTCTCTACCAAATAGTTGCATCATTATCAAAAAATATAAAATTGACCTTAAACAGAAATGTTTTCTATTATAAAAAAGTTGAATTTTCATCCAAGAAAGATTCCGCTCAACTCAATTACATCCAAAATTCAATTTTTGTAACAAACAAATGAATTTCTACGAAATAAATGAATTTTCATTCCAAAAAGACGAATTTTTTTAACCAAAAAGGATGAATTTTTAACAAAATAGTTCAATTCTCTAACAAATAGTTGCATTTGTCACCAAAAATATCAATTTTGTACTAAAACAAATGAATTTGTAATAAAAAAACAATTTTTTTTCATAAGTAGAACTCTTATCTATAAAATATTGCAGTTCATTTTTCAACACCAAAATATAAATTTTAAACTAAAAGTAAATTTTCTGCAAAATAGTTAATTTTTCACGAAAATAGTGTAATAGCTTAATTTCTAACCAAACTGTTGCAGTTTGATCAAAAAAAGATTTAATTTCTGTTAAAGCAGGTAAACTATTAAATAAAAAAACACAATTAAAAAAAAAAGAGTTGAATTTTCAACCGAAAAGTTCACAAAAAAATGAAATTTTCTATTAATTAAAATAAATTCTAAGATTCTCATAAATTCTCAGAGAATTTATTTCTTGAAATTGCATCGAAATAATGTGTAACGATTTTATACAAATTTCGAATTTTTTTATTAATCAGCAGAATCCGATTCGCAATATCTATTGCTCGTCATGAAATGTTATTAGTAGCAACGATTTTTTTTATTACAAATTGAACTGAAGATTAAATATTCGACATTTTATTTCAAAATTTATTGGTTTGATTAAAAATTGAACAATTTTCTTGAAATATATCTTTTTGCTGTTGACAATTAATTTTACTAACTGAAAATTTTGATATTCCATTCTTGCTTGAAAATGTATCCTTTTTAGTTGAAAATTCGTCTTTATATGTTTAATTTAACTATTTTTTATTTAAAATAAAAAACTGTTTTATTAAAATATCAACTATTATAGTTTACGTTGAGAATTAATCTTTTGTTTTAATTTGTTGGACTCTTCGGTGGAAAATTAAACTTTTCTTATTGAAAGATCGCGGTTTTTTAGTAGAAAATGGATTTTTCGACTTTTTTAGTTGAAACTTGAACTGATTGGTTGAAAATTGTATCTTTGTTAGGCGAAAATTCTTTTTGAATACAAAAATTTAAACTTTATTTATTAGAAGTGCATCATATTTTATTATAAACTTATCCCTTTTAGCTGAAATTTCAACTATTTGGTTAGTAATGTAACCTTTTTTTTTGTTAACAAAATTTAATTATTTGGATAGGAATTCTTATTATTCCTTTTTTGTTGAACTTAACTGCTTTTTAATAATAAGTTCTTATTTTAAACTCAAATAATTATTGTTAAAATAATAGCTATCACAATTTTTGTTGAAAAATTGTCTTTTTTGATAGGAAATTATTCTGTTTTTGATTGAAAATTAAACTATTTGGTTAATAATGTATCTTTTTTTTTAAATGGATCTATTTGGTCTAAAATTCTTCTATTTTGTTTGAAATTAACTGTTTCTTCATTTAAACTAAATATGTGTTTTTAGTTAAATATTCTGTTTTGTTAAAAATTATTTTTTTGTTAAACATTAATTCTCTTAACTGAAAACCTTATTATTCCATTTTTTATTGAAAATATATATTTTTAGCTGAAAATTCAAATATTTTTCTGAAAATTATTCTCTTTAAAATCAATATTCAATTGTTTGGTTATTAATTATTCTTCTTGGTTAAAAACGCAACTATTTTGTTGTAAATTATTTTATTTTGGCTGAGAATTAATTTTCATAACTGAAATTAAACCATTCCATTTTTGGGTAAAAATGCATATTTTTATTTATTTATAAATTCATTTTTTTGCTGAAGATTTATTATTATTATTTTAGTTTAAAATTCATCTCTTTGGTTCAAAATTGACATATTTAGTTGAAAATTTGTTTTTGCGTTAGAAAATTATATAAAATATAATGCTATATTTTTGGTTAGCAATTTCTTTTTTTTTGTTCATACCAATTTTATTATTCACTTTAATATATATTTTTTATTTTGAAAATTTGTCTTGTTGACCGAAGATTCATATTTTTAGTTTTAAAATTAATTTTGAAACTGAAAACTCAATTACTCTGTTTTTATTTAAAAAATATCTTTTTTGTTGAACATTCAACTATGTTTAAAAATTAGTTTTTTTTGGTAGAAGCACAATCTTTTTTGTAGAAAATTCATATTTTAGGGTTAAAAGTATAACTATATGGTTTAAAGTTGAACTTCTTGCTAAAAGTTTAATCTGTTTATGATTAATCATTTTAGTTGTAAATTCATCTTTTTGGAAATTAAACTATTTTGTTAAAGAATCGTTCTTTTGTTAAAAATTTACTTTTTTCTATACATTTTTTAAATATTCTCGTTAAAGATCCATCATAGTAGAAGAAAACTAATCTTTTTAGTTTAAAATTCAACTATTTTGTTGAAAATTCCTTATTTTTAATAGAAAATCTACTTTTTTATCCGAATTTGGCAATCAGAAGGATATGCATCGATTTGATATATTATGTGGTTCACTACGTGAGGCAAAAATATAACTTTTTAACTTTTTAAAATGCCTCATATTTTTTTGAATCGTGCATAGTTTGACCGAAAAATGATATTTTTTATTATTTTTTGTGCGATAAAAATGTGAATTTTCGATTCTAGAAAAAAAAATTCAAAAAGTTTTTATAAACATCATTCAGGGCTTTCAAAAAATGATGTTTTTCTTTTCTGGACATTTTTGCATATCGTGCGTTGTTTGGCTTAAAATTTTAATTCTCGTTCGTTTTTGTGAATTTTGAAAATGCTGTAACTCTGATAATGTTCTTTTTATCAAAAAAAGTCGCAATGATAAATTATTTAAATTTGCGATTGCTGCGAATAGTCGTACGTGTAATTTTTAAATATTAAAAAAAGTGCTATCAGAAATTTTGAAAATGCTCTATCTTTTTGAATTTTTATCCAAAGTAGGTGGCTAATGAACTTGACTTTTAGTTTCCGACACCAAAAAAGTGTAACAAAAGCTAATGTTATAGATTAGTTCTTCCAAAATTGATCGTGCTCACAGACAGACAAACACAAACATGCATGCATGCAGCCATGCAACATACAGACACACACTTATACATATATACATACATAAAGACATGCATTCATACAGACATATATACATACATAAAACCATACTTACATACAATATACAAACACGCACACATCCACACAGATATAAATAATCCATACATGTAATAATACAGTATGCATACATACATTCATATAGACATACATTCAGAAATACATGCATGCAAACATACATACATGCTTACAGTAATACAGACATACTGGCATGCATACATACACAGAATAATACAGTATGCAGATATACAGCCAGAAAAACATGCATACATACAGATGTACATACATAAATACAGAGAGACATACATATAGACATGAAGGAGCAAATTTTACAAAAATATAATACCTTCTCTGATGAGAATGAAAAAAATGTTTCGCCTAAAAACCATGTCGCAGCTATTAATCATAAAAAACAATTTGACCTGTTTACAATAGTAAATTGTTAATGATGTGACTTTTTGAACTCTTCATTATTTTTGCAGAGGATGATACTATTTTGGGCTTCGATTCTTATAGAAGTCGCAACTTGTCTGTCCTATCATTAGGATCTCATTATTCAAATTCGAGTTTTACATATTTAATCGAGTGTCCCGTTCTCTTCTCCTTCCATAAGTATTACGTACGAAGCGCTACGGAGATAAAACATAATAACGCGATCCTTGACAACCTAATGATGATGACCAGCTTGCTCCCGTACCTATATGTTGGTATCCATATAATATGGATAATGCTGGGAGGTGCCATCTTGTAAGAATCAAAATGGACGCTAGTAAACGAGTAAACGAGTTGAGCATGTAAAGTGGGACAAAGTACACTTCTTTGAAAAATAGTATCACTTTGCGAAATTCTACATTATGCAGATTTCAGACCATGATGAAAAACACCGCTCACTCCGGGGCAACACCGCTCTCTCTGGACTGCTTGATACTACTATATGTTTAAAAGATACCAGGCTAAATTTAAGAACTTAATTAAGGTATCTACTGTCGAATCTTTTTTGGGTAGTCATTAGTTGAAAATTGAGCGTAAAAAGCAGAATTAAAAAATTTAAATGTATAAATTATGAGAATATGTTTTGCTTTAATATAAGGCGGTTATAACCAAAAAGATGTATGTCGCTTTGGGTGATTCTCATGGAGTTTAAGTGAAATTTAAGTAATATTATAGCAATTTGTATAGGTAGGTCAATAATTTTTTATTACATAATAATTATAAATGAATAAATAAATAAGAAACTTCCATCAACTTTGGACTGATTAAAACTTTTAGTATTTGGTTGCAAATTCTATGATTTTCATAAAATGCAACTGTTTTCCTAAAATTTAAACTTTTTTTGTCAAAGTTAAACCATTAAAAAAATTTTTGTTTAAATAAATATTCATTTCAATATTTGATAACGTAACTATTCCGTCATCAGAAAATTAATCTTTTTAGTTAAAAAAAATCATCTTTTGGGTTAAATGTTGAACTTTTGTTGAAAATAAATTTGGTTTAAGATTGATTATTTTAGTTGGAAATTATAATATCTTTGCTTGAAAATCCTTTTTTTTTTAAACTGAGATTCAATTTTTTTAAACAAAAATGTGCTTATTCCACTTTTTGTTAAAAATATACATTTTTAAAGCAAAATAAAACTGCTTGTTATTTGAAATAAAAATATTTTTTGTTGGTAGAAAATTGAACCAATCAGTTAAAAATTAACTCTTGTTAAAAATTCATATTTTTGGTCGAAAATTCAACTAGTTGGGTAAAAGTTAAAATATTTTGATGTACATCTAACTTTTTTTGTAGAAAATTAAATTATTCATGTTTTTGGTGAAACATTAATTTTCTTGGTTGAAAGTTCAGCTTTTTGGTTAAACATTAATATTTTTTGGTCGAAAATTTAACTACATAGTTGAAGATTAATCTACTTTCTTAAAAATTATTTTTTCTTTTAATCCACTTTTTTGGTTACAAATTTAAGTTTCTTGTTGTTAATTGAAAACTGAACTGAATTGCCAAAAATTAGCATTTTTGTTAAAGGTTTATATTTGTGGTTTTGAAAATTTAACTGCTTTGTAGCAATTAATTTTTTAAATTAAAAATTACCATTTTTTTATTTAACTTTCAACTATTTGTTAAAAAATAAATTTTTTATTTTGAAAATTCGTATTTTTGGAAAAAATTAATTTTCTTGCTTAAAAAGGTATGTGTTTTGTTGAAAATTTATCTTTTTTAGTAGAAAATAATTATCTTCGTTTAAAATTCAACTATTTTGTGTGAAGCTCGTCTGCTTGGCTTTAAAAGTCAATATTTTTTAAAACCAAAATTTATTGACTGAAAAGTTTTCCTTGGTTGAAAATTCGTTTTTTTAATTTTTGTTGAAAATTAATATTTTCGAGTTGAAACTTCAACTTTTCTGTACAAAATAAGCATTTTATATTAAAAATGTAACTATGCTAATTTCGGTTAAATTTCATCTGTTCTATTTAAAAATTCAACTATTTGGTTAAAAATTCATTTTTTTGTTGTTAAAAGTTTGTCTTTTTTTGTTAAAAATTAATCTTCTTGTTTGAAAACTTACTTATTTGGTTAAAAATTTAAGTAATTTATTCAGATTTTTTTAAAAGTAAAAATTAATTTCCATGATTGAATTCTTTGGTGTATAAAAATTTGTCTTTTTAGCTTAAAAATGACGAATTTTCGAACATTTTCTTTATCTGTAGGCTAAAAAATCTTTCTCGTTTAAATATTCTTGGCTAAAATGTGAACTATTAAATTTTTTGTTGAAAATTCAACTACTTGAATAAATTCATGAAAAAAATATAGTCTGCAAAAATTAAAAACTTAACTAAAGGAGGGCCCCCTCCCTTTAGTTAAGCTTTGAATTTTTCCAGACTAAATTTTTTTCCTGAATTTATTCAAGTAGTTAAATTTTCAACAAAAATAAAGTGTTTTAAAATTTAAGAAAAAAATCGTTCCACAACAATTCCCCGATCTAATTCGCTGATCAATCTTTCTAGCAATCACCCTAGGTGAAGAGCTTCACATTAAGATAATATAATCAACTTCTCATAATCGTATCAACAATTATATTGTTTCAATTGCCTACCTAATTAGTGACTCCTATAAAGTATACATCATCCTATCATTCGATTCCATCGAGTTAATCAATCATGTTTTAATAACACGTTTAAGATTTTTTTACTTGTCTTTGACATGAGCTATATTAAAAGCCAGTAGTCCATCGCTGGCTCAATAAGTACGAGTGGAGTATTTTGATATTATTGAAATCAAAATCGATCAGATTGAAAAATAATTTATTTATCAGGCGCATGTAGATCTTGATGATAAAAGCAACCAGCTGTGCCATTATAATGTCACTTCAGATCAGCAGATTTATTTATCCAATGATGTACAGCAATATATCCTCTATTTAAGTAACCACTTATCTCGTAATCGGTAATTTACAAGTTTATCTACCGGACGGTGATGAATTGGTTGTCTTGTAAATTTCGGGTTCAAAAATTTCAATATCCGGAGATTTTTTATTCGATTTGATTAAATCGGGAATGAACTAAAAAAAATAAAATGAAATTATTTCAAATGGAGATATTTCGAGCCGAAATGCCTTCACACTAAATGAAAAATTAAATTTAAAACAATTTATTCTAGTTCTTTTGTACTTTTTTAAGGTAATGAAAAAAGCCTAGAAATGGTCATATTTGAAATGAGATTGAAAAAATTTCTAATTAATTTTGAGTTTGATAATAAATTAAAATTATAGCTTAACTTTTAACCAACTAATTAAATTTTCAGCCTGAGAAGATAAATTATTAACAAAAATATAATAGTTGATATTGAAATTTAAAAATATTTTAATTTTAAATGAAAACGAGTTGAATTTATCTAAGAAGACTAATGTTTAACACAATAGTTGAATTTGCAACCTAAAAAAATTATAATTTTTAACCAAAAATTTCGCAATTTTAATAAAAAAAGATGGAAAATTGTACCAAAGAAGATACAATTTTTAAAATATTAGGATAATTTTTTTGTTTTCAACCAAGAAAAAATTGTTAGTCAAAAAAGATAAAAAAATTGAGGTGAATTATAATTTTGAAGAAGAAATAATTTTTAAAACAAAATACAAATTTCTAGTAACTAATTATTTGTTGAGTTGCTAGGTTTATTTGATTCAAGGTTATTTAAATAAGATTTTACTAGATTACTTTCGAAAAAATTCAAAACGATTTTTGAAGGTTTCATATATATCAAAAAAGTATCTAGAAAATTTCTAAGAATTTTTTTTACTTCAAAAATTGAAGGAAAAAATTAAGTCAGTTTAAAAGATACTGAGAAATGTTTGATCCTTTTTTTGTTGAAAATTAACTTTTGCGTTGAAAATTCATATTTTTTAAATTAAAAATTGGGTTATTTGCTAGAAAATCTAATTTTCTGTATGTCAATTCATATTTTCGGCTTAAAATTGGTCTTTTTTGTAGAAAATTCGTCCTTTCAGTTTGAAAATTCCATCAGTTGATAGAAAATTTAACTATTTGGCAGAAAATTCAACTGTTTTGTAGAAAATTCGCTTTTTAGAAATAAATCATTTTTGGTCAACGAGAATTTAACCATTCTATTTATGGTTAAGAAGAAATATTTTCTAACTAAAATTTTAACTATTTGCTAGAAAATTCAATTTATTGGGTTGAAAATTCAACTAAATTTAACTATTTGGGTAAAAATGTATGCACTTTATTGAAAATTTATCTTTTTTCTCGAAAAACACATTTTTTATTTGAAAATTCAACCATTTGGTTGCAAGTTGAACTACTATCTTAAATTTTGTTATTAAAGATTCATTACTTTGTGAGAAAATTCATCTTTTTTGGATAAAAATTAAACTGATTTGTTAAAGCTTTCCATTTTGGGAGAAAAATTAATATTTCAACTGAAAATTTAACTATTTGATTAAAAATTAATTTTTTGGTTTAAACTTTATAATTTCAGGTTTTGTGCAGAAATTTCGTCGTTTTGTTTTGGAAATTCACTAATTTCGAAAAAAATTCAGTTATGCAGAAGAAAATTCAACTGTTTTGTGGAAGATTCGTTTTTTTATTGAAAATTAATTCTTCTTAATATAAATTCCATTATTTTATTTTTGGTTGAAAATCGTTTTTTTTTTTTTAGTTTAGAAAATTCAACTATTGTTCGAAGATCTATTTAATTTTTTGAAAATTCGAATTTTTGGGTAGAAAATTAATTTTCACGGTGTAAATTTCAACTTTTTGATAAAAAATGTATGCATTTGTTTAAAAATGTCTTTTTTTGGGCTAAAAATAAATTGTTTGTAATGGAAATTCAACCATTCGATTAAAAATTGAATTTGTTGACACTTAATATTTTCGGGGTGGAAAATTCAACTGTTCTGCAAAAAAATTCGTTCTTTGACTTAAAATTCAACAGTTCGGGATAAAATTTAACTGCATTGCAGAAGATTTATTTTTTGATTGAAAATTAATTTTTCTTAATGAAAATCTAAATCGATGTCTTTTGTTGAGAATTCGACTTTTGCAGTAGAAAAATATTTGCTTTAAAATATACTATTTTGTAGTAAGATTATCTTTTTTACTAATACTTTTGACTGATTTAAAGGGGGTTTTAAAGATTTTAAGGGATTTTGAGAAACTCTGAAATATTTTTAAAAATGTATGGGGTATTATCAAATTTAGAGGGATTTTGAAGCATTTTAAGAGATACCGAAGTATTTTTACAAATTTGTACAAATTTCTTGAAATTTTAATTAAATTTCAATGATCTGAATACGCATTTGATTAGATTTCAAATTTTTTAAATAATTTTGGAATGTTTAAAGACATTGCAAAGTATTTTCATGAATTTTGGATGATTTCAGGGAAATTTAATACTAGTCTAGAGGATTTTAAGAGATTTAAAAATATTTGAAAATAATTCATTCGCTTTTAAAGTGGCTTCAAAATTTAGCTCTTGTCGAAAATTCGTTGTTTAAGTACAAGTTAATTTTTTGGATGAAAATTTAATTATTTGATTTAAAAGTCAACTGATTTTGTTAAAAACTTACACTTTTGTTGAAAATTCCTATTTTCGGTTTGAAAATTTAACTGTTTTGTTGAAAATTCATATCTTCTATTGAAAAATAACTTTTTCTGTTGAAAATTCAACTATTTCTTGAAAAATAAATGTCCTTTCTTAAAAATTTAACTTTTTGGTAGAAAATTAATCTCCGTGGATACAAATTAATGTATTTGATAGAAAGCTGGTAATTTTAGCATGAAAAGTCAATATTTTAGAAAAAAATGTTGCATTGACTGAAAAATCTTTCTTGGTTGAAAATTCGTTTTTAAAAATTTAGTTGAAAATTATTGTTTCCCAGTTGAAAATTCAACTGTTTTGTAAAAAATTAATCTTTAAATGAAAATTAAACTATTCATTTTTGGTTCAAATTTGATTTTACGAGTTTTAAAATTGAAACATTTTGTTGTATAAAATTCAACTATTTGGCTAGAAATTTATGTTCATACTTTGCGATTTAAACAATTTTTTTTAGTGAAAACACAAACTTCTTGATTGGCGATTCAACTATTTGGTTTAAAATGATATATTTTGTTGAGAATTCATCTTTTTTAGAATAAAATTAATCTTCTTGGGTAAAAATATAACCTTTTGTTTACAAATGTAATTATTTGATTGAAAATCCAACTAATAAATTATTAATTTAAAAGTTCATAATAAATACTGTTATAAATAATTCTCGTGACCAAATATTAAAATTTAAGGTTTTATCAAATTTTAATTTTTTTCAGTTGCTAGAATAGCTATGGATATTCTTAAAAAAATGTATCTTTTATAGTATTTAGCGAAACATACCAACTTTAATTTTGATAAACAATTTAGATAAACAAATTCCAAATGTTGGCAGTTTCTCTTAGAAAAAGTCGGGTTTTCAATCGCTATATATTGAGAATGAATCGTAACACTGCATGCTAAGATTGACTCAATAAAAATCTTTTCTGACAATTTTTCATCATATTTGTTTATAAATATTCAGATTGTTACAGTTCAGGAATATCTGTACCCATTATAGTCATTAAAAAAAATTTAAATTTTATAAAACCGTAAGTTTATATATTTTTTTACAACAATCATTAATAACAGTGTTTATTGTTAACTTATCTAATATTTTTGTGACTAGCAGTCACTCTCTTATAAGTTTAAAACATTTCCAATGCAAAAAAAATTATATTTGGAAGGACCATCATTTTGAATTTGTTTATAAGAATTTAAATTGTTATATTTTATAAAATAATTCTTTAAAAATTAATCATAAACAGAGGAAACAACATTTCGGAGTATCAAGCTCTTTAAAATATGAATGTTTCAACAAACAATAATTTTCTACGAAAAAATGAAATTTTCAATTAAAAAAAAAAATTTTTTTAACCAGAAAGGATGAATTTTTAACAAAATAGTTCAATTATGTACCAAATAGCTGAATTTATATCCAAGAAAGATTAAGTTTGTACTAAAACAACGAATTTAAAGTAAAAACGAACATTTTTTTTCAAGTTGAATTTTTACTTTAAGTAAGATTTATGTTAAGAATTAAGATTTTCTTATTTGTTTAAAATTTGAGTTCTTTTTCAACACTAAGATAAAAATATTAAACCAAAATTCTATTTTTCACGAAATAATTTAATTTACAACAAAACAAGAGAATTTTGAACCAACAAATATGACTTTATAACTAAATAGTTTAATTTTCAACCAAACAATTTCATTTTTGTCCTGAAAAGATAACAATTTTTGCATGCTTTAAATGGAAAATAATTAATAAACAAATGAAGGAGACAAAAGTTCATACCATCAAGTTCTTTAGAATTTGAGGAAATATAGTTTAAAAAAATTTAATGGAACCAAAATTGAAGGCTTTGGAAATTTTTAAACGAAAGCGTCTATCTCATTTGTTTATAAGAATTTAAATTGTTATACTTAATGAAATAATATTAAATATTTATCATTTTAAGGATTAATTGAAGTAAGTCGTTCTGGCGGTTGAAGTAAAATTATCATGTGAAAAAATCTCAAATTTTAATATTTTCCACAAAAATGGTTTATAACAATGGTTATTATATTATATAAATATTATTATATTTATTATTATTATATTATTATAAATAAGTGGAATAATAAACAAATTATTTGTATTCTATGAGCCTCTTAATATTCATTAAAGAAAATATAAAGTTTACCTGGTCAGTTATTATAACGTAAAAAATTGTTATGCACAAAATTTCAGTTTTTCCATACTTTGAGTGGAAAAATTAATCATAAACAGAGGAGAAAAAAGTTCACAGTATCGAGCTTTTTAGAATTTGAGGAAATTTATTTATTTTTTTTTTTAATTTTAAAATGGGACCAAAATTGAAAGCTCTGGACATTTTTAACGAGAAAAAAGATCCAAAAAAAGATTCCAGTTGACTTTTCAAGATCAAAATATGAATGTTTCAACAAAAAAAAAAATTATAAGAAAAAATTAAATAAAAAAAAACGCATTTTTTCAACCAGAAAGTATGCATTTTGAACAAAATAGTTCAATTGTGTACCAAATAGCTGCATTTTCATCCAAGAAAGATGAAATTTGTACTAAAATAGATGAATTTTAAATAAAAAAGAACACTTTTTTTTAAGTTGAATTTTTACCCAGAAAAGGTTTAAGTTCAATTTTTAACACCAAAATATAAATATTAAACAATAAGTAGATTTTTCACGAAATAGATCAATTTACAATAAAAACAGGAGATTTTCCAAACAAAAATTATCACTTTTTAACAAAATAGTTTAATTTTCAACCAAACAATTTCATTTTTGTTCAAGAAAGATGAGAATGTCTGCATACTTTGTATGGAAGCATCACACTCTTTAGAATTTTAGGAAATTAAATTTTAAACAAATTAAAAATAGGACCGAAATTAAAGGCTCTGGACATTTTTAACGAAAAAAAAGATTCCAGTTGACTTTTCAAGATCCAAATATGAATGTTTCAACAAAAAATAAATTTATAAGAAAAAATTTGAATTAAAAAAAAAAACGCATTTTTTCTACCAGAAAGTATGTATTTGGAACAAAAGAGTTCAATTTTGTATCAAATAGCTGCATTTTCATTCAAGAAAGATGAAATTTGTACTAAAATAGATGAATTTTAAATAAAAAAGAACATTTTTTTAAGTTCAATTTTTACCCAGAAAATGTTTAAGTTTAATTTTTAACACCAAAATATAAATATGAAACAATAAGTAGATTTTTCACGAATTACATCAATTAACAATAAAAACAGGAGATTTTTCAACCAAACAATTTCATTTTTGTCCAAGAAAGATAGGAATGTCTGCATACTTTGTATGGAAGCATCAAACTCTTCAGAATTTTAGGAAATTAAATTTGAAACAAATTCAAAATAGGACCGAAATTAAAGGCTCTGGGTATTTTTCACGAAAAAAAGCTATTTGTTTCTTTTGTTCAAAATACATACTTTCTGGTAGAAAAAATGCGTTTTTTTTTAAATTCAAATTTTTTCTTATAAATTTATTTTTTGTTGAAACATTCATATTTTGATCTTGAAAAGTCAACTGGAATCTTTTTTTGGATCTTTTTTTTCGTTAAAAATGTCCAGAGCTTTCAATTTTGGTCCCGTCTTAAATTTAAAAATAAATAAATAAATTTCCCCAAATTCTAAAAAGCTCGATACTGTGAACTTTTTTCTCCTCTGTTTATGATTAATTTTTCCACTCAAAGTATGGAAAAACTGAAATTTTGTGCATAACAATTTTTTACGTTATAATAACTGACTTGGTAAACTTTATATTTTCTTTAATGAATGTTAAGAGGCTCATAGAATACAAATAATTTGTTTATTATTCCACTTATTTGTTATAAACCAATTTTTATAAACAACTTATTAAATAATCTGATTATCAGTAAAAATTTTTCTGTTTTCTACAAGTGCTTCATACTAATGTAGAAATAAAATTTAATTACAAAACTAATTGAAAAGTTTATAATAACCATTTGTTATAAACCATTTTTGTGGAAAATATTAATATTTGAGATTTTTTCAAATGATAATTATACTTCAACCTTCAGAACGACTTACTTCAATTAATCCTTAAAATGATAAATATTTGATATTATTTCATAAAGTATAACAATTTAAATTCTTATAAACAAATAAGATAGACGCTTTCGTTTAAAAATTTCCAAAGCCTTCAATTTTGGTTCCATTAAATTTTTTTTTAACTATATTTCCTCAAATTCTAAAGAACTTGATGGTATGAACTTTTGTCTCCTTCATTTGTTTATTAATTATTTCCCATTTAAAGCATGCAAAAATTGTTATCTTTTCAGGACAAAAATGAAATTGTTTGGTTGAAAATTAAACTATTTGGTTATAAAGTCATATTTGTTGGTTCAAAATTCTCCTGTTTTGTTGTAAATTAAATTATTTCGTGAAAAATAGAATTTTGGTTTAATATTTTTATCTTATTGTTGAAAAAGAACTCAAATTTTAATGAAATAAGACAATCTTAATTCTTAACATAAATCTTACTTAAAGTAAAAATTCAACTTGAAAAAAATGTTCGGTTTTTACTTTAAATTCGTTGTTTTAGTACAAACTTAATCTTTCTTGGATAGAAATTCAGCTATTTGGTACATAATTGAACTATTTTGTTAAAAATTCATCCTTTCTGGTTGAACAAATTTTTTTTTTTAATTGAAAATTCCATTTTTTCGTAGAAAATTATTGTTTCTTGAAACATTCATATTTTGATCTTGAAAAGTTAACTGCAATCTTTTTTTGGATCTTTCAAACTCTTTAGAAGCATCAAACTCTTTAGAATTTTAGGAAATTAAATTTAAAACAAATTCATAATAGGACCGAAATGAAAGGCCCTGAATTCGACGTTTGATTTTCCAGGGACTAAATGAATTTGTGATAAATTATTCCTCCCCTCCTCAACCATCAATAAATACCAAGGACACCAAACCCAGCGTTTCTGCGAAAATTCCATTAAAATGAATTCAGATTTTTCTGGCACCAAAAAAAAAAAAGATAATCTTTTCTCAGATATGTAGAACAAGGTGCTCACATTGAAGGCTATTAGGCGTAGTCCTATATCTCAAAAATCGTTTCTTTAACGCTTCTGGTGAGTGTATCTTGGACCTTTTCACATCCGTCCCAGCATCAGCGATTCCTGGAGGGTGACATGTTTGAAAAATGTGATGGACCGCGAGAAGAAAAACTCGGGGTAGCTGATGGAGCTGGAAAGGATCAGTTGTGTTTGGCTTTGAATCGGCGGAAGGATCCTTGTCAGGTTCGTGGGATTCAAAATGGGCTCCATCAGCGAACGGAAAATGGAAGACGTGGCAGCTGGGCCGGCTGGTTGGGCGTCACGCACTCGTCGAATCGAAAAAACTGATCGCTGACATTTGATGGATTGGTGGATGGTGGAGGGGCTTCGTTTTTCCATGGTCCCGGTTCGTCTATCTCCCGTTGCGCCTAGTCCAAGAACAAAGACATCAACTTGATGGATACCCATGAACTTAACCGTCTACGAACGTTCATCGCCAGACGAAACACTCCTCTTGTTTTCCTTCCCAGTTCACCCTTCTTCCTCTAAAAGGAATCCATTATCCACAACTCCTCCAAGGGTTTTAGTTTTACTCAATCCTACAAAATCGGTCACTTATCTTCCAGGCCTCTCAATTTTAATTAGCGGTAATTGAGATGTTCAGTAGGGAACGCCTATTCATTACGTAAGGATTTTTTTTGGTAATTTTAGACCTCATCAATACTATTGAAAGGATTCGTAAGAGTTTTGTGACCCCATTGGTCTCTTCTTGCGTAATACTTCTTTCACTGTAATGAACCGATTTCAAGAGATCTTTGAAGATTTTGATGGATTTTAGGGATTAAGAGTGATCTTCGCGGATTTCAAAGGATTTGAAGTGATTTTTAGGAATTTTAATAGATGTCGAAATATTTTTTTTACCAATTTTAAAGGATTTCTTTGAATTATAATGGAATTTTGAAGATCTTAAGAAATTTTAAAGGATTTCAAGAGATTTTTAAATTACTTTCAAAGAATTCAATAGATTTTGAAGGATTTCGTCAGAAGTTATCCAAGTGTTTTCACGAATTTACTAGGTTTTCAGAGGATTTTAAAGATAACGAATTTTGATGTATTTCAGGGATTTTTATCAGATTTTGGAAAATATCAAAATATTTTTTAAGAATTTTGAAGGATTTCATTGAATTTGAATCGAATTTAGAAGATATTTAGGGATTTTAAGGGATTTTCGGAGATTTTCAAATACATCAAAAGAATTGATTGGTTTTTAAAGGATTTCAAAAGATATCGAAGTATTTTTACGAGTTTTTACGGATTTGAAAGATACCGAATTAAGAGTGATCTTGGATTTCATTAAATTTTAATCGAATTTGGTAGATCTTAAGAGATTTTAAAGGATCTCAACAGATTTTTTTAATACTTGGAAAGAATTCATGGGATTTTTAAGGATTTTAAAACATATTGCAGTATTTTCACGAAGTTTTAAGGATTTTAGAGGATTTTAAAGATACCGAATTTTGAAGGATTTCAAGATATTTTAATGAGATTTCGAAGATATTAAGGCGCTTTAAAAGATTTCAAACGATCTTAAGGTATTTTTATAGATTTCAAAGAATTAAAGAATGATCTTGGAAAATTTCAAATTATTCAAGAGGATTTTTAAAAATTGTAAGAGATACCGAAGTATTTTTTAGAGGAATTTGAAGAATATAATTTGATTAGAATGGAATTGGGAAGATCTAAAGAGATTTTAAAGGATTTTAAGAGATATTCAAATGCGTCAAAAGAATTTAATGAACTTTAAAGGATTTTAGAAGATTTTATAGACATACAATTTCAAAAGTTTTCAGGGGTTTTAATGAGATTTCGAAAATCTGAAGGTGTTTAAAAAGATTTCAAAGGCCTTTGCGGGATTTTTATAGATTTTAAGAAATTCAGAGTGATCTTCGCGCGTTTCATAGGATTTAAAGACATTTTTAGGAATTTTGACAAATATAAAAATATTTTCAACGAGTTTTGAAGGATTTTGTTGAATGCTAATCGAATTGGGATGATCTTAAGAGATTTCAAAGGATTTCAAGAGATTTTTTAATATTTTGAAAAAAGTTTTTATTGGATTTTAAAGGTTTTTCAAAGATGTCGAAGTATTTTAATGAATTTTAAAGGATTTCAGGGGATTTTAAGGAGATTTCGAATATCCAAAGGTATTTCATAAGATTTCAAAGGATTTTAATGATTTTCAAAGAATTAAGAGTGATGTTCTAAGATTTCGAAGGATTTAAAGGAATTTTTAGGAACTTTTACGAATTTTAAGAAATATCAAAATATTTTTTAGGAAGTTTTAAGGGTTTAATTGAATTTTCATCGAATTCAGAGGATCTTTATAGATTTTAAACGATTTCAAGAGATTTTTAAATATTTCGAAAAAATTTATTGGATTTTTAAGGATTTCCAAAGATGTCGAAGTATTTTAATGAATTTTGAAGGATTTCAGGGGACTTTAAAGACACCGAATTATGAAGAATTCCAGGGGATTTTAAGAAGATTTCGAATATCCGAAGGTATTTCATAAGATTTCAAAGGATTGTAAGGGATTTTTATGATTTCCAAAGAATTAAGAGTGATCTTCTAAGATTTCAAAGGATTTAAATGAATCTTTAGGACCTTTTAGGAATTTTAAGAAATATCAAAATATTTGTTAAGAATTTTTAAGGATTTCATTGGATTTTAATCGAATTTGGAAGATCTTGACATATTTTCAAGGATTTCAAGATTGTTTTAAATATTTCAAAAGAATTCTTTGGGATTTTAAGGGCTTCAAAAGATATCGAAGTATTTTCACGAATTTTTAAGATTTTCTGGAAATTTTTATGAGATTTCGAAGATTTTAAGGCGTTTCATTAGATTAAAAAGGATTTAAAGGAATCTTTAGGAATGTTAAGACATATAATATTTTATACGAATTTTAAAGGATTTTATTGAACTTTAATAGAATTTGGGAAATGTTAAGAGACTTTTATGGATTTCAAGAGATTTTAATTACTTCCAAAAAATGCATGGGGTTTTGAAAGATTTCGAAAGATCGATGTATTTTCACGAGTTTTTGAGAATTTAAGAGGATATAAATGATTTTAAGTGATTTCAAGGAATTCCAAGAAATTTTAATATATTTCAAAATAATTCATGGAATTTTTAAAGATTTTAAAGTAGTTTAAAGATATCAAAGTATTTTCATGAATTTGAAAGGGTTTCATGGATACAGAATTTGGAAGGATTTCAAAGAATTTTAATGGAATTTTGAAGATCTGAAGGCATTTCATTAGATTTTAGAGAATTTTTAGAGATTTTCAGAGGTTTACGAAAGTAAGAGCGGTTTTCGTAAATTAAAAAAAGATTAAAACGATTTAAAGGGATTTAAAATTATTTTACGCTATTTTGAGAGATTTTGAAATTTTTTTAAATATTTAAAAACAATTCGTGGGATTTTATGAAATTTGAAAAGATTTTAAAGGGTTTTAAAAGACACCGAAGTATATTTAAGAATATTGAAGACTTTCAGGGAATTTCAAAGATTTGAATATATTCCATTAGATTTAAAAGAATTTTAAATGTCATTAAAAAGTCTTAAAATATTGCAAAGTATTTTAACGAATTATGAAGCATTGCAGGGAATTTTAATGGGATTTGAAAGGTCTTAAGTTTTTTTAAGGATTTGAAAAGATTTGGAAATATTTTAATAGATGTTATAGGATTTAGATTTTAAGAGACATGAAAGTATTTTCACGAATTTTAAAGCGCTTTGAGGGATTTTAATATGATTTTAAGGGATTTCAAGAAATGACAAAATATCTAAAAATAATACATTGCATTTCCAAGGGGTTTTAAATATTTTTAAAGATATCGAAGTATTTTTACAATTTTCGAAGTGTTTCTGGACATTTTAATGGGATTTTGAAGATCTGAAGGTATTTTATAATATTTCAAAGGATTTTAAGACATTTCAAAATAAGAGATTTCGAAATATTTTTAGAAATGTTGAAGAATTTTATAGAATTTTCAAGGATACCGAAGTATTTTCATGAATTTTGCTGCACTTTATAGGATTTAAAGATATTTCGAATTAATTAAAAAGAATTCAGGGGAAAGATACCGAATTATTTTTATAAATTTTAAAGCATTTTAAACATTTCTCGTAGACACTGAAGTATTTTCAATTTTTTTAAAAGAATATTATGGGATTTTAATGGGAATTTAAAGTTCTGAAGGAATTATTAAGATTTTAAAGGATTTTAATCAATTTGAAAGGTTTTAAGGGATTTCAAAAGATTTCAAAATATTTCAAAATATTAAAAAATATTTCAAAGAACTCATGAGATTTTAATGGGTTTTAAAGGATTTCAGGTCATACCGAAATAGATAAAAGATTTGCTAATTTTTAAGGATTTTAGGGTTTTCAGGGTTTTGTAGATTTCAAATGATTTTTAAAGATTTCATAGAAGTAAAGTTATTATGGTAAGTGTTTTTTTTTAAAATGAATTTAAGAGTTACCGAAGTAATAAATGTCAAAGGATTTTAAAAGATTTTTAAATATTTCAAAGTCGTTCTGCGGATTTCTGAAGATTTCGTAAAATATCAAAATATTTAACGAAATTCCAAAGGATTTCTGATTAAAGGATTTCAAGAAATTTTCACAGCCTTAAATCAATTTTCAGCGATTCACGAAATTCTTCTAAGAATTCTCGTGGTTTTAAAAGATTTCAAAGGATTATAACAGATTTTGAAAGATGTCAAAAGATTCAAACGGTTTTTAATGATTTTACAGGATTTCAAAGTATTTTAAGTTATTTAAAAATGTTCCAAAATATATAAATGCATTTTAGAGGATTTGGTAAGATGTCAAAAGATTTGAAGGAATTTTAAAGAATTTCCAAATCAAATATTATAAAGAATTTTTAAGGATTTCAAGGAATTTGAATAACTTTTGAAAGGTTTTAATGGAATCAAAAATATTTTAGGGATTTTAAGAGATTTGAAAAGATTTTCACAAATTTTACAGATTTTTATAATTTTTGAAAGGTTTCCATGGACCATTAAAGATGATCAGGTATATTTTGAAGATATAATGCGATTTCAAGAATTTCAAACATTTATAGGGAATTTCAAAGAATTTTAAGTGATTTTTACCGTTTTTAAGGAGTTCAAGCCAGGTCAATCGTTTTGAAGGGATTTCAAGAGGGCATTATCGATATCGATGAAATTCAAAGGATTTCAAGGATCTCACACAATTAAAAAAAATGAAGATATTCACTGAATTCTAAAAAGATTTCACAGGATTTTAAAGGATTAAAAATTCCAGAAATTCTACGAGATTTCATGAAAGTTTTATACCAGATTTTAAGAATAAAATTGTGATGTTTTCGAAAAATTGGAATAATTCTGGAAATAATTAATATATTTTAAAGTTCTTGCACTCATTCTAAAGAGGAGTCTTCAAATTATTTTCGTTTAATTATTTAGGTATATTTATTTTATTTTTTTATAGTTTCCACCCTATAGTCAAATTTGGTAAAAAAAAATTGTAATAAATCTGGAAATAGACAACATTTCTTTGAAGTTGTTAGGTCAGTTTTACTGATTAGTCTTTATAGTACGAGTATGTTTTTTAATTGTTTAGATATTTTTTTAATTTTACTTTCCAAGATACTGCTTTTGGGTCAAACTATTAGAGTCAAGCTATTAAAATAGGTTTTAATTCAAACAAGGAGATTTGTTAAGCAACTGTCAGGATTAATTCACTGATCCTGCGAATTGTCACAAATTGTAAGAAATATTTTTAAATCACATAATTATTTGAATATTTTTTGTTTGGCTGTAAAAGAGAAAATCTTGAGCAAAATCAAACTTTGAAGGCTCGTAAACTCAAATTTAAGGTTTATGAGGAACATACACAAAAATCGATTTATGAAAAGTTATTTGACAACATTTATATTGCCCACCTGATGAAGAAATTTATAAATCACACTTTACCGTAAGGTTTGTTTTTCCATCATCCCTAATGCGAATTTTATATTGACGTATTTAAATGACAAGGTTCCATCTCCTAAAAACCAAATGAAAAGGTGCTAACTGATGGAGACTAAATGAAAAGGCGCTAACTGATGGACACTAAATGAAAAGGCGCTAACTGATGCAGACCAAATAAAAAGGTGGTAACTGATAGAGACCAAATGAAAGTCGTGCTAATTGGTGGAGACCAAATACAAATTTGCTACAGAGTTCAGAAATTTAATTTGCATTTGATTTTGAATCTTCAAGAGTTAGCACCTTTTCATTTGATCTCCTCAAGATGTAACCTTCTCATTTGGATACATCGACATGACAAAATTTAATCCTTATCAAATCCTGCAAACCTTATCTCACAACATAGATATCAACCTTCTTCACTAGGAGGGTAATACAAAATGGATCCAAAAGCCCCATTTTGATTGATGAGTACTTCTCTCAGAAATAGATTGTCTGAGCGAATTAGCTAGATTGTTATTGTCATGGATTGTCATTGATAGTTAACAAATATTTTACAATTTCATCATTAGTTTGCTATTTTCCTTTTGATTTTGTTTGTAAAATAGCAAATATAGATCAAAAACAAGCTTGGAAGGCTTGTTGACTCAAATTCAATGTTCACGTGGAACATATATCTCCTTTTAAACACAACAAATTCACCGTATTTATTTATCAACATCTATATTCCCCGCCAGGTGAAGAAAGTTATAAATTACAGTTTACCGCAACGCTTGTTTTTCTACCGTTACCAATGGGATTTTTATATCGACATATCCAAAAAACAATGTTCTATCTCCAAGAAACCAAATGAAAAGGTAGTAACTGATGGAGACCAAATGAAAATGTGCTACAGAATTCAGAAATTTGATTTCCATAATAAAATTTATAAGGGACTTTGACTCTTCCAGAGTTAGCACCTTTTGTATTGGTCTCTTCAAAATGCAAGATTCTCATTTGGATACATAGACATGGTAAAATATAGGTATGAACCTCATTCACCAGGAGGGTAATACAAAATGGATCCAAAAGCCCTATTTTGATTGATGAGT
>NC_046666.1:47212889-47237879 GCF_010883055.1 Belonocnema kinseyi | reverse complement strand
ATATCATTTCCTTTTAAACACAAAAAATTTACCGAACTTATTTAACAACATCTATATTGTCCATCTGGTGAAGAAAGTTATAAATTACAGTTTACCGCAACGCTTGTTTTTCTACCGTTACCAATGGGATTTTTATATCTACATATCCAAACAACAATGTTCTATCTCCAAGAAACCAAATGAAAATGTAGTAACTGATGGAGACCAAATGAAAATGTGCTACAGAATTCAGAAATTTGATTTCCATGATACAATTTATAAGGGATTTTGAATCTTCAAGAGTTAGCACCTTGTCTATTGGTTTCTTAAAGATGTAAACTTCTCATTTGGATACATCGACATGGCAAAATATAGATATCAACCTCATTCACCAGGAGGGTAATACAAAAGGGATCCAAAAGCCCCATTTTGATTGATGAGTACTTCTCTCAGAAATAGATTGTCTAAAGAAATTAACTAGATTGTTATTGTCATTGAATGTCATTGATATTAAACAAATATTTTACAATTCCATTATCAGTTTGCTACTTTCCTTTTCGTTTTGTCCGTAAAATAGCAACTCTAGATCAAACCCAAGCTTTGAAAGCTTGTTTACTCAAATTCAATGTTCACGTGGAACATATTATCTCCGCTTGTTTTTCTACCGTTACCAATGAGATTTTTATACCGACATATCCAAAAAACAATGTTCCATCTCCAAGAAACCAAATGAAAAGGTAGTAACTGATGGAGACCAAATGAAAATGTGCTACAGAATTGAGAAATTTGATTTCCATTTGGATACATAGACATGGTAAAATATAGATATGAACCTCATTCACCAGGAGAGTAATACAAAATGGATCCAAAAGCCCTATTTTGATTGATGAGTACTTCTCTTAGAAATAGATTGTCTAAGGGAATTAGCTAGAGGTAATTTAGAAAAAAGTCGAGGAATGACAAGGAACTAATTCTGGCTGTAACTATCGTCCAGTGGAGGAGCCTTGGGCCGTTCGCGATTCGGTGGCGGCCCTACCGACCGCCATTACTCAACTATTCACTCGGTAACGCAATCATACGTCACAAAGGCCTTTCATTTGCAAGCGCATTGTGGAAACCCAGCGATATTAATTGCCGTCGCTCGTTACCCGGCCCTTTCCATACCCTCTCCACCCGCTCTCGCTCTCACTCCCGCTCCCTTGATGCTTTTGCCCTTCCCACTCTTCTGGAACCAGAGTATTCCATATTACGTATTCCATGCAACTCTGTCCTGCCCGCTTGTCTCTACAGGGTGTCCCAGTAGGAGTAGGGTGGTCCAAACATTTTTTTCTTTGAATTTTTATGAATGTTACCCGGAAATTTATACGAATCCACACAAAAATAAATCTATTTTTCTTATAAAAAAAATATATATTCAGAGGTGCCTGAGTGGGAGAAAATGCACTTTTTTAGTTCAAAGACACCAGAACCCTCAACTTTGATCCATTTGAAAATTTTGTTTTTAAAATTAAAGTTCATTAAATTCTGAATAGATCAAAACTCCGAACTTTTGTCGCCTCTATTTGTTAATTAATAATTTTTTCACTCCAAGTGTAAAAAAACTGAAATTTTGTACACATTTTTTACGCTTTAATTAATGATTAGGTAAAGCTTATATTGTCTTGAATAAATGTTTAGGGACTCATAGAATACAAATAATTTGTTCATTATTCCATTTATTTGGTATAAACAAATTTAATGTACAAATTAGCAAATAGTATTATTATCGCTAAAAAAATTCTGTTTGCTAAAAGTACTTCATATTAATGCAGGAATGACATTTAATTACATAACTAATTGAAAAGTTTATAAGAACCATTTTTATAAACAATTATTGTGGCAAGATATTAAAATTTGAGATCTTTTCAAATTATAATTGTCTTCAATCGCTAGATCTACTTTAGGTATTCTCTGAAATAATAACTATTTAATATTATTTTCTAAAATATAACAATTTAAATTTTTATAAACAAATTCAAAATTTTGGCCCTTTCAAGTAGGAAAAAATTGTGTGCACTGAAAACGTTTTAAGCTATTGGACGAATGAATGCTAGTCACATAAATATTTAAAAAGTTAACAAAACACGACTTTTTCGAAGTGAAACTGCTAACATTTAGAATCCGTTTATCTAAATTGTTTATAAACATTTAAGTTGGTATATTTGACTGAATATTATAAAAGGTACAATTTTTAGGAATATGCGTAGCCATTCTAGCAATTAAGGAAGATTAAAATTTGATAAAACCTTAAATTTGAGTATTTTGTCACGAGAATTATTTATAACAATGGTTATTGTTACCTTCTTAAATATTTGTGTGACTAGCAGTCATTCGTCCGACAACTTGAAACATTTCCAGTGCAAAAAATATTGTTTTTTTTATGCGAAGGGACCAAAATTTTGAATTTGTTTATAATAATTAGAATTGTTATATTTGAGCAATTAATATTAAATATTTATTATTTTAAGAAACACCTGAACTCGTTCTGATAATTTAAGGAAGTTATAATTTGAATAACTCTCAAATTGTAATATTTTGCCACAAGAATTGTTTATAATAATGGTTAACATAAACTTTTCAAGTATTTTTGTAATTAAATGTCATTCCTACATTAACATGAAGCACTTTTAGGAAACAGAAATTTTTCTTCACCGATAATAAAACTATTTGCTAATTTGTTCATAAAATCTGTTTATGACAAATAAATGGGATAATGCTCTTTAGCATTATTTATTTTTATTTAGATTAAAGCTCTTTAGAATTTAAGGAACTTTAAATATTTTAAATAAATAAAAATCGGATAAAAATTGAAGATTCTGTTTTAAGCTGTTGGACGATTGACTGCTAGTTACAAAAATATTTGAAAAGTTAACAGTAACCATTGTTATAAATAATTCTCGGGACAGAATATTCAAATTTAAGGTTTTATTAAATTTCAATTTTCTTTAATCGCTAGAATGGATACGAATATTCCTAAAAAAATATATAGCTTTGAAAATATTTAGTAAAATATAACAACTTAAATGTTTATAAATAATTTATATAAACAAAATCCAAATGTTGGCTAAAATTCCTAATTTATTTATCTAATTTGTTTATGAAAATTTAAATTGTTATATTTCATCACATATTATTAAGTATTTACTATTTAAAAGAATACTTGAAGTTATTCTGGCGATTAAAGGAAATTATGATTTAAAAATCGCAAATTTTAATATTTTGCCATAAGAATTGTTTATTACAATGGTTATTATAGATTTTTCAATTAGGTTTGTAATTAAATGTTCTTTTTACATTAATATGAAGCACTTTTAGAAAAAAAATAATTTTACCGATAATAAGATGATTTGTCAATTTGTTGATAAAATTTGTTTATAACAAATGAATAGATAAATAAACAAATTATTTTAATTGTATAAGTCCCTAAACATTGATTCAAGACAATATAAAGTTTTCCTGTTCAGTTATTAAAACGTAAAAAGTTGTTATGTACATAATTTCAGTTTTTTCATACTTTGAGTGGAAAAATGATTAATAAACAAATAGAGGAGACAAAAGTTCGGAGTGTCAAGCTCTTTTGAATTTGATCAGCTTTGATTTGAAAAAAAATTTAAATAGAAGCAAGATTAAAGGTTCTGGACATTTTAAAACAAAAAAGTACATTTCCTTCCCTTGTGCATGCTGCAAACACCATGACGTGTAACATGTATTTCCCGTAAAAAAAAAATAAGTTTTTGTAAATTTTATTAAAAATCCTCAATATTTCCTGAATCAAGTAGAAATTTAACATTTTTCTTCAAAAATAGTTATAGAATCGAAATAAGATGCCACTTCTCAAATACCAACCCCATAAGTTTGTTTTATAGGGTCCCAAAGAACCCCAAAAACGAAAAAAAGGGTTTTTCGTTATTTTAGTGGTAATTATATTTTTTTGCAGGTTTTTTCTTATGAAAGTTGTTTCTTGTACTTTAAATACCACTTTATGCTTATAATTAGTTGGTTACATAAATTTTTTAAACAATATATTATTGTTTTCAACGATTTTCTCATGGAATAGAGTTAGAAACTCGCGGTTTCTTCAAAAAATTTCCAATTTTTGTCGAAATTTCCATTAGGGGGAGGTAAAAGTTCAATTATGTTAACAATAATGATTGTTTAAATAATTTATTATTATTATTAATGATATTTTCTGAGAATAAAGCTGAAAAATTTTAGTTTTTTAAAAAATTGCACTTCTTGTTCCATTTTTTAATAACATTATTTAAATAATTAATTAAAGTCAAGAAAATTAATTGTTTGAGCAGTTCATCGTTATTATTATTATCTATTTAAAAAATACTAGAAAGATGCGGCTTTTTCTGAAATTTATGGCTTCTTGTCCAGTTTTCAGTTAAATTGAAGTAATAATGAATTCAAGTGGACCAAGATTATTGTTTAAACAGTTTATTATCATTATTAATAATATCCACTTTTCTTAATGGTAAAATTTTTCGTTTTTTTTAAATTTTTACATTTCTGTCAACCTCAACCAAAATTATATTTCAAAATGTACTGTTGTTTAAATTAAATTATTTTCGCATTTTTTCCAATTTAATTTTAATAAATGATATTAAAATATTTGCAATTCCAAGTTGGTCTTTTACGTTTCGCAACAACAATTTGAAATATAATATAAATATAATACAAATATAATTTAAAATATAATTTTTGTTGAGGTTGACTTATTATTTTTTCATAATTAAAATACAAAGAAAAGTTTAATATTTAAGAAAAAAACTGCAATGTTCTAGAATTTATCTAAGAAAAGGTAGTTATACACGATATTAGATTTTTAAACAACTTTTTTGTTAACTTTAATTAATTATTACCTTTCTAAGTGAAAAAATGACAGAATTGTAAATATTTCAGAAAAAAATACAACTATTAAGCATTGATATAGATAAAAATAGTCATAAAGAACAATAATTTGTTACAACAATTATTTTGGCTAAATATAATTCATTGTTCAGTCATTCCTGATGAAAAATAGACAATTAGTTGAAAAATTCGGGAAAACCCGCAACATTCTAGCATTAAGCAAAGAGAATATTATTAACAATGAGAATAAATTGTTTGAAAAATTATTTTTGTTAACTTGAATTAATTGTTACATCACTACATTTGAAAATTCGACAAGAAGCCAGAAATTTCTCAAAAAACCTAATATTTCCAGAATTATTTTAATGAAATATTAATAATAACAAATTGTTTAAACAATTAATTTGCTTGACTCTAATTATTATTTAACTCATAATAATTTAAAATAGGTCAAAAAGCGATTTTGTTAAACTGCAATTTTCAATTTTTTTCAAAACTTTCAAATTTCTAAGAAAATATTATTACCAATAATAATAAATCGCTTAGACAATCATTCTGGCTGAAATGATTAAGCTATTACCTGCATTTAATTGAAAATTTGAAAAAAGTGGAAAATGATTGAAAAAACCCTGACTTTCAAACTTAATTTTATGAGAAAACTTCTAAAAATAATAATAAATTGTTTAGACAATTTAAGTAAACATACAATTATCAGTATGAAATGGTGTTTCATGTACCAGAGACAATTTTCATTAAAAAAACCGCCAAAAAATTATAATTAGCGGCATAATCTCGCAAACTTCAAATTATTCACTTATGGAGTTTCTTTGGGACCCGATGAAAAGTGAAAAGTGATATGTTATTCGTATTCTATAGCTAATTTTAAAGAGATAAAAAATGGATTTATTTTTTTGTGGATGCGAACAAAATTCTGGCCCGTATTCATAAAAATACAAGAAAAGAAATTTCCGGTACATTTTTGGACCACCCTAGTGTCCGGGTACTAAAGGTACATTTTTATATTTTTGAATTTCTCATAAATAATGGAGTTGAAAATAATCATAAAGATTCGTTGCAAAATTGATAATTAATGAGTATGAGGGATTATCCAATCAGAAGCGTGCTTTGTTGAATTCTTTTAAAGTTTTTTTTTTAATTCTCTTTAAACTTTTCCAATACAACATGCATTATTTTTAATTTGTCCAACTCTTTTATATTGTCTGAATTCTTCACAATTCTGTGAATTTTTTCAATTCTTCTAAATTGGCTAAACTCTTTTAAAATCTCGGATCTCTTTTAAATTCTCTACAGTCTTTTGAATTTTGTGAATTCTTTTACATTCTGTGAATTCTTCTGTATTCTTTAAATTCTCCTTTATTCTCTGAATTCTTCTTAATTATCTGAATTTTTCTGAATTTATTTCATTCTCTGAATTGTTTTAAAATGCAATGAATTTTTTTAAGTGTTCTAAATTTTGAATTCTCATGCTATCACTGAATTTTAAAAAATATCTTTTAAATATCTTGTTTAAACAATTTAATATCGTTTATAACTATCTTCTCTTAGATGAATTCCAGAACGTTGCAGTTTTTTCTGAAATCTTTAACTTTGCTTCGCATTTTAGTTATGAAAAAATAATAAGTATTCCTCGAAAAAATTATATTTCAAATAGTATTGTTGTTTTCAGGTAATTATTTTCGCTTTTTTAACATTGCCTTAAAAAATTAATTTAAAGAAAAAAGCAATCTTGCACAAGAGACAAAAACAAAGAATGAAATAATTAGGAGTAAGTGGAAAGTCTTTAAATGATATTAAAATATTTGCAATTCCAAACTTTTTTTACGCTTTGCAATACAATTTTTATTGATTTTTTAAAATTAAATTGCTTTTAAAAGAGAATTTAAACAATACATAAGAATGAATGTTTTTGAATTTTTCTGAATTTCTTTAATTTTCTGAATTGTTTTTGAATTCTTTGAATTTTTCAAACTCTTTTGAATTTTTAATTCTCAAGATATCACTGAATTTTCAAAAATGTTTTTCTATTATCTTAAAATAATTACATTACTCGTTGAATTATTTTAACTTCTTTCAAATATTTTTTATTCTGTGGAATTTGGATAAATTCTAATGAAATTTCAAAGTTTTTTTTAATCTCTTAAAATTTTGATTTGATTATTTTGTATTCTCTTTCTTTTAATTATTTGAATACTGTTTAAATTTTCTGAACTCTTGAAAAATTCAGAATTTTAATTTTAAATTCTCTGAAATTCGTTTGAAGCTTGTGAATTCTTTTTCACCATGTGAATTATTCAACATTCTCTAAATTTTTGTCAATTCTTTGAACTCTGTTTAATTCTCTCAATTCTTATCAATTCTTCTGAATTCTCTGAATTATTTAAAACTATTTCTAAATTTTTTAAGTTGTTCTAAATTTGTTCAATTCTCACATTATCACAGAATCAAACAAATATTTTTTATTATTTTTTAATCATTAGAATACCCTTTGAGTTAATTTGAACTAACAGAGTGCAAAAGAATTCACAGTGCTCAAAATAATTCACAGAATTCGAAAGAATTATGATTATTAAAAATAAAAATAAAATACAAAACAATACAAAGAATGCAAAAAATTTCAGAGAATTCAAAAAATTCAGAGAACTTTAAAGTTTTGCAATTCAGAAGATTTCAGGGAATTCAGAGAATTCAGATAAATTCAGAGAATTCAGATGAATTCAGAGAATTCATAAGAATTTAAAGAATTTGGAAGAATTTATATATATCGGAGAATTTAAAAGTTATAAGAGAATTCAGAATAAATCAGAAGAGTTAAAAGAATACAAAAGACTAAAAAATTCTGAACAATTACAAGTATAAATTATGAATCAAGAATAATTCAAAATATTTCAGAGAATTCAAAAAGTCCAGAGAATTCAAAAGTTTTACAATTCAGAAGAATTCAGAGAAATCAGAGGATTTCAGAGAATTCAGAAGAATTTAGAGAATTCTGAAGAATTCAGAGGACAGAGCAGAATTCACAGAGTGCAAAGGAATGTACCGAGTTCAAAAGAATTCACTGAGTTCAAAAGAATGTATTTAATTTCAAAAAAGTGAAGAGAATACCAAATAATTTATATAGAACAATATATTTTAGAGGATTTAAAAGTTTTTAGAGAATTCAAAATAATTCAGGAGAGTTTAGAGAATAAAAAAGACTTGACAAAATTATAAACAATTTTAAGTATAAATTATGAATACAAAAGAATTAAAAAAAAATAAAAATATTTAAGAGAATTCAAAAGTTATTATAGAATTTACAATAATTCAAGAGAGCTTAGAGAATACAAAATACTTGAAAAAATTCTGATCAATTACAAGTACAAATTATGAATGCGAAAGAATTCATAATATTTCAGATAATTCAAAAGTTATTAGAGAATTTAGAATAATTCAGAATAGTTTAGAGTTTAGAGAATATAAAAGGCTTGGAGAATTACAGAATAATTCATGATATATTGTAAACATTTTAAATGATAAAAAAACAGTTTAAAGAATTCAAAATTTTTTCAAACAATTCAGGGAATTTAGAAGAATCTAGAGAATTCAGAAGAATTCAGAACGTGCAAAACAATTTGCAGACATCAGAAGAATTCACAAAATTCAAAATAATGTAGAGAATTTAAAAGAGATCCAAAAATTGAAAATACTCGGAAGAAGTTAAAATAATGCATGGGAACACAAGTTCTTCAGTAACACATGGATAATCTTCTATCTAAAGCGTGCTTCTGATTGTTCAATCATTAATTGTTAATTACGCATTAATTATTAACTTTACAAATAATCTTTTTATTATTTTCGAATCCATTTTTGTTGAGAAATTAAAAAATATAAAAATGGACTGTGAGTACCGGGACACCCTGTATAGTTGGCCGCTACCCTCGCCTCACGTTTGTCCTCAATGTGCAACCACCTCGCGTACAGGATGTCCAAAGTCTTCCTGCGCGTGACAAATACAAACTTCAAGATGTCCCGAATGGCCATTCCGGATTAGAGCCAAAAGATGGGGATACTCCTCCGAACTAGGCCACCCCCTATACATGGTGTATTACCAACCCCTCGTTATTCTAGCATCAATAATGCAACATCGTGTTCGATCATTTAGTAATTTGCTTTCATACGCCAGAAATAAATTGCTATCGATTATATAAGGAGAATTTTGGGATGCTGAATATTCTTTCATTTTCATATCCGGGATACAGCAGGGGTTCACTGAAAAAAATGTTTAGTTGCGCCAACTATTTAATTAGTAAGATATGCTACTACTATTTTAATGGCTGACACTGCTATTTCATTAGTTGGCACAACAATTCTATTAGTTGTAGTGGCTATTCAGTTAGTAGTAGCAACTAAGTAAATGGTTGTCAGAAAAAACGAAAGTGGCAGTTCTATATCTTACAAACTGAATAGTTGACCCAACTAATACTTTTTTTCAGTGTATTATTACACTGAAATATATTGTATGTCGAAATATCTTGTATTTTAGAGGAAATTAGGCGATACGTATTTTTCCGATTTGCGAATAGAATTTTTTTAAAAAGTTATGTGTATTTTAATTGTGCGCCTAGTTTTTCAAAACACATTTTTTTCAAAAGACGATTTGATAATGAAGATATTTAAAATTCAATTGAATTTTTTTTTCGATAAATATTTGTTTTTTGGAAAATTTGTTTTTTTGATTTAAAAATTCATCTGTTTTAGTAGAAATTTCGTTTTGTCAATGAAAATTTCACTTTTTGGTTCAAATTATTCTTCTTTTCTTGAGTATTCAACTTTTTTTTCGAAAGATTTGAAAGATTTCAAGGGCGAAATGTGTTGTTTTTTTAGATGAAATTAGGCGATACGTATTTTTCCGATTTGTAAATAGAATTTTTTCTAAAAAGTTATGCGTATTTTAATTGTCCGCCTAGTTTTTCAAAACACATTTTTTTTCAAAAGACGATTTTATAATGAAGATATTTAAAATTCAACTGAAATTTTTTTTCGATAAATATTTGTTTTTTTGATTTAAAAATTCATCTGTTTTAGTAGAAATTTCGTTTTGTCAATGAAAATTTCACTTTTTGGTTCAAATTATTCTTCTTTTCTTGAGTATTTAACTTTTTTTGGAAAGATTTGAAAGATTTCAAGGGCGAAATGTGTTTTTTTAAGAGGAAATTAGGCGATACGTATTTTTCGATTTGCGAACAGAATTTTTTCTGAAAAGTTATGCGTATTTGAATTTTGTTTAAAAGAATTTTTTTTTCTTAAATCCTCTTTAACTTTAAGGTTGATTGAGATATTTATTATTTTCTTCTAGATTAAAAAAAAAATTCTGTTGAACTTGTACTTTGAGGATGAAGATATCTAAAATTCAATTCAAAATCTTTGACAAAAATTCAACTGTTTACTTGAAAATTTAAAAATCTTGTTAAAAAATCACACTTTAGGTTCTTGAATAAAAATTTACCTGTTTGGTTGAAAATTCAACTGTTTTGTAAAAAATTCACATTTTGTTTAAATTTAATATTTTGGTGTTTAAAAAAGAACTTAAATCATTTCTGGATTAAAATTCGAATATTTTTAATGCCTTTTTTTTAAATTAAAAATTCATCTGTTTTAATAGAAATTTCATGTTTCTTGGACAAAAATGCAACTATCTGGTTAAAAATTCAACTATTTTGTTGAAAAGTCACACTTTTCACTTGGAAACAAAAAAATTCTTACATTTCGTTGATAACTTATATTTTGGTGTTAAAAAATAAACTGAAATTTTTTCTAAATGAAAGTTTTAATACAAATTTCATCTTTCTTGGATAAAAATGCAACTCTTTATTAGATAATTTTACTAATTTGTTAAAAATTTATCCTGATTGGTTCACAAAAATTCGTCTTTTTGGAGTGAAGATTCAACTTTTTTTGTGGAAACCTTTTTTTTTTTGGTTACAAAATTCATATTTGGATCCAAAACATTAACTGAAATCTTTTTTAACAGCAAATTGAACTAGTTCTTCGAAATTTTTTTTCATTTTTATTTAAAAATTCATCTGCTTTAGTAAAAATTTTCTTTTTTTTAATGAAAACATCACTTTTTGGCTCAAAATTATTCTTCTTTTCTTGAGTATTTAACTTTTTTTGGAAAGATTAGAAAGATTTCGAGGGCGAAATATGTTTTTTTTAGAGAAAATTAGGCGACAATTATTTTTCCGATTTTCAAACATTATTTTTTCTAAAAAGTTATGCGTATTTGAATTTTGTTTTTCAAAAAAACAGAATTTTTCCTGAAAAGAAAAATCATATTTTGGTTGAAAAATTCAATTTTTGTAGAGAAAAATCGTCTTTTGATTTAAAAGTTCAACAATCTAGATAAAATATTATTTATTTCTGGAGTGAAAGTTCTTTATTTGTTAAAAATTTGCTTTTTACTACTACACTTTTTTGTTGTGAATTTATTTTTTTATGTTGAAAATTTTATTATTTTGTTAAAAATTCAAGTATTTTGTTAAAAATTTCTATTTTATAGTAGAAAATACATTTTTTCTTTTAAATAAATTATTAAATTTAAAACTTTTAATTTTTATCCGAAATTTTTTTTTCGTTTGTAAAAGATACTATACATAAAATAAGCATTAACAAGGTTTTTAATGATCCCTATTTTGTTGGTTAAGTAAACTACTTTCTTTTTAAATTTTAACTACTTTGTTAAACATTAATTTTAGTCGTTGATGGTTCATATATTTTGTTGACAATTAATTCATTTTTAATTAAAAATTTACTTTTTAACTAAAAATTCAACTATTCCATTATTAGTTGAAAATCGATTGATCTTAGTTGAAAATTCCAAAATTTGGTTAAAAATGTATGTTTTTTGTTTGTACAAAATCATTCTTCTGGATTGAAAATTTAACTTCTTGGTTGAAAATTGTATTAAGTTGTTTAAATTTATCTTATTAGTTGCAGATCTATTATGTCGTTGTAAGTTTTAAAATTTGTTGAAAATTCTTTTTTTTTTTTGCTTAGGTGGAAAGTTAATTTTCTTCACTAAAATCCGATTGCTTGGTTAAAGCTCAAACTAATTATTTAAAAATTTATCTTATTAGTTAGAGATCAATCTATTTCGGTGAAATTTCAAAAAAAATTGATGATCAAAATTTTGTTTGTAGATCAATTTTATTAACTGCAGATTTAACTATTGCATTATTTTATTTTTAGCTTAAAAATGTAATTGTTTTCTTAAAAAATCGTCGTTTTTGTTTTAAAATTCGACTGTCATAAAAAATTCAACTGTCTGGTTGAAAATGTATATTCTCGGATTGAAAATTTAAATGTTGTTTGGAGATTTCACTTTTCTGTTTAAAAAATTGAACATAATGATAAAATTCTTCCTTTCTCTTGACTGAAGAATCTTCCACAGTTTACAATTCAACTTATTTTGTTGAGAATTTGTATTTTTTGTTAAAAAATTTATCTCTTAAGGTAGAAATTTTTATCTAATTTGTTAAAAATACGCAATTGTTTAGTTAAAAACTAATTTATTTTGGTTGATAATTCAAATTTTGTTAATTTGTCTCTTTTAGTCAAATACAACTGTTTTTTTTATTAAAAATTGAAACATTTTTTTGTAAAATATAAACTACTAGATTTTTGTTGAAAGTTTATATTTTTTATGAAATTATACTGTTTTTGATTACAAGTTATAATCATTTTATGTTTAAAATATTACCAATTATTGTTTTATATTAAAATTCATTTTTTTGTGTGTTCAACAACTTGGTTGATGTTGATCTTCTTTGTTTTAAATTCATTTTTGTTGTTGAAGATTTGAAATTTTAATTACATATTCGTATATTTGGGCTGAAAATTCAAATGTATTTTTACCTTTAAAAATTACTACTTTTTTGAAAGTGCAACTATTTTTGTTTAAAAACTAGACCATTCTGTTAAAAATTCATCTTTGTTAAAAATTCAACTATTTTTTTAAAAATTCAGCTACTTGATAAATTAATATTTTTTACTAGAAAAGTGAACTGTTTTGTTGAAAGTTTATCTTTCTTGGTTGATAATGAACATTTTTGTTGAAAATTTATCCTTTTGGGTTTGAAAATAGAAGGTTTTCGAAAACATGATTTCCTAATTAAAGTTAAATTCAACTGTTTTTTATTTTTAATGAAAATTTTCTTTGGCTAAGATATAAGCTATATTTTTCTTTGATTATCCATTTTTTTATTTGAAAATTTAAATATTTGTTAAAAAAGTTTTTTTTAAATACGCAGTTTTTCCTTGAATGATTTTTTTTTTCATTTAAAATTAAAATCAATTTTGGTAGAATGGTAAAAAATTATATTTCTTGTTAGGAATTCAACTTTTCTGGTAAAAATTTCGCTGAGCCCGACATTTATTTTCTGTTTAAATATTCGAACCAATAAGTTGAAAAATCAATTTTGCAGGTTATAAATTCAACAATTTCGATGAAAATTCAACTGTTTTGTTGAAAATGCAATTATTTTGTTTAAATTCAACTATTTTGTAAAAAATTTAATTATTTTCTTTAAAATGTAATTGCTTAATTGAATATTAGTCTTTCGGGATGGAATAATCATATCTTTGGTTTGAAAATTCAACTGTCTTCTAAAAACTTCGTCTTTTTGTTGAATATTCATCTTTTTAAGTTTAATTTAATTGTTTTCAATTTAAAATAAAAATATTTTTTAGTTTAAATATTGCCTAATATAAATTTCGCTGAGAACTCAGTTTTTTGTAGTTAAAAATTCAACTATTGGTTGAGAGTTTGAATTAAACTATTTTTGTATAAAAGATTTAATTTAATCTTGTTTTAACCCTTCAAGGACTAAGCCTTGATCGCGTTAAAGAAAAGTTCTGAAAAAATGCAGAAACAATGTGTAGTCATTTTTTGATCGATTTTGGCGAAAAAATTTGTTTTCAATTTTTATATATTTCTCGCGTTCTATTGAGCACACAATAGCTCAAAACTACCTTACGAGATGTGGAATGGTACACTTTGATCTAATGCACGCATTGATTTTGAAGAATTCTAAGCCGGTTACCTAAAAATGAGAAAAATCGAATATAGTAAATGTTGCTCCTGATTTCTAAATTTATTTATTTATCTTTTTGAAAATGTGACTAATTCGTTGAAAATTAAACTATATACTTAAAAATCCTACAGTTTAATTGAAATTATAATTACATTGTTGAAAATTTATCTGCTTCATTAAACATTCGCCCTTTTAAGTAAAAAATCGTACTTTTGGATAGAAAATTCAACTGTCGTCTAAAAATGCCTCGTTTCCCCCAAGTTTTGATTTCGCTTATCATAATTTTTCGTATCTCACTCCCAATTACACAACCATTAATCGATTCAGATCGCAGTAAATGCAAAATCCAAAATTCATGAAAGGATCACGAGTATGGTATCACGACATTATCGAATCGAAGCTATGAATAAATAATATGGAGACGAAGGTGACGTTGGTGTTGGTGGTCGAATCCAGCACAGTGAGCGTAATGCGGTGGGAGCGAGGGAGGCCCACCGACTATGAGTAATATTGCGGGGCACTTCCACCCCCAGGGAGTGCGGGGATGGTTGGGATTGGGGCGAGGGAGTGGGCGGTGGGGTGGTGAGGCACTGTGCAAAAGAGGGAGAAAGAGTGACAGAGAAAGTGAGGGAGAAAACGAGAGGGAAAGAGAGAGTCACGGACTGGGGGTGGGAAGCAGTGTGAGAGAGACAGAAGGGGTGCCACGGAGGGAGGAGCACCGATCCATCAGCGTCCCTCCACCCTCGCCTTTCCGCCACTCTCATTTTTCTCCACGTTCCGCGCTCCATCATTCCGCGTCACATCCGCCCTCTTTCATCCCTCTCTGCGTATCACCCTCTTTCCTCCTGTTTCTCCCGGTCCTTTCCTTTCTCTCTTTCTACATCCCTCGCGCTGTACCAATCTATCTCTCTCTCGCAGTACCACTCACTCTCTCTCTCACTACCACTCTCTCGCACTACCACTCTCGCTCTCTCTCTCTCGCTCTACCACTCTCTTTTGCGATCTACCTTTCGACCCTCAGCGACCTTCCTCACCCCCGGAATAAAACCTCTGCAACATACAGAATCCAAATTCGCGACGCTGATTGCACTTTTGAAATTCATGTATGCTTCAAGTCAGAACTTTGTTTAGTGTTTAGGGATGGTCTGTGAATTACGTAACCCATTTTTGGCTACTTTTGCCCCACAACTTTCGCTCATGACCTTACTTTTCTACTTGCCCCCCCCCCCCTCCACTCGCCTAAGAACAACATGGTCGTGGTCTAAATACTTTACAGCACAAAATGGACTCAAAACAAGGGAAATAGGGTTATTTTTCAAGAAAATAGGGAATAAATTCTTTTTAATAAAATCAATGTTGATACCATATTGACCTTCATAAGAAACGCTTTAGATTTCTACGATTTCAAATTAAAACTTGTTGAATTTATAATAAATTGGTTGAATTTTTAACGAAAAAGGATTTGCTAACAAAAGAGGAGGATTTTACATCGATAAATACAAATTAAAAAGAATTATAATCATTTTAAGGAAGCATCAAATTTATAAGCCCAAAAGATAAATTTTTTCCAAGACAGATGAATTTGTAACAGAAATCTTAATTTTTAACTAAGAAGGATGAATTTCTAAACAAAAATGTTTACTTTTCTACCATTAAAGATTAATTTTTATAAAAAAAGATGTATTTAAGAAAAACAGTTCAATTTTTTATTTAAAAAATGTGTCTATCGAAATAAATGAATATAAAACAAAATCACTATATTTTTAACAAAATTATTAAGTTTTAGGCATAATATTTGAATCTTCAATCCAAACAAGAAGAATTTTTAACGAAAAGGAATAATTTTCTACCAAAATACGCGTTTTTAATAAAACACATACATGTATTTCTGACCAGAACAATAAATTTTTAACAACAAAATTCAATTTTCATGACAGAAGGTCAAATGATTTATTAAACTGGCAATGAAGAGTTTATAACAAAAAATTAGTTTTTAACGGACAGAGATGACTTTTTAACTCTGGAGTGGAATTTTCAATTGAAATGAGATAACATTTCAAGCAAAAATAGAATTATTGCATTTTCAGTTTGAGAAGTTAATTTTCAACAAGAAAAATAATTTTCAACTAGATGAATTTGACAAAAATACAAAATTTTAGATAATACTTGAATTCTCGACCAAAAAGATGATTTTTCAACAAATAAAACGATTTTGTACACAAACGAACGAATTTTGAACAAAATCTAACAATTTTCTACAAAATATTATAATTTTTTACTTATCAAGACTAAATTTTTAACTAAAAATGAAATTTTAAGATTTAGATAAGAAAGACCTATTTTCAATTTTAAAAAAACGAATGTCCAATTAACTAAATTGAAACGCAAAAATGAATTTTTAAGAAAATAAATGAATTTTCTTCTAGATAGTTTACTTTCAAACTTAAAAATAATAATTTTTTTAATAATAATGGAATTTCAATTTTCCGATAATAATAATTAATAAAAAAAAAAAATTTCAACAGGTAATTTAAATTTTGAATGAAAGAGGTATATCTTTAAAAAAATGATAAAAAAACTAATTTGACTTTAAGCCAAGTAATAGAATTTTTAACCAAAAAAGATGAGTTTTATTTCAATAATTCAACTTTCAACACAAAAGTTAAATTTTCCTTCAAGAACATTCATGTTCTATCAAAAAGACAAATTTTTAACAATAAAAATGAATTTTCCAAAAAACTGTTGAACTTTTAAACCAAGAAGACAAGTTTTGAACCAAAAACTTCAATTTTCTATCAAATTGTTTAATTTATAAGAAAGAAGTGGATTTTTAAACCCGGAAAAATGAAATTCCATAAAATAGTTTAAACGTCACAAAACAAGATTATGTTTCTACAGAAAAAGACAACATTTCGAAAAGATCCATGAATGTTTAACTAGAAAAAATAAATGTTCCATAAAAATATCAATTGAAAAAAAACAATAATAATAATAAAATAAAATAGTTATATTTCTGGTTAGAAAAACTTAATTCTCTACCCAAAAAAAGCATTTTCACAAAAAGTGGAATTTTCAACCAAGAAGATTAATCTTTAATCAAAAAGATTAATTTTCAACAGAATACGTGAATTTTCAATCAAATAGTTGTATTTTAAACTGAAAAGAACAAATTTTAACAAATAGTTGAATTTTTAACCTAAAGAGATACATTTCCCACCAGAAATAGAGCAGTTAAATTTTCAGTTAGGAAAGTTATTTTTTAGCCAAAAATAAATCTAATTTTCACCAAAACAGTTTAATTTTGATGTAGAGTTTGAGAATTTGAAAGTGAGTCTGATTTAAAGTTTGAAAAAACTCAACTGCAGGTTGTGATAAAAAATTTAATTTTTATCTAAAACAAAACAATAAAAACATTTTGAAATTGAATTATAAAAATTTTGCTGTGCATAGCTGCATAATTCGGAAGTAAGAAAGGGATTTAGTTTAATGGCATAATAATAAAAACAAATACAAATGCAATAATTTTTTACATTATAACCAGTTTACATTTAATAATTAAATATGATATTTGCTAAAATGTCTTACATAAATCAAAATGTGAATTTGAGGATTTAAAAAATTTTAATTTGAAAAAAAACTTGAGGCTTTTAAAATTTCAAATATTCTTGATTCAAAGATTGAAAATTTCATCGATCTTAAACTTGATTTTGTTCTAATATCAAAGTTTTTTTTAAAGCGCACAAAATAAAAACTTTTTAAAAATCGTCCTAGAATTAAAAAACCATCATTGTTGAAATTCAAACAATTAAAAATGATCTGCACCAATCTGAGTATTTTTTTCTTCTACGCTGTTTTACCTGAAATCCATGCCACCACCTCTACATCCGCTTCAACATTCAATACCACCACTACATCTACAACAACTACATCCAACACTATCTTCACCACTACCACCATATCGTCTGCCTTATCTACCTCATCAGACACGTCCAACGCATTCACCACCACCACCATTTTGCCTCCACTACCATATTCACCATCGCCACATCCGCTACCATTTCTTCCACCACATCCACAACCTGCACCATATTCTTTATGTGCAATGCCTCCACCATATCCAACACTACTACCACATTCACCACCACCACGGCTACCACTAACACCACATTCACTACCGCATTTACTACCTCATCCACCTCATCTATCACATCCACCACTAACTCCACCAAATTCTCTACATCTACCACCACCATTACCTAAATCATCAAATCTGACACTACCGCAACATCGGCTACATCCAGGACCACCGCTACCACCATCACAGCAATCACCACTGCCACTACCACATCCAATACCACGACAATATCCTGCTTCACATCCACGATAACTACATTCAAGACTTCCTCAACTACTGCCACGCCACACTCACCACCGCCAATATCACGACAGTCGCAACCTCATCTAAGTCATCCACCGCGGCCACCAGATCCACCGCATCCTCTACGTCTACCACCACCACCAAATGTACCTTCACCACCACATCCACCATCTCCACATCCTCTACCATATCTTCCACCGAATCCACCACCTACACCAGCTCCACCACATCCACCGCTACCACCACTACATTCACCACCAACATCACATCCACCACCACACTTTCTACCTCATCCACCCCATCTACTACATCCACCGCCATCAATACTGCATCGAAAACTACATCCACAACCACATCTTCTACCACTTTAACCTCATCAACCTCATCCACCACATCCACTACTATCACATTGCCAGAATCACATCCACATCCTTTACTATACCGTCGACCATATCCACCAACACCTTATTTTCACAGATGGATGGCGCTAATAAGTTAACTGTAAAATTATTACCATTTAAAATTTATTTTAACTACCACAGATGTTTTAATTAAAAAAATGCAAGCACATGACATCCATCACCTACACTACATTGGCTTCCAACACCATTAAATTCATCACTGCCGCATCCTCCACGGTATTTTCAAACAAATCCACCATCAACACCACATCTACCAACACATTTCGTACCTCATCTACCACATCCACCATATCCACTTCCACAAATACCACATCCCACAACACATCGACTATTAGCATACCATCAAATATACCACCACCACCTTTATCACCACCGCATCCTCTACCATACCGTTCACCCTATCCACCAACACTCTGTTTTCATAGTTAGATGGTGTTACCCAGTTAATAGTAAAATTAATAACTCGTTGACGATTTGCACGGATTTGAGTATTTATCCCTTGTTTTCACGCTATTTTACGAACATTTATGCGTTTTACATCTGCATTTTATTAACCAGCAAATTACATCCACCACTACCTCCAACGTATCTACCACATCTTCCGCTCCCACCACCTACACTATCACATGCAACACGACCACTACATCGACTATATCCACAACCACCACTTTCACCATCATATCAATCACCACCACCACCATCACAAATACCAAATCCATCACCACATCTAATACCACCACAATGGCCTTCACTACATCCACCACTATTAAATTCAACATTGTCACCGCTACTACTACTTCCACATTGACCACCACCACATTCACCACCACGAATACCACCACTACCAGCACATTCTTTCCCTCATCCTCTTTATTTACGATGCCCGCCAGATCCACCACATCCTCTATCATATCTTCCACCACTTACACTGCATTCACCACCTGCACCTCCACCACCACTACATTCAAAACTATCTCCATCACTACCGCGACCACTACTTCCACCAACACTACACCCATGACTACATCCTTAACCACATGACTACTTCATCAGTTTCATTAACCTCATCCACCACATCCACTACTTCCACACGCACCAACAGCACTTTAACTACCAAACATGTTTGAATGTTCTATCAAAAAGTGAAGTTCGAACAAGGTATATGAATTTCCAAAGAAAAATTAAGTACAAAACATCTACCACTTCTACCACCTCTACTTCATCTACCTCCACCAATATTAGATCCACTAACGCCACATCCTCCACCATATCTCTTACCACATCCACCAACAACACTACATCCACTTCCACATCCAATACGACCACATCTTCCATCATATTCACCACCACAACATCTAACACTACCTTCACAACTACCACCACATCATCTGTCCTAATCTGACCTCATTAATTCACGTACAGTCAAATTTGGATATAACGCTCCCGGATATATCTTTTCCGAGAATTGACGCAGCTCCGCAGGTAGGAACCAAAGGAGCTCCGGAGAGTGTGCGGTGGTCACTCAGGCTTGATCAATTAAAAGCGTTTTCATCCGAACCGGCTATCTCTCGGGCTTGTTCTCCACTACCGCCAGCCCTAATATCGGCACAGTCTCCGAGTTTCATTGAGTTTCATTATTTTTTGTTGATAATTTTTCTTTGTGGGATTTTCATCTTCAAGATTCACAAAGAAACTTATGGTAGAAAATTCAACTATGTGGCTGAATGCTAACATTTTTTCTTAAAAATAAATTTTTTCCAATATGTAATCTTAGTGACTGAAATAACATTCACTCTGTATATTTTGATGAAAGTTCGTCTATTCAGGTAGAAATAAAATTAATATGACATTTTTGTTAGAAACGGATATTTATAATTGAAAATTAGTATCTTTTTTTTTAGTTAAAAATTCATGTATTTTATTAAAATTTCATCTATTTCACAGTAAAAATGCGCACAAGAGTGTTCCGAATTAAACATTTTAATTAAAATCTCATATTTATGCATTATTTCAATACAAGAATCACCATTAATAATTTTGTTTCATAAATATTAAATATAATATTTTATTATCGTGCCTAACTAAACTTACAATTTCATTTAGGAGCCATTACTCAACTCACTGACGATCCGCACCGATCTGACTATTTATCCCTTGTTTCCATGGTATTTTACCTAAAACCCATGCGTTTTACACCTGCCTTTTTTAATCCGACAAATTATACGCTTGCATTGTAGCTAAAAGTGTCAACTACCAGACAGATATCGTGTAATATACGAATTTGCGAACGTACTCGTTCTCGACGGGATGAATGTTTCAAAAGTTCAATAAATCATTTAATCAATTATTCGTTTGGTAAATAATCTAATTTTCCAATAAAACAGTTACGAAAGGGGTATTCGCTCAAGGGCTGTTCATAAATTACTTTACTACTGATGAGGGAGCGACGAGATAAACGTGTGTGTTTATATTCGATGAAAGGGGCAAAGAGAGTTGAATATTTTTATTTAAAAAAAGACGATTTTTTGTTAATAATAAAAAATACTATTTTTATAATATAGAACTTTATCACTCTTTTTTTTATTTTTGTAATTAGGGGTCAATTTCATATAATTTAAGATTTGGAATCCTACATGATTTTACTTATCACATTTTATGTCTATAAATAAAATTGTATATAACCGTCAAATGAGCAATAAATAATGAGTTAAGCCTATTTGATAATGACATAAGAATACATTTAATTGATTTCTTATGACATTTTTTGCATTGATAGTATTGCTTAGTACATTTCGTAATGATAAATTTTAACCAAGATTCAAATTTCGCGAAAGATCTTTTAAACATCATTCTCATATTACTGACCTCACAGTCTTTCCCATAAGCAGCTTTTTTGTCCTTTTATTGCAAACCCCCCCCCAATTTTCATAAAATTTCTCCTTTTTCTCGATTTTTTTTCAAATGCGAAATCAAACAATCTAATCGCTCTATGTAAAAAGGAATGTTTTTTCTGATTAAAATTTCTACTATTTAATTTTTGGTATAGAATTCATATAAGTTTGACTAAAACTCTACTATTTGTTTAAAACATAAAATTATTTTGTTGAAAATGCAATTATTTTATTCTAAATTCGTTTCACTTTTAGTTGAAAATCCAGTGTTTGGACTAAGAATTTACTAGTTTTATTTTTAGTTTTAAATTGATTTTTTTTTGTTAAAACATAAACTATTTTGTTGAAAATTCATCCTTTTCAGTTGAAAATTTATGTATTTTGTTGATCATTCGTGTTTTTTTTTTGTAAAAACTTCATCTTTTTGGTCCACAAATCAACTTTTCGGTTAAAAATTCAAATATTTGGTTAAATGTTAAACTTTTTTTTAGGAAATCTTTTTTTAAAATTATTTATCATTTCAATTGAAAATTCATCTCTTTTTGGTTACAAATTTAACTATTTTCATAAAATTCTTATTTATATTTGTGAAGCATTGATTTTCCTGACTGAAATGAAATTCAATTTATATATTTTATTGAAAATTCGTATTTTTGGGTATAAATAATATTAACATTCCTTTTTTCGTTTAAAACTGATTCTTTAAATGAAGACTTTATCTTTTCTGTTTGAAAGTTCATGTCTTTCGTTAAAATTTCGTCTATTTTATAGTAGAATATTAAAATTTCGTCTATTTTATAGTAGAATATTAATATTTCCACTATATAATAGACCTATTATATTTTTGTTGAGAAATAATTGATATATTTTTGTTAAAAATTGAACAATTTGGTTGAAAAATTATCTCTTATAGTTAACATTTAAAGTAGTTCAATGAAAGTTCATGTATTTTGTTGCTAATTCGCCCTTTTTGGTAGATATATAATCTTCTTTAAAAAAAAATTTTTCGTTAAAAATGAATATGTTTTGGCTAATTATTTAACTATTTGGCTGAAAATAATTAATTTTTAAAGATTTATAATTATAGTTAAAAATGCATATTTTTGGTTAAAACTATTTTCCTAAAATTTCAGTTATTTTGTTAATGAATTAATTTTTTTGTACTAAAATAATTTTCAATTTACATGTTTTGTTGAAAATTTGCTTAAATGAGTAGAAATAAAATTATAATTTTAGTAATGATTTGAAATTGATATTTTAAATTAAAAAGTGAGCTTATCTGGTTGAAAAGTCATGGATTTTGTTGAAAATTCGTATTTTTTTGGTTGAATTCAATTGCTTTTTATTTCAAATCGCAATATTTTTCTCTTAAAATATTACATTCTTCGTTAAGAATTCATTTTTAAACTCACTATTTGGTTTAAATTTGAACTACTTTGTAAAAAAATGGAAAATAAATAAATCCATTTATTTAAAAAAATGAACCATTTTGTACAAAATTTGTGTATTTTCTTGAAAATGTTTCTATTTATTATTAATTATTATTAATCTATTATTATATCTTTCATTACATCTATTATTAATCTATTTAATATAACCTTAAATTTTTTAAATTCGTCTTTTAAATTCAAGTTTTTCTTGTTAAAAATTATATTATTTGTTTGAAAATTAGTTTTAGAAAAGTAAAAACTTGATTGCTTAATTTTTAATTTAAAATTCAGCTATTTCGTTGAAAACTCCAGTTTCTTGATGGAAAATTTTTTACATATATATTTTTTAGAATAATTTTTTTCCCCAGTATACAACTATTTTCTCACACACTCGACTTTTAAGTTTAAAAACTTTACTATTATGCTGAAAATTTGCCTGCATTGGTAAAGAATTAATCTTCTTTGTTAAAAATTCGTTTTGCTTTTGCTGGATTCATCTTCCTTAGAATTCGTCTTTTGGTAGAAAATTTATCTTCTATGCTAGAAAAGTCATTTTACTTGGTGAAAAATGAACTTTGTTCCTTCAAAATTCAATTTTTTGAGTTACCAACAAAATTGCCTTTAAAAAGAATTCACAGTTTGGCTTGAAAATTTAACTATATGGTTCAAATTTCAAGTATTTTGTTAAAAATTCTGTTCTTTTTGGTTAATTTCCTCATTATTTTTTGGTTATTAATTCAATTCATCACTTTTGGTAGGAAATATTTTTTTGTTGGGAATACAATTATTTTGATGAAAACAAAATACATTACGACCTGTGTTGAGATAGTATTGGGCAATTTTGATTTTAAAGGAGAAATGCGGGTGAAAAAATTCCAAAAATAGGATCATCGTTGGGCGCTCTTTTTAAAAGAAAACTGTTTCCAGTGCAAAAAAAATATCCCTTTAAAAAAATTGTTTTCCTGATTCAGGCTTTGAGAAATTTAATAGGCTCATCGTGTTGGTAGCAGTGTAATATCAAATATTTCACGTTTTATAATAAGTCTTAGAGTTGCATTAGTGAACATTCTCACTCTTGATGTACCCATTTTAAAAAGTCCTGTGTAAGTAGTTGGGTACAAAACGGCATGGTCGATGGATGCGCCGCCGTAGTAATCATCATCAACATCATCATCATTATCGCTGGTCTCCCATCGCATTTCATTCCGTTCCAGCCCATCTCATCTCATCCCAGTTGCAGCGCTGCTCAGTACCCACCTAACTATTAGCAGTGACGATAACTAGTAGCAAGTGCCTCTCATCATACACTGAGTCCTTTACTTTTGCTTTGTATGGTGTTCTTCACTATTAATATGGATTCTTCATAAAAGACCGCAGGCTCTTCCACGTAAAAAAACTGAGGGTACAAAATGTTGCGGGTAATCGGTCAAGCAGGGTAAACGCGAGGTGGGCTGACCGAACTGAGGTAAGCTTTCCGATGTGAACCAGAAATAACTCCTCCTGAATCAGCTAGAGGCAGCACGTTACACGACTGTAACGACGGAAAATTGGGAACTTTTACCTCACTTGAGAGTAATCAGTTTACTGTTACTTTACTTGATCGATTATCCACAACTTCTGGTACACTGTGTCCTTTGCTTTTGTATTATAAGTGTTTTTCACCAACAATATGGATTCTTTGTAAAACACCACACGCTCTTCTACACAAGAAACTGAGGGAACGAAAAGTTGCGGGTAATCGGTCAATCAGGGTAAACGCGACGTGGGCACTTCGAACTGAAGTAAACTTTCCATGGTGATTCATGATATCTCCGAAGGACACCGCTAGAGGCAGTAGATAACCAGCCTGTGAAAACGGAAAGTTTACCTCAGTCGAGAGTAATTAGTTGAATATTACTCTGC
>NC_046666.1:47202532-47212789 GCF_010883055.1 Belonocnema kinseyi | reverse complement strand
CGAGCAGTTGCGGGTAATCGGTCAATAAGGGTAAACGCGACGTGGGCACTTCGAACTGAAGTAAACTTTCCATGGTGACTCATGATATCTCCGAAGGACACCTGTGAAAACGGAAAGTTTACTTCACTTGAGGGTAGTTAGTTGAATATTACTCTGCTTGAATGATTGCCCGCAACATTTGGTACACTGTGTCCTATAAATTTGATTTGTATATTGTTTTTCACTATTTATATGGATTCTTTATGAAACCGCACAGGCTCTTCCACAGAAAAAAACTGAGCATACGAAACGTTGCGGGTAATCGGTAAAGCAGCGTGAACGTGAGGTAGGCACTCCGAACTGAGGTAAACTTTCCGTAGCGAATCATAGATGTCTTCGGTGGAATCTGCTAGATATAGCACTTTACAGACCTGTAACCACGGAAAGTGGACCTCACTTGGGAGTAATCAGCTGATTATTACTCTCCTTCAATGATTATCCGCAACTTGTGGTGCACTGACTTTTTTACGTTTGCTTTGTACAGTGTTTTTCATTGTTAATATGGTTTCTCTGTGTAACACCGCAGTCACTTTCATACAAAAAAACTAAGGGTACGAAATGTTGCGGGTAATCGGTCAAGCAGGGCAACGCGAGGTATGCACTCCGAACTGAGGTAAAATTTCCGCGGGAAATCATATATATCTCCGGAAGACACCACTAGTAGAGGAGGATTACTCCGGATCATATCGGATTACCCTAGATTACCTCTACATACAGAATTACTCTGGATTACCTAAGATTACTTCAAATTGCATAAGATTACTCTGGGTTGCATAAGATTGTAGTGGATTACTCCGCCTGAACTAAAGACTCACAAGAATTTATATTAAAAAAAATTTACTTTTCAACAAGATTTTTCAATTTTTATCGAAATATATGAGCTTTTGATCAAACAGTTAAATCTTCAACCAAAAACGTAAATTATAAATCAACACGATAACTTTTGTACCGGAGAAGATGATTTTTCAAAAAAATAGTTGATTTTTCCACTTAAAGGATCAATTTTTGGGCAAAAAGATCAATTTTCTTCTAAAAGGGACCAATTTATCATCAAAAATTGAAACAGTTGAATTTGTAGTTGAAAAATTCATTTTTAACAAAAAAGAACGATTTTTCAATAAATAGTTGAATATTTAACTGATGGGCCGAATTTTCAACTGAAATAATTAATTTTTAAACAAAAAAAGGATCTTTAAACACGACTGTTTAATTTTCAACAAAAAAGATTAATTTTCTACTAAACAAGACGACAATTCAACAAAACAATTTGTCAACAAAAAATTTAATTGTCAACAAAGTAGCTAAGTTTTCTGTCGAAATAATTGAATTTATATCCCAAAAATGACTTTTTTTTACAAAATTGTAGGTTTTTTGATCAAATATTTTAATTCCTAAATAAAAGTGTGAGTTTTCAACCAAGCCGTTCCACTTTCAAGAAGAATAGATAAAATTTTAACCAATGATGAAATAATTTTATCAACAGTTAAAAATTAATTTTCAACTAGGAATGAAACCATTGTTTAAGAACATTGTTGAAGTTACAGTCTAGTAGAAGAATGTTCAACTTTTTTCAATTTTCAAATTTTCAAGAATTTTCAATTTTTCAAATTTTCAATTTTCAAAAATAGGAATCCATTTTTTAGCAAAAAGCCAAATTTTCAACAAAGTACATTAATTTTCAATCAAATATTTGTATTTTCAAGTGAAAAAAATGAATATACAACAAAAAATAAAAATGTTAAGTTTTCGGTATATTAAAATAATTTTGAACAAAGAAAAATCGAATGTCTATCCAAGCAGATTACAATCAAAAATGAAATAGTTAAATTTTTCATTATTAGTTATAAATGTATGTGTTTTGTGTCAAATTCGTCTTTTTTGGCAAAAAATTAATCTTCTTGATTAAAAATCTAACGGCTTGGTCCAAAGTTACACATTTTTATTAAAAATTCATTTATTAGTTAATTACCCATCTCTTCCGTTGACAATTCACATATTTTAGTGAAAACTCGTTTTTTTGGTTGAAAATTAATTATTGAAGCTGAAAATATAACTATTCCATTGATAACATCTTTTGTTTAGAATTCATAATTTTGGATTAAAAATTTAACTGTTTAGTTGAAAATTCATATTTTTGTTTTATAATTGTATTATTTTTAAAAAAATTTAACTATTGGTTTAAAAATTAACGTTTTGATAGACACTTCATACTTTCGGGTGAAAAATTAAACTGTTTTAATTAGTAGGAGTAACTATTAAAAGTCACTATTTTTGTTAAATCTTGTATTTTTGCTTTTAATTTAACTTCTTTGATTTAAAATTAAAATCTCTTACTGGTTAAAATATCCACTATAACATTTTTTGTTAAAAAATCGTTTTTTTTTATTGAAAATTGAACTACTCACTTAAAAGCTTAACTACTTTAATGAACATTTATTTTATTGGTTGCTGTTAACTATTTTGTTTGCGAATAATGTTTTTAACTAAAAATTGCAATTTTTTCATAATGTATTGAAAACTATTAGTTTTTGGTTGAAAACTGAACAATTTAATTACAAATAATATCTAATAATTATAAATATTATTCAATGATTATTTAATATTTCCATAATATTAAGTAACCTAGTTCTAACAATATTTTTTTAGATTCTACCGCGTGACATCGTCTTGCTATATTTGACATTATTTACTGAGTGCGACGTAATGATAGAATATTCTACATAATTAATTTCAGTTATTTATTATTATTATTTTTTAAATGTTTTTTTGGGTGAGGATTGCAGTTATATGAGACTGTTTTTTCAGTATTCGTATCTGGTATGTAGACAACCACCAAAAAATATTCCTATTTAATTGTAAAAACAGATAAAAATTTTCCTAAAAAAGAAAAAAAATTATTTTTTTTGGACAAACGATAAACAAGAGGAAAGCAAAATGAGAAGGCAACCAAACAAATCCTCTTCCTTCGCTTTTAAATTTCTTTTATATTTTCTATTTTTATTAATATCAAATCACAACAACAAAATATTTGTCAAAAATATTTGCCAACGTTTCGGCACTGATACAACACCCTTATCAAGGCAAAAAAAGAATAATAATTTGAACAGGTAGGAGCAGCAACGAAACTACGATGCTCTCTCCCTGATACCTGAGAAACAACTTTCGCAGGGAGGGAGGAGCATCGTGGTTTTGTTGCTGCTCCTACCTGCTCAAATAATTAATTTTATTTTATATATTATTTCTTTATTTCTTTTTTTTCTTGGTAAAGGTGCTGTATAAGTCCCAAAACGTTAGTGATTATTTTTAACAAATGTTATTTGTTGTGATTTGATAATAATAAAAATAAAAATGGCTACAGCAAGAAGAAAGAGAAGGAAGAGGATTTGGTTGGTTGCCTTCTAATTTTTCTTTCCTCTTTTTCATTCTTTGTCCAAAAACAGATTTAAAAAAAAAATTTATATTCTTTTTTAAATTACCATAGGAACATTTTCTGGTGGCTGTCCGGTCGTTGTTATGGATCTTAGGATATTTTCGACATATTTTCGTTAACTTGTTACCAATATAGTTAAATATGTATTAAATAGTTATATTTTTCACCAATGGTAAAATTTAAACCAAAAATATGAATTTTTAACACAAAAGTAGATTTTAAACCGAATAATTAATTTTTTACTATATTCTTGAATGACCAATCAAACAAGATTATTTCAGGACGAAACAGATGAATTAATAACCAAAAGCGATGAATTTTCAACCCAGAAGATTAATTTTTGCAAACAAAAAATTTTTTGTTGAACAAAGAACATGAATTTTCCACAAGAAGAGATCAATTTTCAATAAAAAATATCAATTTTTAACCCAAAAAGAAGTAGTTACATTGTTAGAGAAAATAATTCTCACCCAAAATAATAACAAAGTTTCAACAAAATAGTTTCATTTTTAACCATAGAGATGATTTTTTGACCGCGAAGATTAATTTTCGAAAAATAGATTAGTACAATTAGTAGATTTTTGAACTGAAAAAGATGAATTTTTAACTAAACAATTAAATTTTTAACTAAAAAGGTGAATTTTCCAGCAGGAAGATTTAAATTCTACCAAAAAATACGAATTTTTAAACAAAAATTATTATTCAACCCAAAAATGTATTTTCTTAAAAACAGTTATATTTTTATAAAAATAGCTTGATTTATAACCTAATAGTTAAATTTAAACGAAAAATTTAAATTTTTAACAAAAAAGGGAATTTTCAACAAAATAATTCAATTTTATACCAAATTCTTTAATCCCAAACTAAATAAAATTGATTTGGACCCAAGAAGTTGCATTTGCATTTGCATTTGCAACCAAAAATATTAATTTTCTACGAAAAAAGAACTAATTTTTAACGAATTACATGAATTTGCAACAACAAAAATCAATTATCAATAAAAATATTTATTTTCAACTAAATATACAATAGTTACATTGCTACTTATGTTAGAAAAAATAATTTTTGACCAAAAATAATCATTTTTAACAATATGGCTGCATTTTTAACAGACGAAATTAATTTTTAACAAAAGATCTATCCCCGAAAGAGGACTCTTTAACCAGGTATATCTTAAAAACTGTAAATTTGAAAGAACAATTTTAACTTTCAACCAATTAGTTAATTTTTCATAAAAAAATATAATTAAAAATCAAATAGTTACATTTTTAACCAAAAAGATCAATTTTCGAGCAAGAAGATTAAGTTTTAAGCTAAAAAGAAAAAAAAAATGTTGAATTTTAAAACTAAAAGGACTAATTGTCTACAAAACGGGTAAATTTATAACTTAAACATATGATTTTCTAACAAAAAAAATTAATTATCAACCACAAAGTTACATTTTTATACAAATATTTTAATGTTTTAAAAAATTGTAGAATTAAAACGAAAAATGTATTTTAATTTATTTAATTAACTGAATTTAATCAACTGAAATGATAAATCTGAAAAAATGATTTTTCAAAAAAATAGTTCAACCCAAAAAATGCTTTCCTGATCCAAAAGAAAAGTTTTCTAAAAATGGAATAGTTAAATTTCCAACCAAGGAGTTGAATCTACATTAAACAAATGAATTTTTAACAAAGTAGTTAAACTTTTAACCAAATAGCTACGTTTTTCCAAAAGAGCTGACTTCTTGACAAAATAGTTGAATTTCTACTAACATTTTTTCTCTATTTTTCGGTACATTATAAACTAAATTTTGCTGGAATGGTTTTAATTTTTATATTAGTTGAAATTTACATTAAAAAGATCAAATTAAGTTTTTATACAAAAATTTAAACACATAGCAATATTTTCAAATTTAATTTTAAAAAAAGAGATAAATTTGTTAAAATGTAACCTTTCACATAAAAAAGAAAAATATGTCTTTCTGCTAGAGCCGAAATAATAATAATAAAAAAAAACAATAACAAAAATTTAACGAAATATGAAGCTTTACTCAATCCACATTTTCAAATAATGTGCTACTTTTTTTTATAACAAATGTGAGATAGATAACGAATAAACGAAAAGTAAATGTATAACGACGTTAAGTAAGATGATGCCTGTTTTTGATTAAATCAGTGTCATGAGCTTGGACTACTTTTTACTTAGTGCTTCACATTGAAATTTTTTAATAATAAAAAATAAAGTTTTTACTGTGAGGGTTTTTAATTCGCGATTGTATATTTATAATAAATTCCAGTTTTATGTGATTTCGTCTGAACAATTTTAGACTTTTGTACATTCTTTTATAAAAATCTTCAAATTTTTAACTTTTAAGACTGGGCTAATTCAAATTATAAGTGTAAGGATTTCGATAATAATTAAGTTGAAAGTTTTTTAATGCAATATTTAAAGCCTGTATTAGTCAAACCAGTCAAAATGGAACCATTAAAAACTTCGTCATCTCAAATAGTAGAAAATGGGTAAATTAGGCAGTTATTAAAAAATCAAAGTAACAATAAGTCAATTTTATTTTAATTTAATTTAAACTGATAAAAAATATAAAATTGATGTGAATAAAAATTAATTTACAATTGAAAAAAAACAATTTTATGCACTTTGTATTTTTTTAAATTCCTTACTTGCACAAACAATGCTGTGACTGATTTGTCTTCCATAATAAAATATTAAATTTATTTATAAATTAAAATTCTTCATGAAATTACTTTAACTTAATGAATGACTAAAATTAACCACAAGCGACTGGATAACATATTTAAAGTTACGGATTAAATCAATCAAAATGGCTGGTTTCATTAGCGAAATTTACTTGTTATAAAATTCAAAATGACTGATTTAATTAGTGGAATTTTACTGTTCGCATAATTCAAAAATACTGATTACATGAATAAAAATTACAGTTTATATCATTCAAAATTACTAATTCGGTTAGTGGACGTTACTCATTTGATCGATTGGTCTTTATTGGTATCAAATAAATCTTCTTAATTAAAAATCGATATTTTCGGTTGAATTCAACTGTTTTAATTCAAAATTTAAATAATTTTTGATTTAAATATCAACTGTTGATTGATTATTCAACTATTTTGTTGATGATTCGTCATTTTGGTTGAATTCCAACTTTTTTATTAATATTAAATCTTGTTTGTTTCGAAAATCCGCTATTTTTATTAAAAATGAAAATATGTTTTGCTTAAGATATCAGCTTTTACATTTTTTGTTAAATTTCTCTATTTTTATATAAAATTAAAATCTTTTTGGGTTCAGCATGAAATTTTTTAACTAAAATTGTATTATTTTGCAGCCGAAATATCAAACATTACATTTTAAATTGAAAATTCGTCTTTTTTGTTGATGATTCATTATTTAATTGGAAAATTTATCTCCTTGTCTAAAAATTAAACTATTTTGTTGAAAATTTATTTTTTAGGTTTAAAATTACATTTGGTAATTGAAAATTAACCTGCTGAAATTTTGGTTAAAAATTGGTTTCTTTTGGTTTGTTAGATCAACTATTTATTGAAAAAATAATGCTTTATATGCTGAAAACTTGTCTTAATGGTAGAAAATTAATATTTTTGTTGCAAAATTCTTTTTTTCTTATTCCATTACGGAAGGTTGAAATTTAAATCGCTTTGTTAAAAATTCAATTTTTTTGTTAATTAATTATTATTCAATTTCAAAATTTGTCTATTTCGAAAAAATGGAACTTAATTTTGTTGAAGATTGTTTTTTCTTTCATATTCAAATTAATTGGTTAAAAATTCATCTATTTGGTTATAATTAAACGCTCTTAATTGAACAATTAATTTATTTTTTGTTAAAATATCAACTGTTTTTATTGAAAATGAAATTTTTTTATTTATATATCAGTATTTATTTACATTTTTTGTTGAAAATTTTCTTTTTATTGAAAATTTCACTTCTTGGTGAAAAGTGAAACTACTTTTTTTTTAATATTTATAATTTTAGCTGCGTGTTTATATCTTTGGCTGAAAATTCTTATTTTTTATAAATTTCAACGTCTTCTTCATAAAAATTAAAATATGTTGTCCCTCGAGTATCAAGTATATTTAATTTAAAATCTTTTTTGTTTAAAATATTAACTATTAGGAAATTTTTCTTTTCGAAATTATATTTTTGGCTGAAAATTAAACTATTTTGTTCAAAATGCGTTGCGTTTTTTTTGGTTCAAAAATTAATTTTTTCATCTGAAAATTGGATAATACCATTTTTGCTTAAAAATATTTTTTTGATTGCTAAATATTCCGCTATACGGTTATAATTTAATGTCTTTTGTTTAAAGATCCTCATTAAGGATCGAAAATAAATCTTGGTTAAAAATTGGTCTTTTTTATTTAGTTAAACTGTTTTTTATTTAAAATAAAAGCATTTTTGGTTAAAATGCCTCCTATTAGTTAAATTTTTTGTAGAAAATGAGCGTTCTTTATTAAAAATCTTTCGCTCGTTTAGTGTAAAATTCACCTGTTCTGTTCAAAATTAGTTTTTTTTTTATGATGAAAATTTATTTTTTATTTGAGAATTCAACTATTATGTTTTTGGTTAAGTATTGATATATTTTTAAAGAAAATTTCACGATTGATAAAATTTCATGTATTTTGTTTGAAATTCGTCATTTTTGGTCAAAAATAAATTTTCTTACTTAAAAATTCATCTTTTTGGTTGAGAATTTATCATTTATGTTCTAAAATTTATCTATTTGGTTTCAGATTTTTTTCCTTTTTCAAGTCATATTTTTCATTGAAAATTAATATTTTTTAGTAGAAAAATAAACTTTTAAAAAATTTCTATTATGTAATTGAAAATTCTTATTTTTGGCAGAATATTAATCTGCTTAGTTAAAATTTATCTTTTTTTGGTGAAAATATAACTATTTTGTGTGAAATATATCTTCTTTGGTTGAATTCCAATGTCTCATTTATTTGAATAAATTTTTAAAAATATTAACTGTTTTTTTTAAATTAAGATAAGTTTTGTTCAAAATATTAGCTATTAGGACATTTTTCGTTGCGAAATTATATTTTTTGGTTGAAAATTTAAATACTTGCTTCAAAATTATACTACTGTGTTAAAAATTAATTTTTGCTGTTGTTAAAGATTCATCATTTTGCTGGAAAACTCAGTTCTACGGTTGATAATGTAACTATTTTTTGAAAATTCTTTGCGTTTTTTTTTTAAATTTGTCTTATTCGATAGAAAATAAATTTTGGTTCTCTAATTTGTCTTCTTTTTTTCAATATTCATTATTTTAGTGAAAATTAATCTCCTTTATTAAAGATGATTTTTTGTGATAAAAATTAACGTGTTATCGAAAATTAAGAAAATCTATTCTTTTTGAAAATAAACTTTTTTTGTTAAAAATTAAAAATATTGAAATAATATTGTATAAGTAAATAAAATATCTCATTTCATCAGTAGGTGATTAATTTTATGATTTTTTAAAAACAAATTTAATAAACAAATACGGTTTTCGGGCATTTATCTGCAGTAAAATTCTTTTTTTAATGCCAGTCCTTTTAATTTGGAACTTTATGACAATTTAAGAAACATTGATATTTAGTTGATAAATTTAATGATTTTTTAAAAGAAATCTAATGAAAAAAAGCATTAATCAGGTATTTGTTGACAGAAAAATTCGATGTCAACCTTTATTAATTAGGAACTTTATGATAATTTCAGCAAAATCAATAATTTTGTGTACAATTTTATCATTTTTTTAACAAATTTAATGAACAAATGCATTATTGGGACATTTGTCAACGGAAAAATTCTTTTGTTGCTTAATTTTATATTTTTTACTGGGATCTTCATAATAAATTCAAAAACATTTATTATTTGTTAATAAATTTTATGATTTTTTAAAACAAATTTAACAAACAAACGCATTATTCGGGCATTGGTGGACGAAGAAATGTCTTTTTTTATGCCAGTCTTTTTAATTGGGAACTTCACGATAATTTCTGAAAAATACATAACTATTTGATAAATTCCATGATCTTTAACACAAATTTAATAGTGTCCATTATTTAAGTTAAAAATAAAAGTATTTGATAGAAAATTAATGTATTCTCTTTAAAAGTCGTCTTTTTGGGTAGAAAAGTATTCTTTCTTGTTGATTACAATTTACAATTACCTTGTAACTTTTACTAATGTTACAATTATTGTTTGTTGTGAAGAATCATAAATATACATTATAATAATTCTCACATTATAATATCCAGTGCATTTTGATAAATGGTCACATTATTATTTTATGAATAGTAATCATTTTAAATATTTAGAAATAGTTATTGATTGCTATTTTAGTTAATTTTCGAAATTAGTTTCAATAAGTTTACATTTGACGAGTATTAAGGAAATCCAAAAAATAATCTATTTAGCACCATAGGAGAATACAAAAAAGACATACATTTCGACTTGGGGTAACAGTCAAAATTGACTGCATTAGATTTAGAGTTTAAGAAGTCAAATAAAAAGAATGAAAACTTATTTTCTCTGAAGGGACTAAAAGTAAACCATTCACAAAAATGGCTGGTCAATGCCCCTCTGTGGCTTCTGGCGTATAATCAAATTCACAGTATGGTGGGCTTGTCCCCACAACCCCACCCTCCATTTCTATATATTTTCCACCCTTATGTCGCTTGGAATCCAGAACAAGTTGAATACATATGCATATATACATAATAATATACATATATATGTATATATGTGCATACATA
>NC_046666.1:47200782-47202432 GCF_010883055.1 Belonocnema kinseyi | reverse complement strand
CTCCAACCCCGACCTAAGTTAATTTTTGAGATCAGAAGGTAATGGTCAGTATTGCATTCAGGACCCCTCAAGACCCTTGTATCTTTGACTAACTCTCTAAGTGTTTCATCCGCAACAACAAAGTCAATTATCCTGCGGCTATTTCAAATTGGAATTTTTACATTTTGAAAAATTTATTTTCATTCTTAAATATTCCATATTAGATATCTAGTTGTCAGTCGGTTGGAATTGTTGTTCACTGATTGTTTAAAGGAATTATAAATATTATAAACAATATCATTGTTTAAATAATAATTTTTTTCAATTATTCAAAAATCACCTAGAGATATGGATGTGAGGCCTTCAACGATACATTCAATTTTTTTCTGGGACCATTAGTTCGTTCTGGCTATATGTCTGAATTCGAAAATCACCTAGAGGTATGGCTGAACCGAATTCAGATATGTTTTTATTTTTTTGATTGGACAATTACTTTTGTTTAAATAAATTCCCCAATTTTCAAATCTATATGTATAGCTAAATTCAGGGTCGTGAAAGATTCTCTTAATATATGTGAAACAACTAAATGTGTATTGGTACCGCACTATATGGGGGTGATTTTAACCCCCTGAAAACATTTTTGGCACGTAAAAAAAATACGTGTCGCTTGGTTTTTTGAGTACGACAACATATGTGAGAACAAAGAAAATCAGAAAAGGACACCTACCTATGGTTCTTTGCAAGTTATTTTTGGCACCCGCGCGCACGCGAGTGTGTATGTATATGTGTTTTTAGATGTCACACATTTTTGTGAACACGATAACTTGAAAATGGTTGGAGATAATTTTATGGAATTTTTTGGACTTATTTTCACTACTAGCATCTTGAAACTGACCGAAGGATTAAAAAAAAAAGTAATTGCATTTTTTTTGACACTTATCAATGTTTTAATAATAGGTTTTTAAGAGTAAACATTTTTCCATAAACATAATTCTAAGTTGATGCAAAAATAAATAAGATTTACTGGCTCGAGACAAATCGATTAATCTATAATATGAATACATTTCATTCGACAAACAGAAAAACTTTTTTCATCAACATAAAACAAATTTGATGTATGATTAGAAATGACTTTTTCATTACAAAATTTTTAATAAAAGAATTCTGACAAAAAGACTGATAGGGATTGCAATAGTATTAATTTTTCATTTTTTTAAATTTTAGAATTAGTTTTTTTTTTATGGAAAACTTAATATCAACTTGAATTAACTCAACATAAAGCTAGGAAAGGAATAGGTTTCCTTTTTCAAATCCAAAAGTTACTGTTTCAAATCCAAACTTTGATTGGTCTGATTTGTCATTATATTAAAGAAAATGTTCTATTACTTTAAATTTTGTGTATTATTTTGTAACTTTCTATTCTTTTAAACGAGCACGATATAATTATAAATACAAAGTGAAAACACTCGAAATCGAATTTACAGCTAGTTTAAATTGTTTATTGAAACTTTGAAAATTCAGACATTTCATAATTAAAGAATCCACCCCCTCCTCTACTGTAAAAAATCATAACAAAGTCTTTCAACCCCTCCCACCCTTTGAGCTGTTACATATTTTAAGTTCGAAACCGTGATTGCCACGTTGCGTGCCCAAGTGGGTATATATGCATAC
>NC_046666.1:47195631-47200682 GCF_010883055.1 Belonocnema kinseyi | reverse complement strand
TGAAGAACTAAAATTCGAATTGGTCGAACACCCACCGTATTCACCAGACTTAGCCCCCAGTGACTTTTTCTTATTTTCAAACTTGAAAAAATGGCTCGGTGGGCAGAGACTTCCAGACAACGAAGACGTCATTGCCTCTGTAAGTGCTTATTTTGAGGAACTTCCGAAACCGCACTTTTCTGAAGGATTAAAAAAACTTGAAAAGCGATTGACCAAGTGTATAGAGCTCCAAGGAGATTATGTTGAAAAATAAAAAAAAATTTACCCATAAAAAATTGTTTTTATACTTCATTCTAAGGACTTATTGAACTACCCTCGTAATATAGCATTTCACCTTCACTATTTCTCATGTTGACAAATTCTGTAATTTTACTTCCCTGATTTTTTTATAAAGCAGTTTCTTGCTTCATTCAAAGTCCTTTTTTATTTTCTTCTCTCCGTCTGTTCTAATTTTATCTTTACTTTCTCTTTTTGTGTATGTAATAATTTTTACGTCTATTTCTTTTTTCGTGGCTAAGACCTGCGATGCTCAAAGTTCTGCTGAACGCATTCTTCTTTGCTCTTTGGGCAGTCCATGCGCCCTCTATATCTTTGTTTCTTATTAGCGCCTCCCAAGTTGTCCTATGTATGCGTTCCCTTTTTTCTTTGGAAAATCTATTCGCACTTTTGGTTTCAGTAGTTTCTCAATTTTGATTGTCTCGTAGTCTCTCTCTTAGTCTTTCATCCTCTCAATTCATCCTCCCAATCTCTCAATTATTCCTGAAAAGAGTCTCTTGAAATCACGTCTGTATCATATAGCACTTCTCCCTTGCTATTTCTCATGCTGCATAACTCTGTACTTTTATTTCCCATCAACGATTCTTGAAACAGTTTTCTTTTAAGTCAAATACATTATTATTATATATGCACTGCGATGTTGTTTACTATTTTCTCATATGTTCCTTCAAACCCCATCAGTTTCTTAAAGTTAATCTTAAAGCCAATGCCCTTCATGCTAGTATACTGCCTGTTTAATATTCTCTGCAGGCTGAGCTCCAGTGCAATTCCCAGAGAATTCGTATTCGTTAATTATTTCCAGAGAGAATTCACTTTTTATGCAAAAAATCAAATTTTGAATTACTTAATGACACTTGGAGCTTAAACTATTCTACCGATTTGATCAAAGTTTTTAATATAATTCTATCAGGGGTAGCTCAAAGATATCTTTCAGGAAATTAGTATTCATCCATTATTTTTCAAAATTTTGAACTTTTAACTTTAATAGTTTCATTTTAGGGTTTTGTAACCCCAGGCTGAAACCATTAGTGTTTCGGTCGGTGTCCGTCCGTTCGTCCGTCGTACAAAAGATTATAAGCGCCAATGTTTGAAATTTTAAAAGGACATAAACGCCAACATTTGACAAAGCAAAAGAGCAGAAATTTCTTTTAACAAAAATTGTGTACCATTTTTTCAAATTAAAAAAAATCTTTTCTACCGTTTTTTTTTCTAAGAATTTTTTTCATGAAATTTTTTTTATAACTTTTTTTCTCATCAAATTCTTTGTACATAATTTTTTTTCAACATTTTTTTTATCACACCGCCATCATAAGTGCGATTTTAGGTACTGCAAACGGTATCTAAAATATCACTTTGCAGAATAAAACTAAGCGTACTATTGAGACACCGATTTGTCCAAAATTGGGGCTAATGTGAAACGTGTGGTTATTTGGAACAACATCTGTGATTAAGATAGTATATTTACTTCAATATTCTATTTTCTTTTCCAACAACATACATACAAATTAGTTCTTTGCATTTGGCGGCGACACCTTCTTATAAAAAAGAGATATAAAAATTAAAACAAATTATAGGCATTATATTGAGTTAATGATTAAATATTTTTCTTTATTTGAAACGATTATTTTACATCATGAAAACTTGTATTAAAAAAGAAAAAATATTATAATAAGGAAAAAGTTATCAATACAGTAGTTATTAAATTTATTAAAATGATAAAATGTCAGAAATTTGAAGAAAATATTAAAAAAAGAAAACAATGAAAACTTGGCGTGATTACTATAGTTAATAAAAATAAAACAAGGGAACATCTCGCCATGTTTGTATTTGTTCTCCCTTTTAATACACTCTCAATATTGCTCTCATGCTATCAAATTTAAAATTTAAAAATTTAGATATCTTTTAAAACTCTTTGAGAATTTTTAATTTCATAATCCAGATCGATTTTACCGTCAATAATTAATATTTCGGGTAATTTCGGACATTTGGAGTAAATTCGGACATTCCTGAATTAATATTTTAAATTTCTTAAGGGTGTTATAAGCAGAACCTTGAATGAGTCGAGGCTTTATTAAGCCTTTAACTAGTTCCTGATTCTCGGAAGAACCCTCTGCCAAGTAATTTAAATTATTAATAAAAAAATATCCGGATTTATCCCACATTTGGGAAATTACCCACTCTTAACCAGCACTGATAATTTTTTAATTTGTGGAATTTTAAGGTTATAGATGTTTTTGTTGAATGTAATAATTTTTCGACTTACCACAATCACCTGAATATTTGCAACAATGGACAGTTTTACTACATTTTTCACCTTCTAAAGCCTCATTATCAGGGCAGGTAACTTCAGGCTTTTTAGCCTCTTTAGCGTAAACAACGAGAAAAGCCACGCACAGCAAAGCTGCTAAAGAAATGCTTGCAAACCTCATTTTATTCCAATAGTAATGATCACTTCTGTTTCGGGCGCTGTTTATAAACGCACTGATGATCTTGCATAAAAAAGCCGAGAAAATTTTATCAGAGAAAAACAACACGAAACGGAAAAAAAAACAAAAGAATAAGGACAGACGTACATTAAATAGGACATGTCTGGTCATCCCGCATGTTGGGATAACGAGACACTTGATGACACAAGACAGGTAAATATTTTTCATAAACTTGGCCAGTGGGTCATGCATAAATTTCATAGCTTTTTTTTTTATTTTGAACCACTGACCCCTTTTTTAGGGTCTGTAAGTTTTGACCCCCCCCCCCCATATCATGCCTATTTTTTGTTGGCTTAATTTTTGTTGTAAAATAATTTGCGTTTCATTTAAAAATAATTGTTTCTTATAAATTAGGAAAGTAATTCAACATTGAATTAAGTAGATGAATTTTCAATCAAAAAAGATAAATTGACAAAAAGAATGTAATAGTTAATTACTTACCTAAAAAAGTATTTTTTTTTTTAAATTAAAAACAGTGGAACTGAACCAAAAAGGAAGAAGTTTTAAAAAACAGAGTTCAATCCTCAATGAAAAAGTTGCATTTTTTAAAACAAAAATGAAATTTCTGCCAGAGATGAATTGTTTTAATCAAAATGAGGAAACCCCAACAAGAGTTGAAATCTCAACCAAGAAAGATTTTTCAGCCTATAAAGGAAAAGGATGTGATCCAAAATCTTGAAATTTTGAATCCAAAAAGAAAAGCTTGGTACAAAACAGTTGATTTTTTCAAGCAAGAAAATTTATTTCCTATCAAAGAATACGTATTTTCAAAGAATTATGTACATTTTTAACCAAATAAATGAATTTATAAAGTTGAAAAAATCAAAATGTGACCAAAAATGGGATGTATATATTTTTTTTCAAAAAATTTTAATACAAAAAAAGAATTTTCTACAAAACAGCTAAATTTTTAAGCCGAAAATACGAGTTTCTGACATAATAGTAATATTTTCAACATAAGGAATTAATTTCTTATAAAAAAATAATAATTTTCAACTAAAATAAATAACATATTAGTACAATAGTTACATTTTTAATGAAAAAGAATAGCTTATTTCTACAGAAAACGGCGAATTTTGTAACAAAATACAGAAATTTTCAACAAGATACTTACATTTTAAACCAAAAAGATAAATTTCCTTTGAAAAATGAAAAAGTGCTTAAAAAATATATAATTTTTCAACCAAAAGTATATCTTTTCTACCAAAAAGAATAATTTTTAACAAAATAAATTAAAATTCCACTAAACGTAATAAACTTATAACCAAAAATAAAATGAGTTAATTTCCATTAAAAAATATCTTCCGACCAAAAACTTAACACATATTCATCCAGATATTTAGTGTTTAATTAAAAATTAAAAAACAGTTCAAAATAACCAATGAAGACGAATTTTCATCAAGAGACTTGAATCATCAACTAAACTCAAATGTTAATTGAACAGTTGTATTTTTACAAAAAAAAAACCTCTGTCACATTGGACGAAATTTCAACAAAATACATCGATTTTTAACAAAATTGTTATATTTTTAACGAAAAGGATTAACTTCCTGCCAAAAAAGACTAATTTTCAACAAAAGACATGACATTTTTCATAATAATGGTAAATTTCCCACCACAAATGAAAAAAGTTGAGTTTTTAATAAAAAAGTTCATTTTCAGTCAAAACAGATCAATTTTTAACCCAACAAAAATTATTTGTCAACCAGATTCTCACATTTTGTACAAAAAAGATTCATCTTCTGCCCAAAGAGGGTAATCTTGAATAAAATACATAATTTTGTAATATTTTTTAACAAAATACATGGAACTTTTGCTAAAACTTATAAACTGTCAACGAAAAATTCAAATAGTTAAATTTTCTTTTAAAACAATTATGTTTCAACCAAACGCTTAAAGAATTTTGAATTTAATATTTTAGCAAAAAATATTTTAATTTAAAATAAAAAACAGTGTAATTTAAACAACACTCGCCACTTTCCGTGCAGAACTTTTGTAGGGCGTCGGTCGGGCCCCGATCGGGAAAAATATGTCCCCGATAAGGTAATCTGTCTAGCGCCAGAGCGTAAATAAAACGTCCTACCCGACAAGGCCCAGATCTGAGCACCAAAAATGAGGGCTTGATCTAACCCAGAAATGGCCCGTTTAATTTTTTATTTCTATAATTAGTAAAATTAAAAAAAAATTTAATAATATTTTTTTCAGACATTGCGTTTCAAAAGAATTCATTTCTTCAATATTCTACAATATTAAACTGTTTGTATTCCTTAATTTATCGTTAAGAGTTTG
>NC_046666.1:47194180-47195531 GCF_010883055.1 Belonocnema kinseyi | reverse complement strand
TAATATTTTTAATATTATTTTTGAATTATTTTGTTTGACTAACGCACATGGGGCACATGTAATGACATTTTAAAAGTGAAGTTATGTTCAAGGAAATAATCATTTTAATTAATAAAAAATTTATTAGTTGAATTTTTAACTAAAAATGATTAATTTTATTCCAAAAATCAATAAGGTAAATTTTAAGTTGGCAAAATAAATTTTCAACTGAAAAACGAATTTTCAACAAAGTAGATTTATTTTTTAGCATATAGTTGAATTTTGAAACAAAAGAGATTAATTTTTAATGTCAAGTTGAATAGTGCAATTCAACTAGAAACGATCAATTTTTTTAAGAAATAGAATATTTGAATTTCCAGTTGCAGACATTAATTTTCAAACCAAAAATTTTCAACAAATTAGTTCAATCTTTAACTAATAAAATGAATTTCTAGCAAAATAGTTGAATTTTAAAGTAAATTTTGTATATTGGTATCCGAAAAACATAAAAAATCATCGGAAAATCTAAATTTAACAACACATCAATCAAATATTTTTGTTATCAAAGCCTTAGATCTTTCCTAATATTATATTTTATAATAAATTCAATAAATAAATTTAATAATATAATATTCTTATTAATTTTTTCTTCTTCATTGATAAAATTGGAATATTTTCCCTTTAGTTATTGATAATAGATTATATAAGATTATATAGAATAATTATAATTTGATTATGGTGGACAATGATAATGATATACAAAAAGACTTCCACAAGCGCCACCACGAGACTTTGTCAATAAAGAAAAGGCATGATTTCAACTAAAAAAAGGTGGAAAAAATATATATTGCACGCGATAATAAAATAAATTCACGTGTTTTTGCATTTTCACAGAAAAATTAATTTATAAGGGGTAACCACCCTTAACAGCATTTTACTATATTTCTAAAAAATAAAGTAAGTTTCGCATGCCAAACAGAGCAGAAAAATTTCTTCAAGAAGATTTCAACTAAAAAAATGTGGAAAAAATATATATCGCACAGCATAGTGCAATAAATTTTACGGTTTTTTTGCATTTTCATGACAAATTAATTCATAAGGGGTATCCACCCTTAACTGCATTTTATTACATTTTTGCAAAATAAAATTAGTTTCGCGTGCAAAACAAAGCACAAAAATTTTACGAAAAAGGTTTAAATATCTAAATTTCTATATACACATTAGTCAAAAAATTGTGTAAGGGTAATTTGTATTGCAAGGATGTATTTCTAAAAATATACCAGGTGTATACATATGAAACCGGTATTGCCATTTAGCGGCCAGTAGGCACACTTGTAGGCACTGTCGGAACTTACCATTTGTGCTAATTGGC
>NC_046666.1:47175317-47194080 GCF_010883055.1 Belonocnema kinseyi | reverse complement strand
TATATCTAGTCGGGAGTAGTGCTGACTGAAAACAGATGATTTGGAGCGATTCGCGCGCCATCTGTTGGTCATTCTAAGGACTTATTGAACTACCCTCGTATGCAGACGGGATACTAGACACTTTGAGAGGCTATTTCAGGGGACTATTCGGACTAACACGATGCGTTAGAAAGCCTAATTGAGAAAGTCTGTTTTACTGAGGTTAGGGATATAATTAGGAACTAGAAAAACGGTAAAGCTGCGAATACGTATTCCATAAACTGTGCGAATCGATAAATTTATGTATCGAGATGGGAGAAGTCCCAGATAACTAAGAAAAGGCGATTACCGTATCGCTATTTGTAGAGTAATGAAAATAAAAGAGGAGAAAATATGGGAAGTCCACAGTGGTTTTATGCCACGAGGATCATGTACGGATCAAACATTCAGCTTAATACAGATCACAGAAAAAAGGTTTCGAGTAAAAAAAAAATTTTCTGTGCATTGGTTGATCTATAAAAATTGTTTGATAGGGGGGATAGAAGTAAACATTGGGAAGTCCTGAAAGAATACAGAGTCAGCAGAGTAAATTGAAGACCTGCTAACAATGTTGATTAAACTGAATAGAAGTGTGAAGAACATGATCTTTAAACTTAATTTAAATAAAACAAAGGGGAAAGGGCAATACAAAATTTGATATTTATACAGACTATGCTTGAACCTATCAGAAAAAGGATAAGAGTGCTGTTAACGCGATTCCTGAGTTGAAATTTAGACCCTACTTTAAAGTTGCAGCTCCTTATTATAACCTGCTTTAAGGCAATTTAAAATTATAGTCCCTTTTTTAAACTTTTAACTCCTAGATAAAAAAAATTAGAACCTGCTTTAACACAATTTCAATCCATAGACCCTTCTTTGAATCTTTTTATGCTAGAGTCTTCATATTCAAGAACCTACTTTGACACTGTAACACCTCTCTGAAGCTACTTTGAATCTTTAGAACCTACAGTCTGATAATTCAAGACATTGGTGATCTTTTTAAGTCTAAGAAGTACCCGTATAAAAAATTTGGTTAAAATATATGTTAAAATAGACAATATGAGTATTTTTTCCTAATCGTGCGTTATTTGCCTTAAGATGTTTATTTTCGTGTGCTTTCTGGAATTTTATAAATACTATAAATCTGGTAATTTTTTATTTGATAAAAAAAGTCATTAGATAAATTGTTCGACTGTTTCAATACTATGAATAAACGTACAGAGAATTTTTTTATTTTGCAAAAAGTGGTCTAAAAAATATTCAAAATGTGCCCGCTTTTTGAATTCTTATCCAAAATGGCTGGCTAACGAGATAAACCTTTAGTTTAGGACACTAAACGAGTGTACCAAAGGCCAATGTTTTAAATTAATTTTTTCAAAAGTTATCGTGCACACAGCCAGACAGATAGACATATATACATACAGACAGACAGAAAAATATATACACACACAGGCAAACAGATATACAGCCAGGCAGAGACATTTGTAAAAACCAGTTTTTCGGATTCAGGGGGTTTCAAATCGTGGACATTGGGAAAACCCTGGGGGGGGGGTCTAATTTTACACAAATATATTACCTTTTTGATGAAAATTTACTTGATATACCAAGGGTGTTAGTTGAAGTTTGTGAAAGAAATTCCTTGAAATGATTTGGAATTTGTTGAGAAAACTCTAAGTCGAAAAGACAAAAGAAGCCAAAGAAATACAAGACCTTGCATAAAAAATGCATGGACGTGAAGGAAGCTGGAAAGGTATGCCAGGACAGACAAATTTGTCGACAAATAGTTTATAATAATTATATCAGGAGTGAATGGCGCCAGAAACAAAAGACCTTGAACTTTAATGGGCCCGAGTAGGGAACCTCACATGATGACTTTGTGAGGCTTTTTACTTAGGGTGATTGCTAGAAAGATTAATCAGCAGCCTGGGTCGCAGCAGTGTTGCTAAATGAACGTGTTATTTAAATTAGTAAAGAGGGAATTCTATTTCAATCTAAAAATCTATACCCCTCCCCACATTATTTCTTTCCTAGCCGAAGGAGTCACGCCTATCCCGAAATGGAAATGGGGCGACACCTGGATACCTAAGGGAAAAAGGATAATAGTAAAGAAGTACAAAAGTTATTTTTTGAGATTTTTAAATTAATGTATAGAGGTTTGATGCATATCGGTTAAGAACAACTGATCTATCCAATGCATGTACGATAATCAGAGTTCTTCGGAGAATTAATATATATATATATATATATATATATATTTTAATTTGGCGGCGATTCCCTGGTGAGAATCTGGATAAATGATATAATCACAATATTTTCTTAACCCTCGGAGCACACACCTATTTTTTCGAACACGAAGCACACTTTGGGTCTGTGAGACCCTGCGCACTTTTCCACGTTCTACCATTTTAAAACTTCTCATTCCATGAACTTGAAAAGATTCTAAGATATTCTTTAAACTTTATAGAATTAATTCGTATTGTTAAAAAAAAGTCGTTACAAATTATTCAGATAAAAAAATCTTTAAAAAACAGGTTTTTTAAAAAAAATTGAAATCTGTTCTATTTTTGGTATTTCTGGATAAAATTTCTGCCTTAAAAGACATTCGTGACACAGAAAAATTGAAGGGTCTGAGAGACCCATAGTATGCTCCGACGGTTATTCCATTCTCTAGAAAATTGCGATGCAAAATAAACAAATTATTTTACTAGAATAGAGATAATCTGGTAAATTCAAAAGAAGAATATTATAGTTCAAGATAGTTTTAAATAATATTTCTAATTGCTGGTATTAAATAATGAAACATATTTTCAGTTCTAGATAAACAAAAACACTATTATAGATGCCTTGTGCCTGCGATGACCCGCTAGCAGTGGCAGCTATATTGTACAGGGGTGCTGACTGTTGAAGAACAGTAATTTACAAAGACTTATAATGTGCTCATTGTTTAACCATTATGTAACTTTCTGCTCTTAATGCTTTTGTAAATAAATAATTAAGAATACATGAAAAAATCATAGTTATTTTACAACACCTCATGCGAACAAATATAAATCTATTTTTAAATTGAATTTTATCTCTGAAAAAAATCCCTACACTTCGCTCCGCTGGGAATCGAACCCAAGTCTACCGATTGCCGTTTGGCAAGTCTGTAAAAAGATTCTTCTTTCGATCTCTCTGTAGCTTAATGGTAAGAGCACCCGAACGTCAATCGGTAGACTTGGGTTCGATTCCCAGCGGTGCGAATGAGAGGAATCTTTTTTCGCTGATAAAATTCAATTTTTTAATAAGTCTATTTTTATAAGTTGTTTAAAATGCAAATTTATATCAGCTGTGCAATCTTTAAATTGAAATTATTTGATCATTAAAAAGGTCTGATTTAATCAGGGAATGTTAAAGGTGACATAAATAAAAACTGCTGGTTTAGTTGAATACAACTGTTTCTAAAATTAAATCAAAATGTTTTTTTTTGTTTATTGAAAAGTAAGACATTTTGTTAAGAAGTGTCCTTTTTTGATTCCTTATATTTGGTTAAATTCAAATGTTTTTTATTTAAAATTAAAATCTTTTTTGATTGAAATTTCACTTCTTACATTTTTCACTGAGATTTCATCTCTTTTGGTTAAAATTTAATCTTCTTTGTTGGAAATTTAACTAACTATTAAAAAATTTAATTTCTTGGTTAAAAATTTTTATTTTTAGAAGATAATTCATATATTTTGTTGAAAATTCATCTTTTTCAGTACAAAATTAATCTTCCTGGTTGGAAATTAATTATTTTCCGTTAAAAATAGAAATATTTGGATAAAAATTAAACTACTTTATAAAAATGTGTGTTTTTTTAAATAATTTTCTTTTAGGTTAACAATTGATTTTCTAAGTAGAAACGTAACTGTTATTTTTTATTGAAAATTGATCCTTTTAGTTGAAACTTAAATTACGTGGTTGAAAATTCATATACTTTCTTAAAAATAACTCTTATTAACGCCATAAAATATTCCTATATTGCAATTTTAAAAAAGGAAAGAAAAATCGAAAATAATTTTTTTTTGTTTGGTAATAATATAAATAAAAAAGAGATCAGGAATGAAAAAGTAATTACAATAGGAACATTTTGTGGTTGTTGTCCAAATTCGGTCATTAGATTCTTGGTCTTATTTTCAGGAATTCTGCACATTTACTTGAAAAGTGGTATTTTTAATTTAAAAAATCAACTATTTGGTTAAGGATCCAACTATTTTCTTGAAAAATTTGTCTTTTTAGTAGAATCTAACTGTTTTTTTTTATTTGAAACTAAAATATTTGTATATTTAAAATAATAACGATTTTTTATTTCTAATTGAAATATGAAATTTTCCTGCTCAATTGTATAGAAAATATACCAGTATTTATACTGAAATAGACACATGTTTTGCGACTGTTGATTCACGCACTTTGTGCTCTATTGTGAATTCTCTTTTGTTAAAGCTCTTTTGGCCATAGCGAATAAATTCTCATCACGTATCTCGTGGTGCGCAATCGATTTTATCCAAAGTCTCACATTGATTATTCAGATATTGCAAAATAACATACAAATTTTATTTATCATAATTGTTTTAATAATTGTTTCTTCTTTTGCATGAAATTTTATTCTAAACTGCGATTAAATATGCATTATTTAAATAAATTGACATAATTGAAATTGTTGAATTTACAATTAAAAATTTATATTTTTATCCAAGAAAGATGCAATTTCTACTAAAAGAGATTATTTCTTTAATTAAAATGACAAATTTTTAACAACAAAAACATACTTGAATTTTCAATCAAAAAAGACTCCAATTGCTTTTTTAACACCAAAATATAAATTTTTAACCAAAAGTAGATTTTCTACGAAAAAGTATAATTTTGAACAAAACTGTTGAACTTTCAAACAAAAAGGCTGACGTATTTACAAATTTGTTGTATATCAACAAATATTGACATTTTTATCAAAGAAAAATGCAATTTGTAGTAAAATATATGAATTTTTTAATTGAAAAGACAAATTTTCAAAAAGCGTATAGTTGAATTTTCATCCAGAAAATGTTTCAGTTCTACTTTTCAACATTAAATATGAATTTTAACCAGAAAGAAATTTTTTCATCAATAATTTTATATCAATTAATTAATTTTATAATCATTATTTTAAATTAGAAGTAAATTTTTCACGAAAGATATTTGATTTTTCAATCTAAAAAAGATGAATTTTCAACAAAGCAGATGAATTATTTTCGAAAAAGAATGACTTTTAAACAAACAGTTGCATTTTTAATCAAAAAATAATTTTTTTATAAATAATTTCATATCATTTAATTAATTAATTTATTTCATATAAATTATTTTAAATTAAAAGTAAATTTGCTACAAAAGGTATTTGAATTTTCAACAATGCAGTTAAATTATTATTAAAGAAGCAGGAATTTACAAAAAAGTTTGCATTTTTATCCAAACAGTTGCATATTCATCCAAAAAGGATGAACTTTCTAATAAAATAGATATGTTTTTATATTAAAAAGACAAATTTAAAAAAAAAGTGCTGAATTTTCATCCAAGAAAGATTTTAGTTGAGTTTTCTGAACAAAAACATGAATTAAAAACCATTTAATTGAAAATTATTTACATTTTAATTTAAAAAATTGTTTGTTTGACATACCAGGTAATACATTGTTAACTGAGATTTCACTTTTTTGCTTAAAAATTCCACTGCTCAGTTGCAAGTTGTATTACTCTGTTAAAAATTCATTTTGTTGTTGCTAAGGTTTTATCATTTTTACATTCTCATCAGAGAAGGTATTAGATTTGTGTAAAATTTGACCCCCCCCCAGTTTTGGTCAAATGTCCACGTTTTGAGACCCCCTGAATCCGAAAAACAGGTTTTTACGAATGTGTCTGTCTGTCAGTATGTCTGTATGTCTGTCTGTATGTCTGTCTGTGACCACGATAACTTTTGAAAAAATTAATCTATTAGATTGCCCTTTGGTACACTCGTTTAGTGTCCTAAACTTAAAGTCAAATTCGTTAGTCAGCCATTTTGAATAAAAATTCAAAAAGTAGGCATATTTTGAATATTTTTGAAACCACTTTTTTCAAAATTCTAAAATTATTTGTAAGGTTATTCATAGTATTCAAAATGTGGAAGAATTTATTCAAAACACTTTTTCCAAAAAATCGAAAATTACCAGAGTTATAGCATTTATAAAATTCAAAAAAAAAAAGGAAATGAACATTTTATGCCAAATAACGCACGATATGAAAAAAGTTAAGAGAGAAAAAATGTATCTTTTTGAATGCCCTACGAGATTATTATAACGACTTTTTGAATTTTCTTAAAAAATCAAGAATTCAAATTTTGACAGCATACAAAATAATGAAAAATCAAAAAATTACATTTTTCGGCCAAACTGTACAAAATACGGTAAAAGATGAATTTACAAAAATTGTGCATTTGAAAAAGATCTACAAATTTTTTCTCAAACACTTTTTGATAAGATGCGTAGTTTTGGCTTTAATCATGAAAAACGTCATTAACAGTAAAAAAAATTTTCCCGCGGCGTAAGCACATTCTTACAACAACTTTTGTCTTTTAATTTCTTTTTCGTCTCGTGTGTGGGGTTTCAAAAAATTCAAATTTTCTTGTTTTTGATGCTATTTTTTATGATCAAAACTAAAAACAAAACTATCAAAAAATTATTCATGACAAATAAATCATTTTTACATTCTCATCAGAGAAGGAAATTCTTGTTGTTACTTTTCAAATAAAAAATTAAATTTTACATTTTCGGTTGAAAATTAATTTTCCTTAGTTAAAAATTGGCCTATATTGCGATAGAAAATAAATCTTCTTTGAAAATAAATCTTTTTGCTTAAATTCGACACTTAAATGAAAATCCAAGTATTTTGTTAAAAATTCGTCTTTTCTTGTATGAAATTAATATGCTTTGAGGACAATTAGTTTTTTTTTTCAATTAAACTACTTGGACGAAAGGGAAGCTCCTTTTTTTGATAAAAAATTTTTGTTGTTGTTGAGAATTCATCATTTTAGTTGAAAACTTATCTATACACTTGAAATTAAAACTATTTTGTTCAAAACTCATTTCGATTTTGATGTAAAATTAATGTTTGCTAATAAAAAATTTCCTATTCCATTATTGATATTTTTTTAGTTTAAAATTCCTCTTGATTAGTATAAAATAAATAATCTTTGTTGAAAATTCATCTATTTCGTTTAAAACTTAACTTCTATATAAATTTTGTTAATTGAAAGTTGAACTCTTTTATTTTCAAACAAAAATAATTTTTTTTGACGTAAATTATACTATTTGTATGAGGATTCTACTTCTTTGTTGAAATGTTGCAATTTTTTGTTAAAATATCATTTGTTTTTTATTTATAATCAAAATATTTTTCTCTGGATTATCACCTATAACATTTTTCATCAAAAAAATTTTTTTCTCGAAATTCCCCTGCCTGATTATATTTTAAGCTTTCTTTATCAGAGCTTTATTTTTTTTAAGAATTCATGATTTCAGTTAGAAAATTTTCTATTCTGTTCAAAATGTAACTATTTTTCTTAAATCTTTTTCTGAAGTGAAAAATAACTTTTTAAATTGATTATTAAACTATTTTATTTTTGCTGAAAATTTTTATTTTTTAGTGAAAAAAATAGTCTTTGTTGGTATGAAATATATCTTTTTGGTTGTAAATTCATCTATTTAATTGAAAATTGAACTGATTTGTTATAGCCTCGTTTTTTCTTGGTTGAAAATTTATTTTTATTATTGAAAATTGTACTCTTTCATTTTTGGTTGAAGCTTGTTTTTTTTTTGTAGAAATAAAACTTTAAATTTGAAAAAAGTTGCATTACGTTTGTACAGGCTCAAACTTGAATCCTCAACTAAATAGTGGAATCTTTATTTTCAATAGAAATTTACAAAAAAAATAAAGTAGGTCAATTTTCACTTTAAAAAATTATATTTCGATGAGAAAGATAATAAATTTTCAACAAAATAATTCATCATATTATTTATTATTTTATTGAAAAACCAGTCTTATTTGAACAAAAAAGACAAATTTACAAAAAATACTTGAATCCGCTAAGCAATAATTTAATTTTCATATCTAAGGGATCAATTTTCAAGCAAAAATAATACAGTTTAATTTTCATTGAACAAAATTATATTTCAAACAAAGATAAACAACTTTCATTAATCTTCTTTGTGGCATATCCTTCAGTTTGTTGAGGATACAACAATTTTGTTAGAAACAAAATTTCGTTGGATTGAACTTAATGATAATACATATTTTCGTTTTAAAAGTAATTTTTTTTAAGAAATAGCAGAAAATGGTGCTTTTCAAACATTTATTTTTATAGAATAAAAATTCAGTTACTTGGTAAATAAACGAACCATTAATTCTCTCTTTTTAAAAATTCAACTATTTTCGACAAAATGTATCTTTTCAGCTTGCAAATTTAACTATTTGTTTAAAAATGCTAATAATAAATTTGTTTGCCTAATATGTGGAACATTCAAAAGCTAATTGAATAAATATTTTTAACCTCTGAAACATTCCAAATTGCTTATTCTGAAGTCAATAAATAGTTTAGATAAAATAACACACATTTCTGAATACTTTTGCAAACAAAAATAATTAAACTCATCGTCTTAAGAAATCTACAATGTGGTTAAACACTAAGAATATTTTAATTCTTTGAAGATTATTCTGATTATCAAGTCAGCAGTCTTTAAGAAAATTGAAAATTGTTGTCCACCCGACAAGGTAAACATTTCTACACGGTTTTGTGGTCGCTGAATCCGAATCCGGGATGCATTTGACTCTGTCAGCTCGCATTTGGTTTCGAACCTCAACAAAATGATAAAAATTGAAATTTGTTATCTACTATTTGAGATTAGGATCAAAATGCGATCTGACAGAGTCAAATGCACCCCGGATTCGGATTCAGTGACCCCAAAACCGTGTGGAAATGTTGCGATAAAAACAAAATCTACGCGTCCTATCAAGAAGTGATTAACAACAAATTTGTAGATATTTTCAGGGCACGCAATTTTAGTGAATTTTTTTTCTAATCTTGCATAGTTTGACCGCAAAATAGAATTTTTTATTTTCATTATTTTTGGACGATCAAAATTTGAATTTTCAACTTTTCGACAAAATTGAAAAAGTCGTTTGGAAGTTCTTGTAGGATGCTATTGAAGTTGAAAATTAAAAAAAAATTATTTGAAAAACGACTCAGGGTTAAAAAAAATCTACAGACAAAAATTGTTCACCCAAAAAGGATCTATAATAATATAAAACAGGATCTATAATAATATAATATCTACCATTTTAGACAAAATCGAGTGCGCTCCACGAGATGCGTGAAGATAATGTTGTCGCTATGGCCGAAAGAGCTTTAACAAAAGAGAATTCACAATTTAGCGCAAAGCGCGAGAACCAACAGTCACGAAACGTGCCACTATTTCAGTATAATAATGGGTATATTTTTCTATAAAATGAAGCAGTAAAATTTCGTTTTGGGAGTATTTATTAACAATTTCTCGACTAAAACTGTAATCAAAAACCGACTTGGAGAAAGTCTAAATATTTTTTCTAATCCTGCCAAACATCGAGAAAATTATAGAAACTTTTAAAATCTATTTTTGCCCTTTTAAACAATTTTCAAGGATTCCCCATTTTTTAAATTTAGTCAATTTTAAAATTTTTATATCTTTTAGAATGACTCGACAAACCTTTTGTTTTTTGGAATTTCTTGCATCAAAATTAGACGTTTTGGGTGAGTTTGAATTGGCTCAAAAACATTTTCTAAATAAATTTGACTCATCAATATATAAACGTAATATCATCAAAAAAAGAAACTTATTATTTAGTTTTGACTTGAAAAAGTAAATTAGTTTTTATTTTTTTGGAGATCTCATTTTTGTCGTCAAGCAAATAAAACCCAAAAGAGACACATTTTTAATGCAATTTTTAAAAAAGTAGTTAAATTTTAAACCAAAATTTAAAAATTCTTAATGAAAAATGTATTAGTTGAATTTATAATTAAAAATGATCAATTTTTCTTCAAAATTTTTTAAGCTTAATTTTAACTTTAGAAATTTTTTTTTTTTACTGCAAATAAACTAATTTTCAACACAATTGTTCAATCTTCAACCAAATATTAAAATTTTAAACCAAAAAAATAAATTTTCAATGAAAAATTTAATAGCTGAAATTTTAACTAAATACGGTAAATTTTCAAACGATAGAAAATGAGTTTTCAACAAAATCACTCTATCTTTAACCAATAAAAACAATCCTTTATAATTAATTAAAATTTTTAATAAAAATAATTAATTAATTAAAATATTTAATTTTGCTTTAAATTGTATTCTAAACTGCGCTGAAACATGCATCATTTCAATAAATCTATAAAATTACAATTCATAATATGCATAAAAATTGAATCATACTAATTCTTAGTTCCTTGTTTTTATAATTTTTTTATGTTCAATATTTTTTTTACGATTGAAATCAAATGTAATCCTCCTATCGAAAAATGATTAATAATAAATTTAATGATATTTTCAGGTGACCAACTTTTGTTTGTGAATTTTAGTTCGAGCTTGTGTCGTTTTTTCAAAAAAATTTAATATTTTTATTTTGAAAGGTTATTTTTTACGACTAAAGCAAAAACTACGTGTCATATCAAAAATTATAGCTCTTTTTTGGATAAACAATTTTTGTTTCATTTTTTGTAGCTTGTGTCGTTAGTCAAAAAAAAATTTTTCTAATGTTTTTTACAACAAAAAACAAAAAGTACACTTCCTATTTCATTCATTTTGGTAGGATCAAATTTTGAATTTGAAAGTTTTCTAACAAATTAAAAAAGTTGTTATAATCATCTTGTAGGACTTTCAAAAATCAACGTTTTTCTTCTTCAGACTTTTCTTCATATCATGCGTTGTTTGGCTTAAAATGTTCATTTTAGTTTGTTTTTTTTTTATTTTTAAAATGCCATAACTCTAATCATTTTCCTTTAATAGAAAAAAGTCACGAGAATAAATTGTTTGAGTTTCTAAGTAATATTAATAACCGTTCATATAATTTTGAGATCTGAAAAAATGTGGTTTAAAAAATTTTGAAAATGCGCTCACTTTTTGAATTTTAATCCAAAACAGCTGGTTTACGAACTTGTTCTTTCTTTTTAGAACTTAAAAAAGTGTGCCAAAGCAGTATCCAATCTGATTGATTTTTTTCAAGTTATCGTGCCTGCAGAATACAGACTACAGACAGAGAGACAGACAGACAAACACCTTCGTAAAAATCGTTTCTTCTAACTCAGTGGGTCTAAAAACATGCAGATTTGATCAAAACCGCCAAAGTGAAATTTAACATAAAACCAATACCTTCTCATTAGGATGAGAATGTAAAAAAGGAATTTTGAACAAAATAGTTAATTTTTCAACAACACAGATGAGTTTTCAGCCAAAATTAAATCCTCCAAGAGAATAAAAAGAATGTTGAATAAATATTTATTTAATAAGCATTTTAATTTGATATAAAAAAACAGTTGATAGTGCAAACATAAAAATATTTTAGTTTCAAATAAAAAAAATTTAATTCTACTAAAAAGAGAAATTTTAAAGAAAATAGTTGGATCCTTAATCAAATAGTTGAATTTTTAAATTACAAATACCACCTTTCAAGTAAATGTGACGAATTCCTAAAAATAAAGCCAAAAATCTAACAACCAAATTTACAAAACCACCACAAAATTTTACCATTGTAATCTGAAAAAAATGAATTAAAAATAAATAAATAATTTTTTTTGAACAAAACTTAAAAATAGGAAAGAAAAATGTGAAGGCGACCAATCAAATCCCCTTTCTTCCCTATTTCATTTCTTTCGTCTTTTTTATTTCCATTATTATCAAACAAACAAAAATTTTTTTTTCTTTTTTTTCAAATTGCAATAGGAAAATGTTATGGTGGTTTCCAAATTTGTTTGTCAGGTTCTTGGTTTTATTTTCAGGAATTCCGCACAATTTTTTCACCGAAAAACTAAAATGATGAATCTTCAACAAAATAGAAAAAGTTTTAACAAAGTAGTTCAACTTTTAAAAAAATATCGAAATTTAATACCCAAAACAATGAATTCTCAAGGCAAATCCTAATAACTGATATTTTAAATAAAAAAGAATTTTATTTTAAGAGCAAAAATAATGAAATGGAACCAAAGAAGAATAATATGTAACAGAATACTTATATCCTTAAGTAAATAGTTCAATTTTTAAATATAAAAGATGAGTTTTTAGCTAAAATTACAATTTTTAACAACAACATAATTAATTTTCAACAAAGCAGTTTGAATTTCAATCAAGCAGAACAGTGGAATTCAACAGAAACGATACATTTTGAAAAGAACATTTGAATAATTAACTGAAAAATATCAGTCTTGAACCAAAAATGAAACAATTCAATTTAAAATTTTAAAAAGTAATTTTCAACCAAGATAAAACAGGGTTTCAACAAATTAGTTAAGTTTGGAATCAAATAGATGAACTGACAACCAAAAATATATAGTTTTTACAAAAAAAAAACGAATTTTGAACTAAAAAATACATATTTTCAACCAGAAATGGAATAGTTTAACTACAGGTTTAAAAAACTATATTTCAAAAAAAAAAAAAAAAAAAATTTCATTTAAAAAAATTAAGTTTTCACAACAAAAATATCTTTTAACAAAATATTTACTTTTTTAGCAATAGAGATCACTGTCCACCTAAAATTATAAGCATTCAACAAAATAAAGACAATTTTCGATAATGTTGTTGAACTTTCAATTTATTAATTGAATTCTGAAACCCAAAAATTAATTTTTATCAAAAAATGATACAAGTTTTACTTAGGACCAAGAATGTTTAAATGTTGAAGAAAAAACAGTTGAATTCCATTAAAAGGACAGATTTTCAGGGGAATATTTGGATCCTAAACAAAATAGTTGAATTTTTTACCTAAAAATATTTCTTTTGAAGGAAAAATGGATGACTTCAATTTTCAGTTAGAAAAAAATTAATTTTGCACCAAAAAAACTAAAATGATGAATCTTTAACAAAACAGAAAGAGTTTTTAACATAGTAGTTCAACTTTCAACCATGAAGCGGTATTTTTAACAAATAAAAATGAATTTTCAACGGAAAAAATGACAATTGACATTTAAAAGAAAAAGATTTTGATTTTACATGAAAAAATAGAGAAATTGAACCAAAACTTGATTCCTCAAAAGAAAAGTTGAGTTTTTAAATTTAAAAGATAAATTTTCTACCAAAAATAAAAATGTAAACCAAAAATATGACTTTGTAAACAAAATCGTACATTTTTGACAAAAGAAAAATTAATTTTCAACGCAGTAGTTCAAATTTCAACCAAAAATAACTGATATTTCAGACAATAAATATTTTAATTTAAAATAAAAAACAATTGAGTTCAACAGAGACAAAACCTTTTCATCAAAATAGTTGAATATTTAACTGAAAAAAGTTAATCGTTAATAAAAAATAAATAGCTCAGTTTTCAATTAAAAATTATTAATTTAAACCAAGAAAAAACGATGTTTCAACAAAGCAGTAAAGTTTTCAATCAAATAGATGAATTCACAATCAAAGAGATATATTTTATAACAATAAAGACTTTTTTCTAATTATATTATTTAAAAAAACGGATATTCATTTTACAAAATATTTACTTTCTCAGAAACAAAGATAAGTTTTTAACTGAAATGATGAACCTTCAACAAAATAAAAACAACTTTTAATGAAGCAGTTGAACTTTCAAATCAGAAGGGGAATTCTGAATCACAACAATTAATTTTTAACAGCAAATGTTCTAGGGTATATTTCAGACTACGAATTTTTTAATTTTAAATAAAAATTAGTTGAATTCCATTAAGGGGACAAGTCTTTAGGAAAATAATTAAGTCTTTAAATAAATAGTTGAATTTTCACTTGAAAATATAACTTTCTGAAAAAATGGACTAGTTCAATTTTCAGCTAGAAAAAATTAATTTTTCAACAAAAAAAAAAACCAAACGGATGAATCTTTAACAAAATAGAAAGAAGTTTCAACAAAATAGTGCAATGTTCAACCAATTAGCGGAATTTTAAACAAAAAAATGAATTTTTAACGAAAAAAATTATAACTGATATTTCAAACCAAAACGATTTTTATTTTAAATGATATTCATTTATTTTAAATTGTAATTTCAATGGAACTTTTTCTATGAGAATTAAATATAATTCAGGAAAAATTCTAAAATGGGACAGTAATTTTAGCAATAGTAATATTTAAAATTTACAAATCTAAAGTCCGTTAAAAACAAACTGGAAGGATGGATAACCAAGAAAATTCTTACCGCTTGTGAGAAACGACCAGTGCCATATCAAAAATTTTTGTAGACCTAGTTATATTTACTAATTTTTTTACTCGAACCTCACATATTCTTGTTACGTTTGTCACTGTAATATTTTATGATAACTAAAGGAAAAACTGCAAATATAAGTTTTTATTTTTAAATAACAACTGAAAAGTTATTAATTACAAACAACTTTAAATTTTTTAAATATAACCTCTGATTCAAAAAGTGTTTCGTTCTAAACGCTTAATTGATAATGTTCAAGTTTTAATGTTTCATACCATATTCTAAAATTGCTTCAAAATTATATCATTTAAAAAATTTTCAAATTGATTGATTCATTCTTACGCCACTTGTCATAATAATTTTTTTATTTGATGTTTTAAATTCAAACGTTTAAATGTGAGACGATCTAATAAAAAAAGTTTTATTGTAAAGCTACTTGACTTAAAAAATTTTAAAGTTAAAAATGACCAATTCCAACACTTTAAATTTCACTTTTCTGAGTTTTTTATAGTAATAGGCTTGTAAAAGAACAATATTTTTCTTGAACGGCAAAAAATTTATTTTACATATTAATAAAACCATCATTATTATTTTACTAGTACTAAAATGTAATTTTCAGTTTCGAAAATATTTGTAATACAAAAATTTAATTTTTATGAATTTAAATTGATTATCAGAACTATTTTTATGATTTACAGAAGGTCCTCTAATTATAGATTTTAATAGATTTAGATTATATTTTTTACAAATGTTTTTTGTTGTTGTGATTTGATAATAATGAAAAGAAAAAAGTAGAAATAAATTTTAAAAAGGAAAGGGATGTGCTCCTCATCGACTATGAAGATAGAAAAAGTTTCATGAATAATATATTTTTCTTTAGTCTGAGACATTCGAGTCAAGAAAATTCCAAAACTTGACCCACTTTCAAAGCTCTCTCGAAAACGTCACGATAACATCGCTTCAACTTAAACAAGGCTAGATATGTAAACAAAAATAAAAAAAATTGTTTTTAAATATAAAAATTAATCTTTCGGTGAAAATAGGTAAATACTTGATCATTCATTACTTACGAAATCCAAAATTAATTTCTCCATTAAATTAAATATGGATTTTTAAATCAGGAAAAGCCGAATTTAATAGGAAGCCTCATTTTTTATTTTACGTAATAATTCTGAAAAATACGTGCAATCATTTTTTCAATATAAAATAAAATGTTCGCTTTTTTTAAATTTCATAATTTTCTCAAAATTAAAACTATTGGCTGATTTATAATTTAACTTTATTACCAGAAGTAAGCGAAATTATCAGTAGCGATTATTTATATAAAATTCGCATTTAATTTTCAAAACTCGTCTTGGAGAAACTCTAAATATTTTTTCTAATTCTGCCAAATGTCAGGAAAATTATAGAAACTTTCAAAATATATTAAAACGCAAGAAAATAAAAACTGGGATAGATTTCACGCTTTTTTTAAATAATAATAATCTCCCTAATTTATCTTTTTATCCTTTTTAATAAATTCTCAAGGTTTCCTTTTTCTTAATTGTGTAAATTTAAATATTTTTGAGGATTACTCGATACCTCGATACGATTAGTCACCTAGAAAATAAAGCAATATCATAAAAAAAAACTTATTATTCAGTTTTGACCTGAAAAAGTACTTTAATTTTTATTTTTTTGTTACCAATTTTCTTATGAAAGGAAACAAAACCCAAAAGAATTTTTCAAAAAAGAAAAATTAACTGTAACCAAAAACTGTTGTATTTTCCACCAAAATGAATAATTCTCAAGCCCAAAAGATAAATTTTTCATCAGATAGTTAAATTTTCAAACAAGAAACAATAAAATAAAATGTTAATTTCTTCCTAAATTTGATAATGTTCCCATCATTAAGAATAATGGCAGATTTTTAATATATATTCATGAAGGAAGAAATAAATTTTTAGTGAAATTTTTACATCACTTTTTTCTTACATCACTTAGAGTTTTGGTACAATGAAAAAAAGAGTATTAAATATTTTGAAAATTAAATGCTATATTTTATAGAAAAATCTACTAAAAATCTGTGTAGTGTATTGTCAAAAAAAAAGATTGAATGCTTGCCGACGAAAAATGATAAAATATTAGCGTTTATTTAAATTAAATATTTATTTTATTTTCAAAAAGCGAGTTGTTGAACAACTATATATTTTCTTGTCTCTGCCAAGAATCCGGATAATTACGGAAACTTTGATGAGATATAAAAGGCAAAAAATAAAAACTAGGGAAGATTTTTCTTGGTTTTTTCTTTATTAAATAGAATCTTTTCAATTTTTAATTTTTCCCTTTCAATAAATTCTTAACAATAGACTTTTTTAGTTAATTTTAAAATTCAGATATTTTTTAGTAACTAAGGAGATAAATGTTCAAGAAAAAAAATAGTTTATACCTCAACCAATAAATATTTTCATTGAATAAGAAACAGTTTAATTGACCCAAAAAAATACAAATTTTCAACAAAAGAGTTGAATTTCCAAAAGGCGAAATTTCTACCAAACAGTGAAATTTTACGTAAATTTTTAACCAAATAGATAAACTCCAAATCAGGATTATTTTTTTGTACCAATAAAGGCAAATTTTCTACTAAGGACCCTTCATTTTCAACCCAAAATTAAATATTTAAATTTTCAGTAAAAAAAATATATTTGTAGTAAACAAAATTATTTTTACAAAAAAGAGCAATGAATTATCAAGAAATTTATGACATTCAACCATAAATAAATTATTTCTTGAGAAAGTGCTTTAACGAAAATGTTCAAAAAATATAGTTAAATCCTGAAACAAACAAGATTAACTTTTAACCGAACTATTGCACTTTTATCCAAGAACGAGTAAGTTTTCTAAGGAAAAATTGAATTTTTAACAAAACTGTTAAGTTCTGAACCAAAAATAATGACTTTTTAAGAAGATTGTTGAATTTCAACAAAATATTTACATTTTTATTCATGAAAGATGCAATTTCTAAACAAGATTTTAGTTTGACTTTTCAACATCAAAATATGATTTTCAAATAAAAAGTTAGTTTTCCACAAAAGATATTTCCATCCAACAAAAAAATGCTGTTTATACTAAAATAGATTAGTTTGTAAATAATAAAGACAAATTTTCAAAAAAAGTTGAATTTTCATCCAAAAAAGATTTCAGTTGACTTTTCAGAACTAAAATATTAATTTTAATTAAAAAGTAAAATCTCAACGAAAATATTTAAATTTCAACTAATAACGGCAAATTTTCAAGCAAAAATGAAAGGTTTTTGAAAAAGTTGTTGAATTTTCAAACAAAAAATAAAAGTTATAACTAAGAAAGTAATCTTGAAAAGGAAGCAACTACAAAAAAAAGAAATATGAATACAAGTAAATTATATTACTACCAAAAATATTATATTAGGTTTTTAAATCTTTATATTAAAAATTCTTTAATTTTTCTGTAACCCATTTTTTATTTTCCTTTGACCATTAATTTAAATTAATGAAAAAAATTTCCAAATTTATTCTGCATAACAGTTATTCTAGAAATTCCCTGACTTTTCCACGAATTTTCTTTCAAATCTCTGACCAAAAAATTCCCTGACTTTTTAAAAAATTGTTGTCGGCTAGGTTTGCTTTTTCACAGATAAAATTTCTTTGTCGCGTACAGTTAAATACACAACAATTACTTTCAATAAATTTATTGCGAGTTATTTTTTTCGTTTACGAATTTCGAAAAATCACGTATTTTAAATAAATGAATTCCCCCCCCCCCCCATAGAGTAACAAATTGTAACAAAATCATCCCCCCACTTTTGAGCTGTTTCGTAATTTAAGTCTTAATAACTTTTTTCCGGAAAAAGAAATTCATGAGTTATACATTTTTTTTTCTTGATACAGCATTTATTTCTAGATGAGTCAACTTTACTTTAAAAATGTTTTTAAGGCCATTCAAACTCACCGAAAACGTCTAATTATGATGCTAGAAATTCAAAGAAATAGAAAGTCATCAGTACAATCAAAATATATTTTGTGAACTGAAAGTTTGTCAAGTCATTCTAAAAAACATCTAAATAAAAATTTGTACTAAAGTGGAAAAAAATCGGAAACTTTGAGAATTTATTGAAAGAGGAAAAATTAAAATTTGGTGAGGTTATAATTATTAAAAAAAGAAATCTCGAAGTTTTTAAAATTTTTTGTTGTCTTTTAATATACGAGGGTGGATTGATAAGTTTCCGGCCTGACCAAGAGATGGCGCCACTAGGCCTACCTTGAGGTGGCGTTCTATAGTACCATCCTTAGATAG
>NC_046666.1:47166088-47175217 GCF_010883055.1 Belonocnema kinseyi | reverse complement strand
AGCCTTGGAGGAGATTATGTTGAGAAATAAAAAAAAAAAATTCTTAAAAACGTTGTTTTTCTTGGTCAGGCCGGAAACTTATCAATCCACCCTCGTATACTCAAAATTTATGTAATTATACTGATGTTTGGTAGAATTAAAAAAATATTAAAGAATCCCCTAAGCTGGTTTTTTGAAAATTAAATGTTTATTTCATTTAAATAAGTGATACAATTTTGCAATTTGCTGCAAAGCATACAATTTAGCAGACTTTTCTGAAAAATTTAGCATTTCTTTATGGAAATGTTAAATACTTTTTTGAAATCTGCCAATTAAACTTTTTTTGTTTAAAATTAAAATACTTTTTGTTTGAAATATCAGCTATTACTTTTTTCGTTTTGAATTGTTTTTTTTTTGTTCGAGATTATCTTGCTCGGTTAAAAGTTGAAATACTTTCTTAAAAACTCGTTTTGTTTTTGAATTTTTTTCATTTCAGTTTAAAACTCATTTTTATGGTTGAATATTGAACTATTGCAAGTACCAATCAGCCAAAATTCTTAAAAAATATTTTCGAAAAACTGTCAGGGTGTATAAAATCATACAAAATAAGAAATTAACACTTCTAGAAATCATTTTTTTTCTTATTGTCCTAAAAGTTTAGTCTGGTCTTTAGTCTGGTTTGAAATCACATAAAATAAATCACATAAATTAATTAAAAAAATAAAAAATTGACACAAATGGAAATTATTCGAAATAGGCGCAACAAACAAAAATTGTTTTGAAACATTTTTAATAAACAATGTTAAAGATGTTGAAAAAAATGTTTTGAAACAAAATCGTCTTAAAAAAATGTAAAAAATTGTTTTTTTTAATTAAACATAGCTTCGAAAAAAATTTGGTAAAAAATAAATATAAACAAAGTTTGTAAGAAAATGCTGGCGCTTATGCTACAAACCCCAGAAAATTTTAATCGATTTAAATGATTTGTTTAACACTGATTTTATTTATATTTCTGTTAAAAGTTAGTATATTTGACATATATATATGATGTCATATGATAATAAAAAAAAATTCATGAGGAAAAAGAGCTAATGAATGTTTTTTTAAACACTGTTTTGAGTTATGGTTTATGAGGGTCATTTTTTCATTAAATTTCAATTTTCTAGGTATAGATTAATGGTTAAGGCTCCCGACTGCTAGGTGATACTTTCAGATATAGTTGTAGTTTCGAATCCCCGTAGCGTTAGAAATTTTATTTGTAAGTGCAGAAATTTTTATCTGGCCCCGATCCGGGCCCTATCGCGGATGAAACACACGCCCAGACCAGGACCAGGTCAGGATTCTCGATCAGGGAATCCGATTAGTCTCATAATACACTCATTTGTATTCATTTCCAATTAAGGTATTTTAAATTAAAATTAAAGCAGTACGGTCACGCGAAGAAAAGCTTTCAGATATCAAAATTTAATTATACTTTTGGGAAACGTAAGATTGCACCATTTTTATTTTTTTCAAAAAAAATGTGTCCTCAACAGTTCTTAGCAAATTAAAAAAATATGTATGATCCTAATGAATGTTAGCTCAATTTTTGGGAAAAAGCTTTCCTACAATTTTTCATTTTCGAATATTTTCAAAAAAAAGTCAGTTATCACTTCAAGAACGAAAATAATCGGAAAATGACTTATAATTCACGATTTAGTAACATTTTCATGTAAACAAATTCAATTTTCTGTCAATTGCTTTACTTCATGAACAAATTAAGAAGGTAGTTGTAGATAATTTTTTCATCAAAACATTGAGCCATCATTTATTAGGATTCTTTTTTTTATGTTTGCTCAGAAGCGATATAGCCGAAAAAACTTTTACAAAAAGTGAAAATTTTTGAATAAAATATTTTTGGTTATTTAAAATATAATTTACAGAATACAAATAATTTTTATTTTAATTAGGATTCATTAATTTCGATCTAATGAAGATTTTTATAAGTTGAAATGCCATTATTTATGATAAACAAGTCAAATAATATATTTTAGCATTTTAAACTGCGCGCGAATAGTAACCAATTAGATGCCGAATGCGATACATGCGCAGTTGAGTAAATAGCTCTCTATGGAAACCCTGCTCGATTAGTATTTTGATTGTAATACTTTATTCCGAAATTCACGTTATGAAAAGTTGTCCTTAAAGTATTTTTGTATTTAATTTATTATTAATTCATAATCAAAGTCTTAATTGCACATTCAATTTATCACATATTCTATTCTTAAAATCTGAAAATACTACGATTTGGCGCTCAATACAATCCACTTTTTGTCAAAAGATTTTATAATTCTAACTCTACATTAAATTGAAAACCTTGAATTTTGAATAATAATTGAAAACAAAAGTATTTGATAAATTTCATATTATAATAATGTTTGACTTATATAATTGTAATTATACTAATTTTAGCTTAAATAAATTAATTCATTGTTCATTTATTTTTAGGTTAAGTTTTAATGAGCCGAAATGTGTAATTCCTTACTTTCATTTTCCTTGCGCAGGTTTCAAGGTATTCGGGATAGTTAGTGCTCGGTGTCACCCAATATGTGCCTTACCCGCCTCAGGCATTTTCAATAATTGATAGAATATTATAAATGAGTTCTATACGAATTTCACTGCACTGTCTACCAGAAAACAACAAGCAGCACCCGATCAGGGCCAGATTAGGAAACCCGATTGGGGCCAGATTTGTCTTACGTTTGAAATCGGGCGATTTCTGCACCGATATATGACAAATACTCGCAATCAAGCTTTCAAACCGAGAGTTCGACCCTTGATGTATACGAGATATTTATTCGCGTCTTCGAGATGCACCGATTGCCCAATTGAAGAACCCTTCATGACCTACCATAACCGACTAATATATTTTGTTAGTTTTTTAACAAAATGATTTACATTGTTTGCAAGAGGATTTTTTTTTAATTGGAAATATAGGAGTGTTGTATTTAATTTGTTTGTTTGCGTTTTCAAGACGTCTGGGTCAGTAGCATTTTGCAGCGTTATTTTTCCGTGTTAGCTGTGTGTACCTAGTTTATTTGTTAGCCTTCCTCCATTTAGAAAATGTGACATTCATCGTGGTATGTGTTGCACACCTAGTCACGTTTACTTGAGTTTTTTTTGTTTTTGTTGATAAAAATGGTCCATGTTGAATAGGAAAAATCCGGATTGACTTATGCACAATCATCGGTGGGACCATCTTTATATAAAGTGCGACAGAAGTGCAAAAGGTAGTCTGTTCTCTATTAAAATGAGGCTTTTAATTTTCATCTTATTAACTTTTCTATGTGTAACTCTCCTCATTAGAAATACTGGCGGTAATCAACCAATTGGGGCAGGAACGGTCGAGCCTGGGGGTTATTGTGAGAAAACAGTAAATTGTCACTTTGGCACATGTGGTAAGTCGAGAAATTATTAATTATGTTTGAAAAAATAGGCTTGAAAAATTAAGTTTAAAAAATATTTATCCTCAAGAAAGCCAGTCTCTGTAACATAAATGCAGAAAAGGAGTTAAAATGTGAGAAATATCTTTCTAAACAAGATTGATCGTTTGAAATTTTTCAAAAATCTATCAGAAATCCTTATAAAATAATTGAATTCTGTGAAAAATATTTTTAATACATCTGAAATCGAATTATTTGAAACCTTTGAAAAATCTTTCGAATCTTTAGAAAATCATTAAAGTCCTTGTGAAATATTTTTAATCCATTCCACATTTTTACGGAATATTTGAAATCTTTGCGAGATATTTTTAAATTATTGGATAATATTCCTAAAATTTTTATATCTTTGTGAAATATTTTTAATGAATCCAAAATCTTTGTAGAATATTTGACGTCTCTGCGAAATCTTTTTTGTCTATACAAAATCTTCGAAACATTTGATAATGTTTGTGAAGTTATTTAAATCTTTGTAAAATGTTTGAAAAATTGTTAAAGTCTTCGAGAAATCTTTTGAATGTATCCGAAATCTTTGAGGGAAATTTTTCAATCTAAAATCAAACTATTTTTGTAAGTGTAAACGTCTTTCAATTATTAAAAAAGTAATTATTATGAATAATTACTATTAATTTGTAAATAAAAAATAAAATAATTGGAATCTGGTATATTATTTTCATTTATTTGAAATACATAAATCTTCTACTCAACATAAGCTTCAGAAAAAAAACATGTCTGGAAGAAATAAAAAAATTATACCTCAAATTGTGAAAAGTATTAAAAAATTAAAAAAATTGCCTTAACATCTTCCAGATGTTTTTGACATTTCTAGCTATCTTTTAAAATATTTTGAGTTTTTTTAAATTGTCTTTAAAAATTAATTTAAAAAAAGAAAATTTAACATTTGCGCATAAATCTAAAGAAATGTTTGTTATTTTTTTTAACCTTTCAAATTTTGCCAAAAACCTCTGAAATTTTTCTTTGCACTTTTAAAATTAATTTTGTAGAATAAATATAATTTTAGGTTTTTACAGGAAGCCTAACAAAATTTTTTTATTTTCTTGAAACCTTTTAAAATCCTTCAGAAGCTTAACAATTTTATTTTAAAACCTTCTAAAATCTATATTTCGTTTCAAAAAAATTTTACCTCTTTTCAAATTATAAATTAGGTTTTACATTTTTTTAAACTTCCTAATAATCTCTATTAAACTAATCCAAATTTTTTTATAATTTCTTAAAACCTACTAATTAAAACAAATTAGCCTTAAATCTTTTAGATTTTATTCCGAAAATTTTTGAAATCTTTTAAATGTTGAAAAAAATTTTAACGGGCTTTTAAAATTAATTTAAAAATAAAATTTATTTATTTTATTTGGAATCTTTTAAAAATAGGTTTATTTTTTCAAAACCTTAAAAAATTCTCGAACTTCTAAATTTGTTGTTTCAAATCTTCAAAACCCTAAGCTTTGCTGTACATTTCTTTAAATCTCCCCAAGTTTAAAATTATCTTTGACTTAGCCTAAAACTTCAAAATATTTTTCAAACCGACTCGAGTTCTTCTTACCATATTTTTTCAATTTTGCAAAATAAAAAAAATTGTAGTCTCTATTTTGTAAATTTAGAATAAATGTTTAAAACCTTGCCTTTTAATCTTCCAGATACTTTATCACAAATTTATGAAATCATTCAAATCGATTTGAAAAACTTTAAATTAATTTTTCATACAAAAAAAATTACAAAGTTTCCTAAAAGTTTCAAGAAAATCAGTTTATTCTCTTAAAAATTTCAAAGGCCTTAAAAACTTCTAAATTCTTTGTTCGGATTCTTTAAAAAACTAAATTTGTTTAACAATTTTTTAAAATTCTGTTAAGTTTTAAATTATATTTCAAATCTATTTAAAACTTAGAAATATCTTTCAAACTTACTGGAATATATATTCTAAAATTTTGTATTCTTTGAAATCTTTCTCAATTTTTTCTCAGAATTAATTTTTCAAAATGAAAAATCTTATAATAATAAAAATATTGATATTGAATATATTAAAAAATCTGGTAAAAAATGAGAATCTTGTAACGATCGATCGTTTTCTTAAGAATTTTTATTGAAATTTTTGAAATCTTTAGGAAATTTTTGTAATATTTTGTAATTTTTTTACATTAATCTTTTCAAAATAAGTGAAATTTTTGTGCAATTTTTAAAATGTATTGCAAAGATTTGTGAAATAATTGAAGTTTTTGTGAAATATTGCAAATCTTTGAAATTTTTAAGAAATCATTGAAATTATCGTGGAATTTTTATAAAATATGAATTAGAAGCTACTTTTCAGATACTTACAATTTTTGTCAATAATTAATATTTCTGAGAATGATTGTACATATTTTCAATTTTTTAAACAGTTCCAAGAAAAAAATGACTGTCAATCTGTTTGAAACATATGATGAAAATAAAATCAAGAAAGCCCTCATTTTAATCTATAATAAAAAACCCATTCTTTTGTTTTTTTTGCACTCAAATCCAATAAGAGATGGACAATTTGTTTCCTGAAATTATTATTTTATTATTTATTCTACTGGACACAAAAATTAAAATTCAATCTTCTGAATACATTCTTACACAATTCTTTAGCAAATTTTACAAATTATTTTATTAAAATAGAGACGCGTTTCTTAAATTAAAATGAGAATATCTCAATTGAAAATTGTTTAAAATAATAGTACTCAATACTGGTACTTAAGAATAAAACGTATTTTTATTTTCAGTTCTCAATGCATGTAAATGCGCGGGGAAAACACTGGGCATAAACAATATGCCGTGCTGAGTTGATAACGAGAATAATCTGCAAAAAATTATAATATGATGAGTGTTTGACCATATTGTAGATTTCTAATGAACATGTGTTTGAAAATAAACAATTAAATTTTTTTGAGAAATCTTAGTCATTTTCGTATATCAAATATGTGTTTTTATCCAAACTATTTATTGGTGCTAAAATAAGAAAATTTTAAAGTACTTCAGTCTAAACAGAATTTTTAAGCTTTAATTAGTAGCCCATACATATTAGGTAACACTCTAAAGACGTGAAAATAAAATTTAAATCCATGTCGATACATTAAAGACCTATTCCTATTCAATAAAATAATTAAACTTTGAACAAACTGTTCAATTCTTTACTGAAAAGCGGAATTTTTAAAGACATAAAGATAAACTTTCAACTACAAAGATTTATTTCTTCTAATAGTTAAAAAAATTATTATAAAATATATATACAACTTTTTTGGTAAAAAATAATATTGGTTTAAAATTAATTTTCTTAGTTCAAAATTAATTTCTTCCAAGAAAAATGTATTTAGTTTGTGCAAAATTCGTTGTGTTTTGGTTGAGAATTAATCTCCTTTGATAAAAATTCACTACTTTAGTTAAAAATTAATTTGGTTACAAACTTCAATATTTTTAGTTGGAAATTCGGGTTTTTTTAAAAGTTGATTTTTAAACCTGAAATTTAACTATTTTATTTATGTTTGCACTGTTTTTAGTTGAAAATTCCATTTTTGGGTTCAAAATTTTTGTATTAAAAAATTTGTTCTATGGTAGAACTATTTGGTTAAAAATTAAACTATTTTATTGAATTGAAAATTTACATTTTTATTGGAAATTTGTATTTCCGGGTAGAAAATTAGACTATTTTGTATAAACCCCGTCATTAATCTTAAATAATTAATCTTAAATCTAAAATAATTTAATATTTGGAAACATTCCAACAAAATTTGAATGAAAATCTAAATTTGTGAAGATTTTAAAACAAAATTTTGAAGCTGTTTAAGGATTTTTAAAGTTTGAAGTTAATGAAACATTTTTCTCAAGATTTTTTGAAAAATTTTCAATGATTTTTTTTTTCAAAAATTATGTTTTACAGAATACTTCAAAAAAGTTGAAAACAAAAACAAATTTGGAACAATAAATAGAAATTGAACAATTATTACTTTAGAGAAAATTCGATTAGGTTAAAAGATATAGAAGTTTTGAAGAGGTTCAAAAATAATTTGAAATTTGGAATGATTTCAAAAATTGTTTAACAAAATAGATATTGTTATATTTCACCAATTATTATCGAAAATATATTATTTTTAGTAAGATTTGCAATAATTAAACAAATTAGGGGAAACACAGCTTTGAAAATACGTAAAATTAAAATATTTGGTTACAAAAGACTATTAACAATAATGTTTTTTCTTATCTTTGCAATTCTTTTTGTGATTGAAGGTAATTCTTATATTAATATGTACATTGTATCAGCCTAATTGCACAATATTTTGAAATTAAGTCATAAGTTTAATAAATTTTAAAATGAAAACTTTAAAAAAGTGAAAAATGTAAATTTTCAATTCAAGAAAATAGTTTAATTTTTAACCAAATAGTTGAATATAAATATTCATATGAACTTCCGCCAACAAGAATAATCTTCCACCATAAAACAAATTTTTCAATACACGAATTTTGAATCAAAAAATAGAGTTTTCAACTAAAAAGACGAATATTACACAAATAAAGTTGAATTTTCAACAAACAAAAAATGCAATTTCTTCGTAAAAAGATGAATTTTTAAATTAATCAGACTAATTAAAAACAAAACAGTTGAATTTTTATTTTAAAAAAATCAGTTGACCTTTAAACATCAAAGTGTTAGTTTAAAAAAAGAAGTTAATCTATAAATATACTTGAATTTGCAACCTTAAGACACCAAACATTTTCATTTTTATTAAAGATCCGTTGTAATCCTCGAATTTTAGGATAATAAAATCCATGGGAAATTTCGAAAGTTGAACCAAAAGAGTCAACAGCTTAATTTCATTAATAGGAATCCGGAAAATGAAATTTATTATTTCTGTTTACAATGTCCAAATTAATTATCTCAGGTATATCAGCCTTCTAAGATATAATCTTAGGTGAGAAAAAGCAAGCGAGGGGTAACCCTCTGGATGCAATGGTGGGGGTGACTTTCGCAGGTAAAAATGCGAGTCGGGCATCGCCAGACTGCCTTGGCTGCCAATGGTAGCCAAAAGAATAGGTCAAACAACTCTTAATAAATGTTCGTCAAACTTTTTCTTTGACTGGTTCCTAGTTCTTCGCAATAAATTAAATTTGAAAAAATGTATTGTAAATTCAAGAAAAAAATCATACCCTTCGATGTGAATGATGAGCCGTAACCGTAACGACTGTAACACTTTTTAGGATTTCTGGAAACCAAACAAAAAAAACAATACATGGAAACTTGGTGTGAGCCATGCCCTTATTGTGACAGTCGAGAACTGTTGAAAGTGGTGAGCCCTATGTTACGGTCAGTCGGTAGGTAGATGACAGTCTAAGGACTGAGGTTGACCCACTCTTCGTGGCTGATACTGTCAGCCAATCACTTGTTGTGGCAGTCAACAACTGTTGAAAGTGGTGAGCCCTACGTGACGGACAGTCTGCAGGTAGAGAAAAGTGTATAAACTCCATTAATTGAGAGAAACACTTACTGACGCAAATCTTTACGTCTTTGGGCGGAAATCGTGTCAAAAAAGGAGTTATCTGGTCGCAATTGAGACTCCGGATTCTATAACCACGCATAAAATTTGCCTGGCCGCTTCAGGCCGCTCGAGTTGGCCCCTGATGGCTTGAAAATCAGTTTTCGAAA
>NC_046666.1:47158656-47165988 GCF_010883055.1 Belonocnema kinseyi | reverse complement strand
AATTTCCTATGAAGTGATATCTTAAAAAGTTGAATTTTCGAAAACTGATTTTCAAGCCATCAGGGGCCAACTCGAGCGGCCTGAAGCGGCCAGGCAAAATTTTATGCGTGGTTATAGAATCCGGAGTCTCAAAAGTCCAATATTGTAGCAGGCACTCGATTTTGTATGTCGTTCAGGCAGCGTGCGGGTCAAGTTTCTTTAAGAAAGGCTTCCATAGCTGCGTAAACCGGATGTAATTTGGTCCACTTGTAGGTTATTCTCCAGTATAGTAAGGACTGAGATTGACCTAGTCTTCATGGCTGACATTGTCAGCCAAGAACTTGTGGCCGTCAAAATCTGCGGAAAGTGGTGAGCCCTAACTTACGTTTATTCGGTATGTGGAGGGAAGTCTATAGACTTCGGTTGACCTACTTTTCGTATCTGATAATGTCCGCCAAGAGAGCCAAAGGCTGATTCGCGCTAAGTCCTGCTGTACGGTCACCTGACCCAAAATATTGCACATCAGATTTCCTCACATAGCTTTCAATTAATATTTTTTCATCGCTATGTAACGCTAAGAATTAAGACATGTTTCGTCAGACCTTTTCATTTTTCAAGAGAAGGAGAATTTATAAATCAATTGGTATCTTGAACTTCTCCAACACGAATCGTGGTTTCTTCATGGGGCACTTGACAGCTCACTCCCGGGTTGAAACATGACAACTCCGAATTGGCTTACAGGTCGCATCGGTCAACCCTGCGTAGATTTCAACACTCGGTTCGGCGGAGCGTGACCGAAACGTGTTTGATGGATCAGAACACGTTGAAAATTTTCAGCGTGTCGCGCTTCCATCGAGGCGATATGAACATTGCATTGCTATGATTCGAGGGGGAGCGAGAGAGGAAAAGAGAGAGCGAGAGAGGCAAAGAGAGAGAGCGAGAGAGGTAAAGAGAGAGTGAGATCAGCCATAGCGATGTACAGAGCTGTGCACACAACAACGCGAAGTTGTTCAGGGTGGGACAGAATAGAATAGGAGGGGCTGTTATTAATCTGGTGTCGAGTTGAGCACAAAGTTATATAGGAGCTCAGGAAATGAAACACGAGAAACCTCCCTGCGCCCCGAGCCTCTCACCCCCGCGCTTAACCGGTTTCAACCCCCTTCTGTCTCCGCAGTCCTACGGCGTTCAACTTTGAATGTATTACCGGACCACCACCTCCGGTCAGATGGAGATATAACAATCAACGACACACGAGCCATGGGCCCACGGATACATGCATATTTATGTCTTTCCACTAGTCGAAACTCCCGACAGACTCGGCTGCTTTTTCTCAATTTTTACAGAGTTGATAAAGGGGAACTCTAGAATTCAGAATCTATAGTCTAGAGTCTAGACTGTAGATTCTAGACAAGTGGTGATTAGGGCGGTGCCCCCCCCCCCAGCCCTCAGATTTAAGAAACCAAATTTAAAAATTAAAAATTTGTATACCGGGAACATAGAGTAGGCCTCTTAATTTCCTTTACAAATTTGGCCCAACTTATTGTCAGGCTTTATTTTTAGTATCTGGATCATGGCTATCGTGGTTGTAGGTAGGGTGGCTCAAAAACACCCCCATTTTAATCAAAATCCGAAAATAGGAATTTCCTAATTTTTTTGTTTGTTTTACAATTATTTTAACAGGTGCTGTTTTTTAATTAAAGTTTCCCAAGTGCATGGGAAAAATCCCTTTTTTGAGTCTTTGGAATAATTTTTTTAAGGTGTGGGAAAATGTGACGTGAAAATAGAAGCTTACAGAGTATTATCAAATTAGGAATTGCATGTATCAGATATATGGGTGGGTTAGACATACCCTACCTAATAAAATTTCAAAAAAGTAAAAAATATTCCGAGAACAGAAAATCAAATTTTTTTTCTTTACAAAAATAAAAAAGAGAAAAGAAAAATACGGAGGCAATCAACAAAGTCCCTTTTCTTTTATTTTTATTTTATTATTATCAAATCATCGTTTTCTTTTTTTTTATTTTTGTAAAAAAAGAAGATATTTTGCTTTTCTTTTTGGGACAGAATTGATCTTTTTGCAAATTTCAATAATAACATTTTATGGTAGTTGTCCACATTTTGTCGTTGGATTCTTGGTCTCATTTTTAAGAATCAAATAAGAATTTATTGTTTCAAGAATTCGAAAATATTCGAAAATAAATTGATGTCACCTAATATTAATAAACTGTCAGTTCGGAAAATTTGTTGAAAAAAAACAACATTTTTTAGACAAATATAATTTCTTTACATAATTAAAGATTAATTGACCAATATTGTTGAATTTTCTACTAGAAAAACAGTAATAATCTTCATTTCAAAAATACTAAAAAAGTTATTTAAAAAAATGTTATTTGCCCAAACAGTTCAAAAATAATAATAAAATGTTGATAAATATTCAAATAAAGAAATATAAATGATTTTAAAAAAAATTATTTAAAAAAGGGTTTGAACAAATTCCAATGTTTTAAATAAATGCAAATTAATCAAACAATTTTAATCCATATTTCACTTGACTAGACTAAATTTTCAACCAAATAAGTGGTTTTTAACAAAACAGTATAAATTTTAACCAATTATTTGAATTTTCAACCAAAAAGTTCAATTTTAAGCAGAAAATATAATAGGTAACAATTAAAATGAAAAATATTTTCAATTATAAATCAAAAAGATTTAAATTTGTCCAAAACAGAATAATTTGTAATCAAATAGTTGAATCCCCAGATAGAGAAGATTTCAATTTTAAACCAAAAATGTCCAATTTAAAAAAAATCTAATTTCCACCAGAAGAGATAAATTTTAAAACCAGAATGATAAATTAGAAAAATTGTTGAATTTGCAAAAAAAAAACAATATTTTTAGTCCAAAATCAAAAAAATGTTAAACAAATTATAATCTGATGGAATAAATGATTCTTATCATAATTCTTTTAAGTTTTTCAACATTTTTGAAAAACTTTTAATTCTTTTTTATAATAATTCGATTTTTTCCTGAAATTTTGAAAAAGTTCTGCAAAGTTACAAAAATGACTTCTAGTCTTTCCTGATAAAACTTCTCAATATCTTTTAAACTCATTCGAATTTTTTCTACATACAGTTTTATAATGATTTAAAATTGAAAATTTTTGCTTTGTAACCTTTTAATTTCTCTTCAAACTTTTCGAGGAAATTTTAGAAAATCATTTGAAATATTTTTAAAACTTTTAAACATTTTTCTTTTATATGTTGTATCAAATCGATCACTATTTCCGTATTTTGTAATAGCAAGCCAATAACTATTTTAATTATTTAGAGCATCAGTTTATGTTGAGCAAACACTATTCAATATATCCTTGTCAAAAATTAAAAAATTCAGGGCTCTAATATTTAAAAAAATTTAACTAAATACAATAAGAAATTTTTTTGTAGTAAATTTGAATGGATAGATAACAAGAATTAATATGAAATTAGTTTTATTTTACATTTTTAAATGTAGAAAAAAATTCCAACAAACATTAATGATTTATTATTGAAATAAAATTGATTTAAACCATAATTCAAATTTTACTAAGAACAATTCTCAATTTGTTCTATCTTGTTTAAAAATTATGTATTTTGTTGAGAATTTTTTTACAGCAGAAGATTAACTTTCATTTAAATACAACTTTTCGGTAAAAAATTTAATCATGAGGTGGAAAATTTCAGTGTTTTTCCAATTCATTGAGTTTTTCACAATCCAGAGGAAGAAATTCCGTAATTTTTTATGAATTCAACTTTCTTTAATTTAATATTGAAATTTGTTTGGATTGAAATATCAACTATTACATTTTTTTATAAAAAAATGCATCGGCTTAGGTAAAAAATGAACTGTTTTACTGAAAGTGTATGTATTTGGTTGAAAATGAACTTTTTTATAGAAAATTTATATTTTCAGTTTGAAAATTCAATTGCTTGTACGAAATTAATGTATTTTATTGAAATTATTTCTTGGTTGAATATCAATTTTTTTCGTTATAAATTCAACTATTTGATTCAAATGTTAACTACAACATTTTTGTTATTAGACATTCGCTTTTTTACAGACTTTTTTTAATGAAAATTTAATTTTTCAGTTTTGGTTTTATGGCGATCTTTCCAAGTTTGAAAATACAATTAAAGCTTGTCTTTTTGGCTTGAAACTTCAACATTTTGTAAACATTTTATTTCCTTTATTGGCAAAAGAATTTTGTTTTTGAAATTTCAACTTGTGTTGAAAAATTGTCATTTTGATTTAAAAAATTGTATACTTTTATAAAAATTTCATTTTCTTCTTCTTGTTAAAAATGAATCTTTTCGCAGTGGAAAAAGTTATATAAAGTTTATATAAAGTGGGCAAGACCTTAATATTTTTTAATTATTTTATAAAATTTTCTTGAGAAAAACAGATGAAAAAACAGTATTTTGTCTACATATAATCGTTGGATGAACCCTAAATTAATTCATTAAAAAAAAGTATTCGTAAGAAATTTTGTATGATATGGGGGGGGGGGGGCAACAGGAGGAGGGTCTCTAAGGACGGTTTTTGGCCCAATTTAGATTTGGCCCAAAAAATTCGAAAAAATTCCTAGAGTATCTATTAACAATAAAGTCAATTCCACATTAAACGGATCATCCTCTTCCCCCCCTATTCACCCCAAGCACCCTTTACAAAAATGAAAACTTCACCGCTTCTATGCAGTGTTTTTGGGAAAAAACTCGATAACAAAAATCAAGAAAAATACATAAATAGGTTTTTGGGGTCGCTGATTTTGAATCCTAGGTTCGTTGACCTCCATCATATTAGATTGAAGGTCATTTTAAGGTCAAAATGCAAAAAAATCCGATAGAAAAATCCAGAAAAATACACGAATAGGTTTTTAGGGTCGCTGATTTCGAATCCGAGGTCTATTGACATCTTCCTTATTAGATTCAAGGTCACTAGAAGGTCAGACTTAAAAAAACAAGATGCAAAAATCAAAATATAGATATATAAGTTTTTGGGAACGCTTAATCTGAAGGGGTTTATTTAACAACTCTATGTCAAGTTAAAGTCAACTTAAAGCCAATTCAAAAGAATTTCTATCACGGTAGAGCTAAAAAAACTGTATTTTTATGGATTTTTCTATCGGATTTTCTGCAGTTTGACCCACAAATGACCTTGAATCTGATATGATGGAGGTCAACGAACCTAGGATTCAAAATTAGCGACCCCAAAAACCTATGTATTTTTCTGGATTTTTTCTATAGGATGTTTTGCAGTCTGACTTTCAAATGACCTTCAATTTAATGTGATGGAGGTCAGAGGGCTTAGAATTAGAAATCAGCGACCCAAAAAAATTATATTTGAATTTTTTTCGATTTTTGTTATTGGGGTTTTTCCCCAAAACACTGCATAGAAGAGGTGAAGTTTTCAATTTTGTAAAGGGTGCTTTGGGTGAATAGCGGGGATGAAGGTGTTCCGTTTAATGTGGAATTGACTTCTTATTGTTAGTAGATACTGCAGGAATTTTTTCAAATTTTTTGGGCCAAATCTAAATTGAGACAAGAATCGTCGTTAGAGACCCTCCTCCTTTACGAACCCTAACAAAGGTGAGTACGTGGTTTAAAGCTTGAGAAAAGAACTGCTTCAATTATTACTCTAAAAATAAATTTATTTATAATTATAACTTAAAAAAATACCATCTAATTTATTGACTCCTTCACATACACATGTTTCAATATTTATTCATCAATTACATTCATAATTTTATGAAAGACAATAGAAGAAACATTTTCCCAATTACGTATCCATATCTATTAATTCCAAAACTTCCATTTCATAGTCATTAGCCTCCTTCGATCAATTTCACCCAATAATAACTAAGCTTTCTGCCAAAGTAGACCCCAAAGATAGTTACAAAAATAGAATTCTAAGCGTAACTATTACAATTTAAATAGATTACTAATGGACAAAAATTGCCAGAGCAAGGAACCATTTACATTTCATTAACCTCGTTTCGTTCTCATATGAGAAGTTTATCCAAGTCGAAGGAACTCGTAATGAATTATATAAATGTCATCAAATTTTCGTATAGGTTCCTGCTGATGAGGGGAACAGATAAAGGCGGTGTGTAGGTTCAGAAGGAAATTAATTGGCTTTTCGTCGATGAGACGTGGTTCAGAGGGTTGGACGTGAAACCTATTGTTGACGAACTGGTGGGTCAGGGTTGGGAGCAATGGCTGAGATAAAGTGAATGGAGTGTGATTAAAATCGCATCAACCGGTCGTGATGCACAAAATACTCACGTTTACCAAAAAAAAAAATTTCTTTCAGAAAATTAAACTTTATTTTTCCCCATTTTGCTTCTGTCGAGCTTCTCCTCTCAAGTTTAGGGCAAAAAGTCTGGAATCCACTGGCACTGATGGTCTTGTAATTGTGGCAATTCTTATAATGATGTTACTGATACTGCCCTTTACTTCACGGAGTTGCGAATCGGTTTCACGGAACATCAACTACCTTTTTAGAAATATAAAGGGTTTTTTTAACATTGTTCAATTATAAAATAATTTTCTTACCGAAAACAGAAAGGAACAAGAATAATTTTTTTTTTAATTCATAGTAGATTGAAAGACTGTAAAGAGTTGACAACTGTGCACAATAGAATGGTCTCGAAAAACATTAGGAATTTTTTTTTTTTAATTTTTATGAATACTGGTAGAACATTTGTTTGAATCCACATCAAAACAAAACCATTCTTATATATCGTCCCCATAAGTATGTTTTATGTTTATAGGGCCCTAAAGAAACCCCATAAGTGAAAAAATTGGTTTTGCAAGATTTTGGCGCTAATTATAATTTTAGCGGGTTTTTAAATTAATTGTTTCTTAAACAATTTCCACTTTTTGTCCTATTTTCAATCTGCATAACAAGATTGATTGTTTAACCAATTTATTATTATGGCGAAATGTTGTCACAGACTTAAACTGCCCAATATGTCGAAGGCATTTTTGGTTAGAGTTGGATTTTTATTTGATCATTTTGTACGGGGCTCTCCCGGTATATATCATCAGTCACGGACGCATTTTTATAATGCAATCAAGTGATCTGATGAGAGCAGTCTGCCCAGACATATTGGACAAAGCCTGGTTTTTGACCCCATCATTGACGGACTGGGTTGCAGTCAAGTACAAGATGGGGGGACCTACAGCTTAAGGTGGGTTCCGAACCACCATAACCTCGGTAAAGGTAGATTGAAAAATTTCCAGAGGTACCGGCTCAGGGATCGAACCCCGGACCTCTGAGGTGAAGTCCAAGTGTCTAACCAACTGAGCCACCAAGGCT
>NC_046666.1:47150523-47158556 GCF_010883055.1 Belonocnema kinseyi | reverse complement strand
ATGTCGAAGGCATTTTTGGTTAGAGATGGATTTTTATTTGATCATTTTTGCACGGGGCTGTCCCGGTATATATCATCAGTCACGGACGCATTTTTATAATGCGAGTGATAAAACGAGTTAAATATTTAATCAGAGTCAAGAAAATTAATTGTTTAAACAATTTATTATTATTATTAATATTAATATTTCATTTGAATAATGCTAGAATGCTGTGATTTATTCTGAAATTGTCTGGCTTTTCGTACTATTTTCAATTGGACTGAAGTTATAATTAATTTAAGTAAAAAAGATTGTTAAAACAATTTATTAACATTGCCAGTAACATTTTCTTTGCCTAATGGTAGAATGTTGCATTTTTTTTAATTTTCAGAATCCGGTCCTTTTTTCACTTAGTGAGGTAAAAATTAATGAAAGTGAACAAAAAAGTTCTTTAATTAATTTGATATTGTTTATAAATATCTTCTTTTAGATAAGTTCTAGAAGTAAAGCAAAGCGTGAAAGAGAAACTCTTACAAGTTATTTAAAGGCCGTAACATTCTACAAATAAGCGAAGAGAATATTATTGAAAATGATGATAAATTGTTCAAAAATTTCTTATTTTTAGTTTGGAATAATTATTACTTTACTCCAATTAAAAATTTAACAAAAGCCAGAATTTCAGAAAAACCGCATCTTTCTAGCATTATTCAAGTAAACTATTATTAGTAATAATAATAAAGTTTTAAAACAATTAATTTTCTTGATTCAAAGTAATTATTCAACTCATTTTTATTGAAAATTAGAAAAAGGGAAATTTTTTTAAACTGCAATTTTCTCGCATTATTCTGAAAGAATATAATTAAAGATAATAATAAATTATTTAAACAATAATTATTTTTAAAATTATTGAAGTATTACTTTCCTGTAATTAAAAATTAGAAAAAATTGGAAATTTTTAAAAATGTTTTTCATAATCTAAACAAAAATATGCGTCCTATCAGAAAAATTATATCGAGCAAATTTGTACATCTTTTTAAACAATTTAGCTTCCCAACATTTTTTTCCTATTTCGTGTAGTTTTTTAGATAATTGTGAAAGTATTAGTTCTGATTTACATAATAATATTAGCAGTGCCTAATAGCATGACTATTAATAATCATACATTTACAAAATAATAATAAATAAATAAACAAGTAAGGTTTCGTCACAAATTACATGAGATGTTTTCCTAAAAAGATTTTATAAACTTGGAGAACAAAAATACATTCAGAAGTTAAACCACTTGATTGAAAATTCAATTCTTTAGTTGAAGAGGCATGCTTTTTCTCAGTTGAAAATTGATTTCTTTGGTTTGAAAATAACTATTTTGCTAAAAATTTGTATCTTTTTATACAGAAAATTAATTTTTTGGTTAAAAACCCAGATGCTTGGTAGAAAATGAATCGATTTTAGTTAAGGATTAAAGTATTTTGTTGAAAATTCGTCTTTTTTGGTCAAATTTAACTGTTTTCATTTGAAATTAAAATCTTTTTTTTTTGTTTGAATATCAACTATTATTTTTATTTGTAAAAAATTTATATTTTAACAAAACAAAAAAATTGGTTAGAAATCCAATTTCTTATTGTTTGAAAGTTGAACTTTTATCTTAAAAATTCATTTACTTTGGAAAATGTCTTTTTTGGTTTTTAAATTGATCACTTTATCTGAAAAAGTAACTAATGGTTCAAAATTATTTTATTTGTTTAGAACTTCTTGTTTTTGTGTTGAAAGTTTAAGTTTATTGTAAAAAAATGCATCTTTTTCTCACGAGAACTGAAAAAATGGTTGAAAAAATCAACAATTTATAAGAAAATTGAACTACTTGGTTGAAACTTGACACTTTTTATTGAAAATTCAAATTTTCAATAGAAGATGCAAAATTGTTGTTAAAAATTAATTTATATTTGTTTCAATGTAACTATTTTGTTTACAGTTCAACTTTTTTCGTATGAAATTAATCTTTTTGGGTAAGACCCGAACTGCTTGGTTGAAAATTAATCTGTTGCAGTTAAAAATTTAAGAATTTTGTTGCACTTTCGTCTCATTTGCAAGTTGAACTATTTTTTTACCTTTTTTGGCTGAAGATTAATAATTTTAGTAGAAATTTTTCTCGTTTGTCAGAAATTGATCTATTTTGTAAAATATTTATTTTTTTGGTTTCTAAATTAATTACTCTAACTTAAAATTTAACTACTAGGTTCAAGTTTCAATTTTTCGTTTAAAACAACTTTTTGGGTTAAAAGTTTAATTTTTTTGTAAAAACTTACATTTTTTAACTTAAACTTAAGTTTTTTGTGCAAACTTCAATTTTTCTCTTAAAAACTGAAAACTTATCCAAAAAATTAACGATTTTGTAAAAAATTTAACTATTTTGGAGAAAGTTGTACTACTTTATTCAAAATTTAATTTTCCAGGAAAAATGTAAAATTTCAGTACAAAACTAATTCGCTTGGTTTAAATTTAACTATTTTGCTCACAATTTGATTTTTGGTATACAATTTGCTTTTTTGTTGTTAAAAACCCAGCTGTTTAGTTCAAATAAATCTGTTTTAGTTTAAGATTTAAGAATTTTGTTAAGAAGTCGTCTTTTTTGCAAAAATTCAACCGTTTTTGATAACGAACTAAATTTGTCTATCTGTAAATATCAACTGTTACATTTTTTGTTTAAAATTCATCCTTCTAGGTTGAAAATTCAACTCTTTGGTTAAAAATTCAATTCTTCGGTTGAAACTTGAACTATTATCTTAAATTTTTTGTTTGGTTGAATATTCATCGGTCTACTAAAAAATTTATTTCTTTGGTTAAAAATTAATCTACTTTGTCAAAAATTCCTATTTTATTTATAAATTAATTATTTTATCTGAAACTTTAATGACTTGGTTCAAAATGATCTTTTTTGTTTGAAACTTCTTCTTTTCAGGTTGAAAATCCCATTTTTTATTTCGAGATACATAATTTTCGAGATTAATTTTTTGGTTTTAAATGTAACTGTTTGATTAAAAAATTGTATTTTTTTATATAACATTAATTTTTTGGTTTAAAAGACAGCTACTTGGTTGAAAATTAATCTCTTTTAGTTGATGATTCAAGAAAATTGTTGAAAATTGACTCTGATCGTAAAATTAAACTATTCTCGATTTAAAATTAAAGTATTTTTTTGTTTAAATATCAACTATTACATTTTTTAGAAGTTTAATAACTTTAGTGTAAAATTCATTTCTTTGGTTGAAGATTGAACTCTTTTGCTAAACATTTTTCTTTGTTTTAAAAGTTGATTATTTTAACTGAAAATCCATGTACTTAGTTCAAAATTAACTTTTTTATTAAAAAATTCTTTTTTTTTATAGTGAAAATCCAAGTGTTTTTTTCAAATATTTGCTTGTTCTCTTATAACTTATGAAAAGCGTTGTAGAAAATTTAACTGTTTTGTAGAAAATTTATGTAATTAGTTAGAAATTCGTCTTTTCTGTAGACAATCAATTCTTTTTTAGTTGAAAATTCGTATTTTTTGTTAAATCCAACTGTATGGCAGAAAATCAATTTAATTTTGTAGAAAATGAACTATATTTTTGGTTGGAAATGAATTTATAAAGTAATTCAATAAAGCATGTTTCAAGAAATTTACAATCCTGTCAGATATACCATTTTATAAACATTAATATTGATACTTCTTACATTATTATTCCTGTTAACAGAAAATTGTTTAATGAATAATTATATCATACTATCGCGTTTGAGTGATCTTTTTTTTACTTGAAGAAAATTGCACCAAATTGTGCCATATATCGGTAAACTGAACAGAAAATACTTCTAATCATTGCAAGATCTAAAAAAATTTAAATATATGGTGGAAGTAGAAAAATATTTTTCACTCCTAGTGTGACAATGTTGAAAATATGTCTCTTCGGTTCGCTCCTGATTGTTTGTGTTCGCATTGTATGTACGAATAAATTAGACTGGATTGATGATTTATCAAAGTATACCCAACAAAAGATACAGCCATATCAGGTCTTGATATTAGGAATTGGTGGTTCCAAATTACAAAATAGAAATGACGATGTAGTTCTCGCAATTGGACAAAGGACACCTCATTGTTCGGTGAATTTAAAAAATCTAAATCGATCAAATATTCATACTTTGAAACACTTATCTGCCCTTAAAAATCCCCGCCAGACGACTCTCTTCATTCTTACCAAAACATCTCAAATCGATGAAGATTGTTCATCAATCAGATGAAACTTAATCAACTTAGTAAGTGTTGTAAGTCAAGTATCTGGCGTACGAATAAGGCCCAAGTGTCTGATTTTGCATTTGTCACGAAAGGCTTTTAATTATAAAAAAATATTACAAAAAGCCTGGTCTAAGCAATTCCTGGACATCAGCATCCTCGAGATCCTTGAGCATCAAACTTCAAAGGAGCTTCATTTGATCAAATATCGAGTTGAGATCCGTACATTGCATTTCTGGAATCCATTCATGGGAACCTACACGAAAAGACTGTTTTCTCCAAAAACAGCTTTGTTTCCATCAAAGCTTCGCAACTTAAATGGACACAAAATAAAAATGGGTGTTTATGACTATTTACCTTTTCTCAAAGTCTCAGCTGCTCGCAAAGGAGAGCTTGGTGTCAATATTACAGGAATTGCTGCCAAACTTCCGGAAATCTTTTCCAGAAAATTGAATTTCTCACTCATCAACGATGCGACGTATCAAAAAACAGTAGGCCAATTGGATTACAACAACAAAAATGGAACTGGTGTATTTCATCAATTAATCCATAACGAAATTCAGTTAATTGCAGTGGAACTGATGACAGTAGGACCAAAGGAAACAAGTATTTTTGAAAGCAGTACAGTTACAGGAATCGTTAACCTTTGTGCAGTGGTACCAATTTTACTAAATCCTTTTACTACATCCTTCACAATTACAATGGATTCTCTGATTGGACCTATCTTCATCATCTGCTTATTGGTATTAACTTGGTCGCTCTCTCGCTTTCTGAAATTCAATATTCGCTACTGGCCAGTGATGTATATTGTGCAATTGGTGATAGGAACACCCGTACCTCAAGAACCTCGAAGAACTCAAGAAAGACTCATCTTTGGTATCATTTTTTTATCAAGCATAGTCTATTCATCGTGGATTTACATTGCAATGACAAGTATTGTTTTGGAAACAAAAGGAGAGATCAAAGTTGATTATCTACAGGATGTGGTTAACCTGAACCTCACAGCTTCGTATCCCAATGAGGGTACGTACACATTGACGAAAAATTACAAGGTGGAAAGTGCCCTGAGCTTAGTAGAAAAATACTCTATTTCACAAACAGAAACTTGCATCGCTATGTTACTCAAGTATGCAAATGTCTCGTGTTTTATGTTGAAAGAAGTAGCTGATCAGATTTTGCAGAAATATAGAGGTGAACAAGGTCAGCCTTTGATGTCCATTGTGAAAGAGAAGGTAATAAAAGGAGTCAAAGCTTTAAAATTAGAATCTGGTTCACCCTTTGTGGAGAGATTTAATGAATTAATAATGAGACTGCAAGATTCTGGTTTCTACCAGAAATGGTACCAACAAGACACTTCGAAATCAAAATATTTGAATCTTCATCTGGAACAACTGGCAGGATTTACAGAAGTGAAATACGAAATTATGTTTGTGCCTTTAGTTGGATTGGCCTTAGCATTTTGTGTGTTCATTATTGAACTGATTATAAGCAAAGTTAGGTTTTAAGATAAATCTGATATATTAGCAAGATGAGGATACTAAGCTAGATGTAAGAAATTCAAATTTTTTGTGAATTATTTATTGGGTTGTTGATTCTAGTATTTTGGGATTTTAAAAAATCTGTGTAGAATTCTTTTACATGAACAGATACGTCTAATATCTATAATTGGTGACAACTACCAAATTTATTAGAGAATACTTTTTTCCAAGGTATTAACCTAATCCAAGCTACTACCGAAATTAATTAAAAATATGTTCCTATCCAGAAAAGTCTATATGCCTGTGTTGTTATGTCTGTGTCCTGATTATTATTAACAAACACAACTTTATTTAAGTTTTATTCAAACGTAACAATTCTTTTTATCCTCTTTAAAAAATTAATATCATAACGTAAGATATTCTCTAAGTAACTGTAGTACCTAGTGCATTAGAGTTACAAAAATTTAATTAAGTTTATTAATAATTCAAACTGTATTGCTTAAGATTTGCCCAGTAATATTAGTAGTACTTAGTAATATTAGTATGAATATTAAATGTAAAAATAAAAAATAAAAAAATAATAATGATAAATAAATGAACACATAAGGGGTCATCCCTCATACTGTGTAAGATACATTGAGATTGATAAACGTTCTTAATAAGAATTACCTTTTTTGTTGAAATCTCGCATTTTCGGGTTGAAAATTCCACTGTTTTGTAGAAAACTCGTCTTGTTGTCTCGAAAATATTGCGAGATGGTAACAAATTTCACAATTTGTCAAACGATTGTCGGTTTGATGGTCTTACCAACTAAGCTACAGAGATACGAGATAAATTTATTTTAAATCCCTATAAGTCGAATTAAAATATAGTTTAATCTGGTCAAAAAAATAACATAAAAAAATATTAATCATTCTACTGTTTAAAAAATACATTCGAATGTTTGGAAAATTAATTCTACATGTATAAGATATTACGTCGGAATTAAACTTCTAGGGATTGTGGACATATATATTTCCTCTCTCCGTAGCTTAGTGGATAAGAGCATCAGACTGGTAATATAGAAACCCAGGGTTCGGTTCCCAGCGGAGCTTAAGACAAATTTTTGGTCACGATTAAAAATAAAAATAAATATTTGAGAATGTTGATTTTAGACCTGTAATCAAAAACAATTAACATCAAGTTATAGAATACATTTTATCTGGTCAAAATCATAACATTAAAAAACGTATATATAATTATATAAAAGAATTAACCACTTTTTTGAAAGTTAAACTACTTTGTTAGGAATTTAATTTTTTAGTTAAAGGTTCATCATTCTAGTTAAAACAAATTCTTTTGTAGAAAGTTAATTCTTTTGCTTGAAAATTCATATGTTTGGTTAAAAATTCAACTATGTGGTTCAAAATGTATTTATTTCGTTGAAAAGTCGTATTTTTTAGTCTGAAATCAATCTTTTGGTGGAAAATTTATCTGTTTGGTTAAAAATTCAATTATTTGATAAAAAATGTAACTGTTTTGTAGAAAGCTTATCCGTTTAGATTGAAAATCAAACATTCCGGGCGTCATTTTTTTCTGTTCAGAGTGAAAAATCTTTTTGGATAAAAGTTTGAATATTTTGTAAACAAATCTTTTATTTCAAATAAAAATATTTTCTTGGTAGAAATATAAACTATTAATTTTTTTGTTTAGAATTTATTTCTTGAGCGAAAAATTTTAATTGTTTTGTAGAAAATTCGCCTTGTAACTTAAAAAATAAAAACTTTAGTAGAAAATCAAAATATTTTGTAGAAATTTTTAGTTTTTTTTTAAGTATTAAAATTAATTTATTTGGTGTATGTGATTGGCTGAAAATGCTTCCGCTTTAGTGGAAAATTATTCTTCTTGGATTTTTACTATTTGATTAAAAATGTGCGTATTTATCTGAAAATGAGTATTTTTTTATAGAAAAAATGATCTTCTAGGTTGAAAATTCAACTATTTGGTTCGAAATTGATTAATTTTGTTAAGAGGCCATTTTTTTGTATAGAGCTTGTCTTTTTAGCTTGAAAATCAAACATTTTGAATGAAATTTCCGGTCTTTAGTAACTGAAAAATCTTCGTTATTTAGGAATTAAAATTTTCAATTGAAATTGGTTATTTTGGTTTAATTTAACTGCTTTTGATTTTTTAAAAATAGATTTTTTTTTGTTAAAATATTAACTATTATATTTTGTGTTAAGAATTTTTTTGGTGAGAATTCAACTATTTGGTTAAAAGTTTAACTACTTTATTATTTAAAAAACAGTTATATTCACCCCCCCCCCCAA
>NC_046666.1:47148320-47150423 GCF_010883055.1 Belonocnema kinseyi | reverse complement strand
TATGCCCCCCCCCCCTTTACCCAAATCATCAAAAATAATTTTTGAATGACTTCTCAAACAATTCACGAAAAATAATACGTAAGATAGAGTGGGTGCAGAACTTACGTATCCTAACAAAAGGGAGACGTGATTCAAAATTTTAGAGAAAAAAACTTTATTTAATTTATTCATGGCCCCTCAGCAAAAAAAAGTAATGGAAAACTCATGTAATCGATGAAATATATTGTAGACCAACAATGGGCCAAACATGAAAAAATTCGAAAGATAAAGTGCGAGTATTAATTAATAGAAATCGTAGTTTAACAGTGAGGATAGAGGAAAATCGGGATGCATAAAATTATTGTTCTTGTTGAAATTTTTATCTTAGATTTGTTGAAAAGTCGCAACTAGGATCTTTACCACACATTCATCACCTTCACATTCATCGCATCTTATTCAGCAATTTCTGGTGAAACTCAGCCTCAGTCGACTTTGGCCACCCTGACAGTCCTGATGACTTCCCGTGATTTCTAACTTTTCCCAAATTAAAATAGGCTTTACAAATAACATGATTTGAGAGAGAACGCAGATTAAACAAAACAGAATGCAACGAAACAGCTGTCAGCGATTCCGAAAGGTACCTTCAAGGAGTTTTTCCAAAATCGGGTTGATCACTGCTTCCAAAGTGGAGAACTTTGAAGAAGACATCATCATCATTGACCAGAATCAATTCACTTATGATACCACAAAAGGTCGGATACTTTCCGGACAGATCTACTACCCAGAGGGCACAAAGTTTGGCGACATCGTTACGACATCTTTAAGACAACCTTACGACGTCGTATGTCCGTGTCGTTAAGGTGTCTTTACGATATCGTAAATAAGTCGTATAATCTGACGACGTCTTTACGATATCGCAAAGATACCGAAACGACATGGGCATAGGATGTCGTAAAGTTGTCGTGAAGATGTCGTAACCATGTCATAAAGACGTCGCTAAATTTTGTGCCAACTGGGTAAAGAAGAAACAAATAAAACACATATTATTTTATTTTAATTGTGATTTATCCAATCTCTAAGAAATCTCATTCCATTTTTTAAAAAAGAGTGACAACCAGTTTTGTGCGTCTTGCAGGAAGAATAGAAAGGAGCAGAATGGGGAGAAGACGAATGCCGAGGCCATCAGAGCGACGAACCATTTCTGCCTCATTGTGGACTCCATTTGCGACTCTTAGATTGCCTGTGAAATATCTTCCGCAGTGATGGAAAAATCGCTAACGTAGGGAACTCGCAAAATAAAAGTAGCGGCATTTCTCAAGCGGCCCCACCCGGGAACTACCATCTCTCTCGACTGCGACTACAAAAACCGAAAAGCGATAGAGCGCCGCAAACTAGCACCAAATACAGCTAAGCGGTCCTCCAAAAGAAACTTTGAGACATTGATAGAGTTTCCAGTGTTGCCCCTTTCGCAACAAATGTTACTCAATTGCTCTGAAGAAAGGGGTTCCTTCGGGAACCGCTTCTTTTCTCCAAATCTTTTCTGCAAAAATCGAACTTTAGAAAAAAAATTGCGAGACATCTTCCTCTCGGAAGCTGTTGTGCACCCCTTTCTCTAAACCTGGAGGCTCTGAGATATTGGCAGCAAGAGATAAGGGACCGTACTTAAATTACGTTATGGATTACACTGTAGGATATTTTTAGTTTACAACAATTTTATACGAGTAGATAATAATTAGAATTAAAGAAATTTAAATCAGATTAAAACCAAATTAAATATAATTTACCTATTGAAATTTAAAAAAGATTACAATTTTTTCATAAAAAAGAAAAGAAAAGAATTTATTTTTTGGACATACATAAAAAATAGGGAAGAAAAATAAGAAGGCAGGCCACCAAATTCCCTTTCTTTTTTATTTCATTCATCTTTTTTATTTTTTTTTTCAAATTTGTTTAAAAATTATTTGAGCAGGTAGTAACAGCAACGAAACGATGATGCTCTCTTCCTGGTACCCGAACACAAAAGAGAAGCGGATGAACTATTATCAAAAATAATGCAAATACTTTTTATTCTCGGGTGTCAGGAAGAGAACATCGTGGTTATGTTGCTGTTCCTACCTGCTCGGG
>NC_046666.1:47138993-47148220 GCF_010883055.1 Belonocnema kinseyi | reverse complement strand
TTTCGAAACGTTGGTGATATTTGTTTTACAAATTTTTTTTATTGTGAATTAATAATAAAAATGAAAAAACCAAAAGAAATAAAAAAGAGAAGGAAGGTGATTTAGTTCTTTGCGTTCTCAATTTTCTCTTCTCTTTTTTATTTTTGTCCAAAAAAATTGAAGAAAAAAACACAGGAAAAAATTAATAAAAAAAAAATCAATATGAGCAGGTAGGAACAGCAACAAAACCACGATGCTCTGTCCTTGATACCCGAGAATTAAAACTGTATTTATTAATTTTCATAATAGTTATTCCATTTTGATTTGATCCTCGGGTGTCAAGAAGAGAGCGTTGTGATTTTATTGCTGTTACTACCTGCTCAAATTATTTATTTTTTATTTATTTGTTACTGTTTTTTTATTTAATTTTTACTTGATAAAGGTGCTGCTATAATTTCTATTGTGATTTGATAATAATAAAAATAAAAAAGCCGAAAGAAATAAAAAAAAGAAGAAAGGTGATAAAAAATAAATGATTGGAGCAGGTAGAAACAGCAACGAAACCACGATGCTATCTTCATGGCAGCCGAGAATAAAAGCAAAACGAATTAACTATTATAGAAATTAATGAAAACAGTTTTGATTCTTGGGTGTCAGGAAGCGAGCATCGTAGTTTTGTTGCTGTTCGTACCTGCTCGGGTATTTTTATTTTATTTTCTAGATTACTGAGGGTGCTCTATAAGTGCCGAGATTTGGTGATATTTTACACTGTTTTTTGTCATTTGATAATAATGAAAATAAAAAAGCTAAAGGAAATAAAAAAGAGAAGGAAGCTGATTTTGTTCGTTGCGCTCTCTTTTTTCCCCTGTTTTTTGTTAAAAATAAATAAAATATTGAAAACCGAGATAAAAAAACAATATAAGCAGATGGGAACAGCAACAAAACCAAGATGCTCTATTCTTGACACCCGAGAATTAAAACTATATTTATTACTATTCATAATATTTCATCCATTTTGATTTGATTCTCGGGTGTCAGGAAGAGAGCGTCGTGATTTTGTTGTTGTTCCTACCTGCTCAAATTATTGATTTCTTATTTATTTGTTAATATTTTTGTTTACTTGATGAAGGTGCTGTATAAGTGCCGAAACGTTAGTGCTATTTTTTACAAATAATTTTTATTGTGATTTGATAATAATAAAAATATAAAAGAAGGAAGGTGATAAAAAATAAATTATTGGAGCAGGCAGAAACGGCAACGAAACCACGATGCTCTCTTTCTGACAGCCGAGACTAAAAGCAAAACGAATGAACTATTATATAAATTAATGAAAATAGCTTTGATTCTTGGGTGTCAGGAAGAGAGCATCGTGGTTTCGTTGCTGTTCGTACATACTCGGGTATTATTTTTATTTATTTTTTTTCTTACCTCAATAAGGGTGCTGTATGAGTTTTGAAACGTTGGTGATATTTCGTACACTATTTTTTTATTTTGATTTGATAATAATAAAAATAAAAAAGACAAAAGAAATAAAAAAGAGAAGGCAGGTGATTTTTTTTGTTGCGCTCTCTTTTTTCCCTCTTTTCTTGTCAAAAATAAATAAATTAACAAATTAAAAATTAAAATAAATAATTTGAGCAGGTAATAACAGCAACAAAACCACTCCTCTGTTCCAGATACCCGAGAATCAGATCTATATTCATCATTTTCTATAATAGCTAATCTGATTTGATTTAAATCTCGGGTGTCAGGAAGCGAGCATCGTGATTTTGTTGCTGTTCCTACCTGTTCAAATTATTTTTTTTTCTATTTTTTCTTGTTTCTTGATAAAGGTGCTGTATGAGTGTCGAAATGTTGGTGATTATTTTTTACAAATTTTTTTCATTGAGATTTAATAATAATAAAAATAAAAAAGGCGAAAGAAATGACAAAGAGATGGAAGGGGATTTGGTTCACTGTCTTCTTATTTTTATTACCTCTTTTTTATTTAAAAAGAAATTGTTTTCTTTCTCTTTTTAAGAAAAAATTGTTCTCCTTTTTAAAATTTTAAAAGGAATATTTGATGGTAGTTGTCCAAATTTGGTCGCTGGATTCTTGGTTTTGTTTCCAGGAATTCTACACATTAGTAATAATTTTTGAAATACCAGTTTTTTATTCTTGTAATACTTTTAACAAGGAATCTATTATAAATGCAATAAAATATTTTTTTAGAAAAAAATGTTTAATTTGCAAATAAATTCATTTATTTTAAACAAAAAATTTATTTTTCACTATAAAAGATGGCTTTTTCAATAAAGATGAATAAAGATTTTTCACATAAAAATAAATAAAAGTATATCTAAATCGTTAAATCATCAATACAAAAGACGAAATTTCTCTACGAAAATTGAATTTTCAAACCAAAAAATGTTTTTAACAGAAATGAAATTTCGAATGAAAAAAATAAATTTTTTACCAAAAAGGGAGTATTTTCATCAAAAAAAAGATCAATCTTAAAGACAATAGCAATTTTAAATTTTTAGTTTAAAAATTAATTTAAAACAAGATTTTTAACTAAACAGTTGCATTTTCAACCAAAGATGTAAGTCTGCAATCAAAAAAAAGTTTTAACAATTTAGTTTTACTTTTACCCAAGTAGTTGAATTGTTAATTGAAATAATTAAAAAAAAATGAATTTCTTAACGAAGTGATTCAACCAAATCTTGCAAACTGAAACAGAGGAATTTTGATTAAAAAACGATACGTTTTTTCAAAGTTGAACATCAATCCAGAAAATATTACTGTATATTTCTCAACAACAAAATATTAAATTTAAACAAAATGTAAATTTTCTGCAAAATAGTTAGATTTTCAAAAAAACAGCAGAATTTTTAATCAAAAAAGTTTGAATTTTAAACAAAATTGTTGAATTTTTAAAAAAACAGTTGCATTTTTCTCTAAGAAAGATGTAATTTTTTCTGAAACAGATAAATTAAAAAAGAAACAATAAAAAATAGTCAAATTTTCATTCAAAGAAGATTCCATTTCACTTTTCAATACCAAAATAAGATTTGTAAACAATAAGTTAATTTTTTAATAATTAGTCGAATTTTCAACCAAAAATATGACCTTTTAACATGATTGTTAAATTTGCAACCAAGCAGTTGCATTTTTGTCTACGAAAAATGAGAAGTCTACTATCAGTTAAATTCTTAAATCATAAAGAAAATATTCAAAAAGAGTTGAATTTTCATCTTGAAAAATTTCAAATAATTTTTCCACCTAAAAATACGAATTTGCAACAAAAAGTTAATTTTCTTAGAAATAGTTAAATTTTTAATAAAAAATATGCAGTTTTATTCAACCAAGGTGCATGTTTTCTACTGAAAAAAAGAAACTTTTAAGTCAAAAAGACAAATTTAAATAAAAGTTTTCATTCCGAAAAGAGTTCAGTTGCTTTCTCCAGAGCAAAGTATGAATTTCAAACAAAAGGTTAATGTTCTACAAAAGGAGTTTTATTTTTTTAAACAGAAAAAGACAAATTTGTAACGTACGGTCCTTAAGGTCGGGTCCAGAAAATGGCACAAAGACTAATGATCGCAATTTAATCGTCAGAGCGATACATGGGAAAGTGCTTTAAATCCTTCAGTGGATTATTAAATGAGAAAGACTTGCATTATTTGCAAAGTCTTTACTTTTTTCTATTTTTATTTATTTATTATTTTTATTTATTTTTTATTTTTATTTATTTAATTTTTTTAAAATCAATAATTGTTACTTAATTTAGTAGACCCATTAGCATTTATTTTTTTATGTATAAGGCATCTGTCAATCTGATGTGCGTGCCGGTAGTCGTTAGTAATAATATTTTAACTTTGTTATACATATATTTCTTTTCCATTGCTTCAGAGACTTTTTTCAAACCTCGAAATAGATGAAAAAGGTGTGAAGTAAATAAATGCTACAAATAGGGGATCTCTAAATTAATTTAGTCAATTAAAGCTGATATCTTTTTTATTACTCAGCGTGTCTACTATAATATTTTCATATAAAAAAATTAACAAATAGAATTTCAAAAAAAATTCAATGCTGTTTTTAAAAATTTGTCTAACTTGTGGTTTATAAAAATATTAAGCTTTTTCAGGAATCTGAGTAATGTAAATAATAACGGTATAATAACAATTTATAGGATTTTATCATATTTTATTAGTATATGTATTTTTAATGATGTTTTTTGATAAAGAAAGGTTAGCTAAAATCTTACTGTTTCCTATGAATTAATCCGGCACCACATGATTTTTTTTCCAACAAAAAAATTTAGGCGTTTTCCGGAAGGTTATAGAACAATGTCTCTTTTTGCTTTGTTATTTTTTTTTGTAGTATTCCTAACAAAAAATGTAATATTTGATATTTTTACTCAGAAATGATTTTTATTTTAATTAAAAAACCATTTAGTTGAACCAAAAAAGACAAATTTTCAACAAAATATTTGAATTCTTGACCAAAAAAGATTTTTCAATAGATGAAGAAACAATGTTTTACCAAATATATTCAAATTCCAAACAAAAAAGGCGAGCTTTCTATAAAACGCGTAAATTTTTGAACAAATAATTTAATTTGTAATTAAGAAGATAAATTGTTAACATAGAAGATGAATTTTATACTAAAAAATGAATTATCAACAAAACACATACATTATTTACCAAACAGTTTGATTTGCAACCAAGAAAAATAATTTTTTATCAAAAAAGAAGAATTTTCAACAAAATTTATAAATTTATAACCAAATATTGGAATTTTCAACTAACTATATTAATTATCGAAAAAGATGAATTTTCTTCAAATTATATAAATTTCCAACCTAATAGTTGAATTTTTAAATTGAAAAGATTATTTTTTTACCAAAAATGAAGTAATTTATAATTTTGTTACAAAAAGGGATTTTTTATAAAAATAGAATTTTTTACTAAAAAGTTCAAGTTTCTGCAAAATAGTTGAATTTGAGACCAAAATTTAAGAATTTTTAAGATAAAAAAACGAATTTTCAACACGAAAAGACGAGTTTTCATAAAAAAAAGAAGTTATTTCTCAATCGAACAATTCAATTTTCAGTTCCAAAACTTATTTTTTCATCTAAAAGGGGAATTTTCATTAACATAGTTTATTTTTTAACCAAAAAGATGTATTGTCTACTAAAATTATGAGTCGGCAACAAATAAAATGAATTTTTCTTCAAATTAGTTATACTTAACCAAGAAATTAAGATTGTAAGCAATGTGCTGTTTCAAAAATGTATACTTTTTGAAACTTTCAACTGAAAGTTTCAATGCAAAATTTCAAATTCAGTGAAACTTTTAAAACTTCAGCATTTTTATCTATATTTATAATAATTATCGATGGAAAATGCCTTATTTATATTTAAAATAAGTTTTTTAATTATAAGAACTGCACTTTACTTTTTTTTTAATTTCAAAACAGTTTTAATATCAAATAAACTGAGTCAGAAAACAGAAGCAGAACTAACATAACCTAACATACAGATACTTGAGATACCAATAAAAGCGCCAAAGTTTGAAATTTTGATCATGATTGATAATAATTCAATTCAACCAATTTTATAAATTTCGTAGATAGAACTTATTTATATTTTATACATAATTTTATTTTTATTTTCTAACTGCAGTTTCTAAGCTAAATTGAAAATGGGAAAAAATAAGTGGGAATTGAATTTATTCTTATTATTCAATGTAAGCATTATTTATATATATTCATGTGAATTATTTACATTCTAAAAATAAATAATTCAATTTTTTCATTGTCAACAATGTCTTATGTCGATTTTTGTACTTAAATATGTAAAATATCAATATATTTACGCACTTATATAATATATATGTAACCGAACAATCAAATAAAATTTATATCCGTTAGCAATCCTAAAAATATTCTCTAAAAATAGTGATATTTTTAACAACAAACAATTTTTTTTAAACAAAAGAGACGAATTCTAAAAAAATCGAAAAATTCCCAACTAAATAGATGAACATTTAACTTAAAAAAAAAAAAAGAATTTTTAGGTAAAATGATGAATCTTGAAATAAAAAATGGAATTGCACACCAAGTAGCTCACCTTTTGACCAAATGAATCATTTTTCTACCAATTGTTGAATTTTCTATCATCTTGTTAAGTTTAGAGTCGAAAATACGAATTTCATGCAACACACTGAAAATTTTCAACCAAACTATAAATTTCGAGCATTAAAGTATATTTTGACGATTGCGTTTCTAACCCAAATAAATTACATTTCAACAAAAAGAGATAAATACACAAACCAAAAAAGAAAAAAAATTTAATCAACCTATTTAATCAGCCTATTTAATTAACAGAGTTTATATTTTGTACAGGGTCTATTCAATAAGTAGTAGGAGTGAAATTCTATAGCCCAGGCGGAGCAATACAGGGAGTTTTTCATGAGCAGGAACCAAATGCATGCTCAAAAAGTGGTCTCCTATTATTTGCGGAGTAAATATCGCGCGGAAAGTAAACCATTTCTATAGGCTTTCGAAACGCTTACAAAGTTCCATAAGTATGATCAGGACTGACTTTCTGTAATGTGTACAGAACATTTCAAAGATATACGAGCATGATAGGTGGTGACGGATATAAAAAACCAAATGCATGCTCAAACAGTCGCCTGCTATCATTTGCGAAGTAAGTATCGCGCAAGAAGTAAACGTTTCTGTAGGCTTCCGCCACGCTATCAAAGTTCCATAACTATAGTAGAACTGACCTTCTGTAGTCCGGAGAGAGCAATACAAGGATTTACGAGCAAATGGGTGGTACGGAATATCAGGAATCAAATGCATGCTCAAACATTCACCTCCGATCATTTGCGGGGTAAGTATCGCGCAAGAAGTGAACATTTCTATAGGCTTCCGCTACGTTGTCAAAGTTCCATACCTTTAGTAGGACTGACCTTCTGTAGCCCGGGCAGAACAATAGAAGAATTTACGAGCACGATGGATGGTGCGGATTATAAAGAATCAAATGTACGCTCAAACAGTCACCTCCGAGCATTTGCGGGGTAAATATCGCGCAAGAAGTAAACCTCAAAAATCTGCAGCCGAGACTTTTACCATGATTAAGCAGGTGTATGGAAAGGATGACATGAGGTATATCAGCCATAAGGAGAGCATGACAGAACCTACAAGAAGGGTTTACTTCTCGCGCGATATTTACTCCGCAAATACTCGAAGGCGACTGTTCGAATATTGAATTTCAGAAAGCGAGAAAGATCCCAAGTTAATGCCAAGAAGCAAATCATGAAGACAGGTCCAACCAGAAAATCTATAGTAATTGTTAATTATCAACTTTCCTTTAATAAATTGGTACCACTGCACGAAGGTCAACAATTCCCGTGACTGAATTGATTCAAAAAATACTTGTTTTCTTTAGTCCCACTACCATGTGCTCCACTGCAATTAATAGAATTTCATCAAGTCCTGATAAGGCTATGGATTTTGTTTGATAAATAATTAACCCAGGATAATTTATTCTTGTATACAATGCGAACAAAATAGAAATCACGGGCGAGAAAAAGAAAAATACTTTTGACCTTGTCACAATATCAGTAAAAATATTTGTTCATTTCCTCGATATATCTCAGAAAGTTTTCGACCTTGCATTATCTGAAAGTATTTTATTTTCTATTTTTGGATGCATGGTGTAATTAAGTGCAATTTTCTTCTTGTAAAAGATTGTTTCACCGTGATAGTAAAATATCAATATTCTTGAAAGTAGGTGACAAGAGTAGTAATGTAAAAAAAAAAAAGGTTAAAATATCAAGTTCTCAAGAAGAGTTAAGTTGCCTAAAAAAAATATATTTTTCTTAACATAATGAATGATATGAGAGCCCAAGTCAATTATTTTGTTGCGTTGTAATTGGGGTTCTCAAAAATTTATCGTCGCAGGCATCTTCAATATTTTTGTTGCATCTTATATAAATTTTTTGCGCAATGCGGAATAAGCCCTTTGAAGGGTGTTTTAAATGCAAAAGAAATTTTATTACAGTATTGTTCCATTTAGGTATAATGTATTATTATTTAATTATTTAATAAAGACTTTGGCGATACGTGACACTTCACTGTAGTTTTCAGTTTGTGTATATAATGCAGGATCAAAAAATTTTTCCGAAATTTTGAAAATCCCGAATGTAAAAAAATACCGAAAATAAATTATCGAAATAAAATTTTTTGAAAGAAAATAAAATTACTCAGAATATTTACTCCAGAATTGATTAAATTCACAGTGATAGTACATTACAGAATTTTCAAATTCCGGAAATTAATAAATTCTGGAAATTTTAAATTCCGGTAAATAGTACATTTCTGTTCGGATTCTCAAAAATACTATTGAATCTTAAAAACGACTATAAATTCCCAAAAAATAACATTTCTAAAGTTAAAAAATTCACGAAAGAGAAAATAATCGGCAAAGAAAATTGCAAACAATTTACACTTCCGGAATCAGAAAATTCCGAGATAATAAAATTTCAGACAATTTATAATATTAGCGAAATTAAAAATTTCCGTTTATAAAAAAACCCCAAAGAAAATTTTCCGTCATTGTCAAATTGTCGATACAGAAAAATTCCCGAATTTAAAAAATTAAAAAGTTATTTATATAATAAACACATAATTACATAATAACTAAAGTAACAAGTTAAATAATATTCTTTTATTTATCAAACATATTTTTAAATTTATTTATTATTGAAACTATTTTTAACTGATAATATTTGAGAAATTTATAATAAGGAATGTTTATAGTATAATTATCGATTATGTTTGAATTCGGTAATATTATAATTTTTTGGGAATTTTCCTATTCGGTATTTTAAAATTTTCGGACATTTTACAATTTTGGGATTTTTAAATTTCAAATCATTTCTTTCTTGGGAGTTTAGCAGTATCGAGAATTTTATTTATCGGTAGTTTGCAGTTGTGCCACATCTTTTATTTCTTCGTGAAGATTAAAAATTTGACAATATACTATTTTCGGAAATATAAAAATTCAGGAATTTCGGGAATTTGAAAATGCTGGTTTTTAAATTTCGAGAATAAAATTTTTCGGTAATTTAAATTTCTTCCAAGAATTTTTATTAGTCGAAAAAAATGTCTGTTTAACTTTTGCTTCGGGCATGTGTTTCACCGTCCACCCACACTTCCATCTGTCCATCTGTCTTCCTTCTTTCCAAGGAAAGAAAGTG
>NC_046666.1:47136397-47138983 GCF_010883055.1 Belonocnema kinseyi | reverse complement strand
GGGGTGAGTCGAAGAAAAGAACGGAAAATTTGAAGAGCAAAAGAGGTAATTTTGGCAGCAGAAAAGATAATGAGGGGAAATAAGTGGAGGGGAACTAAGTAAAGTAGGGAAAGTGAGAGGAAATGAATAAAAATGAGGAAGGGAAAGTATGGCCAATAAGGGCAAATGAGTGTAGAGGAATGAGGGAAAGTGAAAAGAAGTGACGATAGGGGAAGTATTGGGAAGTGGGGGATCAGGGACAATAGGGGAAGGGGTAGTAAATGAGGGAGAATGAGGGAAGGGTCACTAGGTAAAATGAAGGATAATGATGCTAGGGAAAGTAGGAGAGAGAGAGTGAGAAGTGAGGGTGTGTATACGAGGATAAGTGAGCACCAGGTAAGAAAAGTAGGGGAAGGGAAATTTTATATGGGGCAATGAGAAAAGGTGGAAGTAGTGATAGAAGAATGTACGATAATAGAGGCGACTAGGAAAATAGGGGTGCCTGGGGAAAAAATGACTGGGGAAAAAGGGGTGACTGATAAAATGTGAGGAGGGGAGTAGGAGATAGAAAATGTAGAAGGGAAAGGCTTAAGCGACCTAATTATCGTCCTAATAGGCTAGAAAATCGTTTTCATTTGGCGCGCCTCTTTTGAAACAATTTTTTACAGAAATTGTTTTAAAAAATGCGCTTGATTGTCAAGACATGGCTTGAAATTGGAAGAGTAAAATTTGACGATTATTTCCTTAAACGTCGACTCTTGTAAGCAACTTTTTCATTTGGAATGGATTGCTTCTCGCTGAAGCGGTACAGAAGAAAAAAGGAAAGAAATCACGAGGAAACGGAGGTCCCTTTAGGGATTCGGTGGCGTCATTAGGCTGAACCGAGAGAACTAATGCACCGTTCTTCGGATTTTGCCGGAGGCTTTGAAAAAACTAGACGAGCTCAGCAAGAGGAGGAATAAGATGGAGTTTACTAAAAGTTTTCTTGTGTGCTATTTTGTTCGATTACTTTTTTGCTTCTAGAAATTCTTCGCCATTTTTAAAGCCTAAAGGTGTAGTGTGATATCCTTGATATTATTCGGACTTCAGAGTTGGTTTACATTTTCTTCAAATGGACTTTTTGTATGCTAACAGTTTTTCACATGTTATCAATTATCTGAAACATTAAACCTCATTTCGGCCTTTCATTTCTTGGGAGAAAATTGTAGATGCAATTAGAAAGAAATCATTTTTCCTGTTTAAAAGAAAAATTAGAGTCACATTATTAACAAAGCAAGTTGTAAAATTAATTGTTTTCAAAAAGAAAGTATCAAACGCATTGTGAATTCAAAAATCAGTTTAAAAAAAATGTATATATATTTCTCGGCCAACTCTTATATTTTTAAAGAAATCTGTATTATAATCAGAGAATAACCAAAATTCTTAAAGTATTGTCAGACTAGATGGAGCTACGAATTAAAAAATGTATGTATTTTTTGTTTAAATTACATTGTTTTTAAAAAAAAATCTTCGCTACGTTGGCAATTGTATATTAGAATTGCAGAAGGAGAAGATCTATGTTCAGAAAAAATTTAATTAAAAGAGTTTAAAATTTTCTGTTATTCTCTGATGATAACACAGATTCCTTGACAAGATTAAATACGTAACGCCTGGTAAAATAATGCGTGTATTTCTGGAAAAGAACTTTTCCTTTGATCTCTCTAGTAGCTTAAGGAAAAAGCACCCGTACGGCAATCGAAAGTTCTGTGGTTCCATTCCAAGCGGAGCGAACGAGAACTTTTTTTAGAAAAGATGTAATTTAAAAAAAAAACTTTCATATTTTTCTTTTGTTTTTTGTTAAAGTTATCCCTATGGTTCTGTAATAGATATAGAACAATGTAACACACTTCCGGTAACAATTCTGGAACAATTCTAGAACTCGGTTAAAAATGTTTTGTAAATATTTTCTAACAATGCTAGAATTCAGTTTCGCAAATTCTAGACTAAGTCGCATGATTGTAGAACACTTCTGTAAATGCTCATGAAAAAAGCAACATGTTCTGGAACAAGTTAGTAATAGTTTATCAACCAATGAGTCCCTATTTCATCCTAAAAATCTATAACAACAATTCTGTAATAGATATAGAACACTATAACACACTTCATGTAACCATCTGGAACAATTCTAGAACTCGGTTAAAAATGTTTTGTAAATATTTTCTAACAATGCTAGAATTCAGTTTCGCAAATTCTAGACTAAGTCGTATGATTGCAGAACACTTCTGTAAATGCTCATGAAAAAAGCAACATGTTCTGGAACAGGTTAGTAATAGATTATCAACCAATGAGTCCCTATTTCATCCTAAAAATCTATAACAACAATTCTGTAATAGATATAGAACACTATAACACACTTCCTGTAACCATCTGGAACAATTCTAGAACTCGGTTAAAAATGTTTTGTAAATATTTTCTAACAATGCTAGAATTCAGTTTCGAAAATTCTAGACTAAGTCGCATGATTGTAGAACACTTCTGTAAATGCTCATGAAAAAAGCAACATGTTCTGGAACAGGTTAGTAATAGTTTATCAACCAATGAGTCCCTATTTCATCCTAAAAATCTATA
>NC_046666.1:47085496-47136297 GCF_010883055.1 Belonocnema kinseyi | reverse complement strand
TAATAGTTTAGTAACCAATTAGTACCTATTTCATCCTTAAAATCTATAACAACAATTCTGTAATAGATATAGAACACTATAACACACTTCCTGTAACCATCTAGAACAATTCTAGAACTCGGTTAAACACGCTTTGTAAATATTTTTAAACAATGCTAGAATTCAGTTTCGCAAGTTATATACCAAGTCGCATGATTGTAGAAGAGTTCTGTAAATGTTCATGAAAATAGTAACTTGTTCTGGAACAGGTTAGTAATAGTTTAGTAACCAATTAGTACCTATTTCATCCTTAAAATCTATAACAACAATTCTGTAATAGGTATAGAACACTATAACACACTTCCTGTAACCATCTAGAACAATTCTAAAACTCAGTTAAACACGTTTTGTAAATATTTTCGAACAATGCTAGAATTCAGTTTCGCAAGTTTTAGAAAAATTCCAGAACTCTGTTCCGCACTTTTTGTAAAAATTCGGGACCTCCAGAGGGTGACCTTGAATAAAAATGTGAAGGAAGTCCCTGATTATGAATCTGCAAGGTACTTCTTTGAAAATTTATTCACTGATTCTTCAAACAAGTTCTTTTTAGAAAATAAATTTTTAATGAAAAATATATAGAGTGGGCCCGATCGGCTCCCCTATGTCTATCCCTCCTCCGTGGCCTGAGGGTTAATTAAAATTAGACAAAATTAAGATTAAGTGTATATTGTTAAACATTGAATTTGGGATTATATTTTAATGTAAGAGCTAAAACAGAAAAAAAACCCGCTTACAGAAGAATCTGGCAGGAATCGAACATCGGTCTCCGGAATGACAGCAAGATGATTTTTGACTCTGGTAAACTGAATTATAAGATTACGAGTTTTAGCGCCTATTTGATTTAAATGCTAGAAAAATCATCACACGTAATTAATGTGTTTATATTTTATTCATGGCATTTTTCAACTTTGTAAAGAAATAATAAAATGTCGAATTTTACATATTTTAACTCTGAAATTGTAAATCTTCAATTTTGAATTATTTCTGGGTAGCCGTAAAATTTGTTAAACTGAGAATTTTAAAAATTAAAAATTTCAACTTTTTTTTAAATATTAAGTTTAATTCTTAACTTTTTAAATTATGAAATCATTCAGTTTACAATGCGTAATTCTAAAATCCTTTACATCACAGATTTTCTATTTCATGCCATTATTGTCAAATTTAAGTTTTAAATCAAAATAATTTTAAAATGCATTATTGAAAATTAAAAGAATGTAAAATTAAAGCGTTCGTGATTTAAATTTGTTGATAAAAATAATTTTTAATTGATCAACTGTAATCAATCAATTTATCGATTTTAGAATTAAATATGAAAAGATTTATAATTAAACGCTTTTATTTAATTTTAGATCCTATTTAAATATTGTTTCATTCTAAAATGTTCCATTTTTAATACATTCAATTAAAAAATTGTAATTGAAATAATTTTTAAAATTATTAATCAGTATTTGACTGTTTATTTAAAATAAGCGATTACAAATTAAATATTAAGAACTAAACAATTTGAGAGTCAATTATTGATTAAAATGACTTTAAATAAGAATAATTAACTTCGGATTAAAAAAGTGTTCAGCTTAAAGAAATTTAATAATTAATTTTTTAATGTTTCTAAATAAAAAATGATTAAAAGGATATAATTTTCAAAATTTGCTGATTTATTCTTTAATTTAGAGTAATGGAAATGATAGCGTGGATTTATATTTTTCAACCAGAAATCTTTTAACTGCTAACTAAATTCATTATATAAATGTTATAAAAAGTTCAGTTTCATGTAATTAATTAAAAAATGGTTGAATTGAAAATGTTAAAAGCTTCCATCTTACAAGTTTAAATCATTGAGCGTTCCAATAAAAAAATGTCTAAAAAGTTATTTAGCTTCAATTTTGAAAGTTGGAAATTATTTGAATTTGCAGTTAGTTTTTATTACCTTAAATGAAAAATTATCAAGTACCTATATACCTATATATAATAACTATATATATTTCCAGTGATGGGTTATTAAAAAAATACTTATTTGTGTTGAATAAAAGAAATTTTAGCTTACAGATTAATATAAGATTCTTTATTGCTTTAGGTCCAAAGAAGTATAATTTCCAATTTCGAAAATATTTTTCTTTTGTTTAAATTCCTAAACATTTGAGAATTTAAAATGATTTTTAAAAAGTAATCATAAAGTTAATATAATAAACTGGAACTTGGATTTAATCCGAAAAGAGCTGATGCTCAATCACACGTGATAAAAAGCATGAGGGTTGCACTCTCAGCGCGTTAGTTGCATCAGGTTGCGCCATGCACCCATATCTAACATAAATGATTCACGCAGCCTTGTCTGATTACGTTTGAACGGTCTGGATTTAGGTTGAAAGTCACTACAAGCCACGCTCGAAACCGTACTTAATTCCAAGTTCCAGTGTAGTTTTTATTGGCAACCAATCAAAATACTGAATTAAAGAGTCAGTACTAAAATCTTACTTCTACGTTCGGTAATTGTCAGTGAATTACAATTTGTATTCTCAATGCTGAAGAATAGTACAAATTCATTAAGAAAAATGATAAATTATCTTGAATTTTGTAAAGAAAATATCGCCCTATTTTATATTTTCTTTTTAATTTATTCGAAATTATAATTTATAACTCTTATCTCACTAGATTTTCTTATTTATTATCAGTTTGGTCATTATTTTGGAACAGTTTGATTTATTTGACCGGAAAGTTATTTATCATTTTTTGAATTTGTCTCGTACAACTTCGGAAGAAATTCGGTAATTTGTCAAAAACGATTTTTTTCTTTCTGTTTTAGAAAAGTTTTTTCATCAAATTGTAACACTTGTTATGGAACTCTGTTCACTTTTAGAGTTTTGTAGACTTGGGCAGAAATCATTATAGTTTCATTCAGGTGTTTATCCGTGCGTCGTACTTTTTTAGTAGGGGAAGTAAGGGAAAATGAGAAGAGAAAATGAGGGATGGAAAGAAAGTTAAATGAGGGGAAGTAAGGGTAGGCAAATTAGGAAAGTGGGGAGGATAAAGAGGAGAGTAGGGGAAACTATGTGATGGGGATTATGGTAAATGAAAGGAACGAAAAGTAGAGGAATTGAGAGGAAATTATGGGACAGTAAATAGAGCAATTAAGTAGAAATTATAGGAAGTAATGGAAAGTAGCGGAAATTATTGAAAGTGAAAGTGGCTTGTGAGGGAAGCGAAGGGAGGGTTATTAGGGTAGTGCGAGTGAGTAGGAGTGGGAAAGTGATTTTGTCGAGGGGAAGTATGGAAAGAGGAGTTTTAGTTGAGGAAGTTAGGAGAGGGAAAGTACAGGAGGAAAGAGTTAGAAAGAGAAGGGGTTGTGAAAAGTAAAAAAAAAAAGTAAAAAAAGTGAAGTAAGAGGCTGGGAAGGGTGAAGTGAGAGGAGGGTAAGTAGAGCAGGGGGATATAAGGATATTAAAGCAGGGGAAAGTAAGGAAGTGAGGGAAAATAAAGAGGGGGGAGTAGGGAAAACTATGGGATGGGAATTATGGAAAATGAGAGGATGGAAAAATAGAGGAGTTAAGTTGAAATTAGGATAGGGTAAGAAGAGGAAGTATAGGAGGAATTATAAAAAGTGAGGCGAAGTTGAGGAAATTATTGACAGTGAAATTGGCTAGTGTGGGAAGTCAAGGTAGGGCTAGGAGGGTAGTGCGAGTAGGTAGGAGAGGGAAAGTGATTCTGTTAAAGAAAGGTATGGAAAAAAGAGTTTTAGCTGAGGAAATGTGGATAGGGAAAGTGGTGGAGTAAGGAGTTGGAAAAGGTAGGGGGCGCGGAAGGTGAAGGGAGAGGTTGCGAAGGGTGAAGTGATAGGAAGATAAGTAGGGGCAAAACAAAGAGTGCGAGTAGCAGAAATGATGGGATGGGAATTATGGGAAATGAGAGAAGGTAAAAGTAGAGGTGTTGAGAGGAAATTAGGAGAGGGTAATTAGACGTAGTACAGAGGGAATTAGAGGAAGTTGGAGAAAGTAAAGAATATTATTTAAAGTGATTCTTTGGAATGGAAGTATCAAAAGAGGAGTTTTAGCTGAGGAAATGTGGAGAGGGGAAGTAGAAGAGAAAGAATAAGGGAAAGGGAGGGGATGCAAAAGATGAAGTTAAAGGTTACGAAGGGTGAAGTGAGGGGAGGGAGAGTAGAGTGGGCAAGGGGATTAGGGTGGAGATAGGGGATTAGGGAGAGGAAGAAGAAAGAGTATAGAAGGGGGTGGTTTGAACCTCTCAATCAACGTCCTAATAGACTAGAATCCGGAATACCTACAGAACGTGTTTGCTTAGAACTGGTTGCGATATTTAGGACACAAGGATATGCGTCGCATCATCATAAGAGCTACATTTTAAAATTTTAATTTATTTTTCTGAAAGATTGCTTATCAGCCTCCTGTTCTTGCAAGATGACACTGATTGCATCAGCTCGCAAGCTCACTTTTGGCGAGAGGACGTTGTTCGCCTTAAACATGAAAATGGAAGGATAAGCGTCGCGTGGGCTTAATTTCGACGCGTAACAGAGTGGCCGTTGGTTAGATGACGGCCATCCATCATCCCACACGCTTGAGACCAAGAGATTTCGCGATCGCGTGAGGGTCCCGACTAAGACCTTCTTGCGGAGGGTGAAATAAGCAGAGGATTTTTCAAACCCTCTATAGACTATACTTTATACCATCGTTTCCCAAACTTCTTTTGCACTTTCTTGCGGTGCAGTTTTGTGAAAAATTACAATTGACAAAATATTAATAAATTGAATCTTTTTTTGTCCTGCTTTTCCGAAATAATACTCTGCGAACTAAATGAATTGAAGTAAAAAAAATCAAGTACCTTTGTTTGAAAAGTCTACTATTAACTTTTTTTTGGAATTCGTCTCGTTTGGTTAACAATTCTAGTATTTGTTAAAAACTGTATTATTTTGATGCAAATCTTTTTTGTACCAAAATTCAGCTTCTTTATTGAAAGTGGAATTCGTTGTTTTTTTTCGGTTGAGAAATAATTTTTTTAACTGACAATGTAACCCTTCTATTTTTTGTTCAAAAGTGATATTATTTATTTAAGATTGAATTTTTTATTAGAAAATTCAGGTATTTTGTTTAAAATTCTTTTTTGACGATAATCAATCTTCTTGATTAGAAGTTTTTACTTTTCAATTAACAATGCAACTTTTTGCGTATGAATTAATCTGGCTTGTTTACGGATTTAAGATTTTGGTAAAAAATTAAAAAATTCGGTAAAAAATTTATTCAAAACAAAAAATTAAACCATTCTTATAAAAATGTAACCTTTAAGTTCGAAAGTTAATTTTTGGATAAAAAATAATATTTTATGGTGAATATTCAACCATTTTGTAGATAATTAGTTTTTTAGCTTTGAAATTCAATAATTTTATTGAAAATTAATGTACATTTTCCAAAATTCATATGTTTTTGTAGAAAATTTGTAGAAAAATATTTTGTAGAAAATCTTTTTGATGAAAAGTTAATTTTTTTGCTCCAAAATATAATTATTTGGTTAAAAATTTATCCTTTTTAGTTGAAAATTCAACTACCTGATAGTAAGTTTAACTAGTTTGTTAAAAATGTATATTTTTTCAAGGTTAACCTCCTTGCTTAAAAATTTATCTATTCCATTTTTGGGAAATTAATATTCTGGGTTAAAAATTCCCTTCTGGAATAAACTATTTTGTTGACATTTTTTTAACATTCATCATTTTAGCTGAAAATTTCTCGCTTATGATGAAAATTTGACTATATTGTTAAACAATTTTTTTGGTCGATTCATATTTTTAACTAAAAAATTTGATTTTTTCAGCTTTGGTTGAAGTTAACTAACATTCTAATTGAAAATTTATGTATTTTGTTCATAAATTGTTTTTTTTTTGTCAAAAAATAATCCTCTTGAATGAAGATTTATTTCATTGATTAAAAAACCAAAGGTTTGTATTTAAATTAACCTGCTTTGGTTGAAGATACAACAGGTTGATAAAAATCAATTTATTCTGTTAAAAATAAACTTTTTGGTTCAATATTTATATTTTACGTCAAAAATTAACTATTTAGTTAAAAATTAAACTATTTTCATGCAAAAATATCTTTTTTGCTTAAAAATCGTATTTTTGTATAAAAAATTTAACCATTTAGAAGATAAGTCTTCCTTTTGCTTTTAAAATTTAACAATATTGTTTAAAATTGATGTATTTTGTTGAAAATTCGCATTTTTTCCTGGATCAAACGTCTTTGGTCTTTAAAATTCTTCTTTTCGGTTGAAAACGTATCTATTTAGTTAAAAATTATTATTTCTCAGTTACAAATTCAACTAATTGCTTAAAAATTGATCGAGTTTGTTAACAATTCTTTTTTTTTAATACCGCTTTGGTTTTAATTATAACTTCTTTATGGGGGATTTTCTTTTTTGGATTAGAAATTCATTTTTTTATCTTAAAATTACACTATTTCATTTTTGTTTAAAAATGTATCCTTTATCAGTTGAAGACTTAACTATCTGATAGAAAATTCGTGTATTTTTATTAGAAATTCAATAATGAAAATATTCACCGATTTTCATAAACATCTATTTTAGTTTGTTTCTCATTGTATTAAAATAAAGTATAACGTTCAAGTTTAGTAATTTTACTATAAAAGATTTTACTAATATTATAAAAACAAAAGATCGGTATAATTAAATTAGTATATTGATATTTTTCCATCATCCTACAAAAAATATTGACAAAAAAAAAGTTTTTACAGAATTAAAAAAATTACTACTACCCGCAAAATTATTCAACTTTTTTTCAAATTTATTGGGTTAAGCCAAGATATTTGAAAAAATTCCAAGGGATTCGAGAGGATTTCTAAATATTGAAAAAGGATTTAAAGAAGGTCCAATGAATTTGATGGGTTTTCTATAAGAATTCTGAGGATTTTCATGATTTTAAAGGATTTGAAGAAATTCTCAAATCTTTCAAGGTATTACCAAAGATTAAAAACGAATTACTAAACTATCAAATCGTCAGGAATACCTTGCGAAATATTTGAAAAGATTCTGAAATTTTAGAAAAATTCCAAGGTATGCAAATATTATTATTAGATTTTATGAAGTTTTACGGGACTTCGAAAGTTTCATAATAATTTAATGTAATTTCAAAGAAATATTCTACAAGAATTGAGAGATTTCTAAGATTTCAAGAGATTTTGAAATATTCTAAATAATTTCTATAGATTTCAGAAGGTTTATCAAGTTTTAGGGTGTTTAAAAAAATTCCTTAAAATTTAAGGAGCTTAAAAAAATTGAAAATATTGCAAATAGTTGAAAATATTTTAGGATATTTTAAAGGATTCCAAGGAAGTTTCAAGAGGTTTAAAAAATATTAAGGAATTTTAATAAATATCATCAGATTTCATTTACCTTCACTTCATTTAAAAATTTTAATAAATATTGTAAGGTATTTCGAAAGAATTTTTATTTTTTAAAGATTTTAAAGGATTTTAAAAAAATTTCAACGGTTTTCACAGTATTTTATTCGATTTTCTTGGATTTCAGTCTTTGTCAGGTTTTCAAAGGATTTCATAGGACTTCTAAAATTTCAAGGAATCTCATTAGATTTTATAAATGTTTACGGGATTAAAAGGGATTTTATTACATTTTACTAAAATTTCAAAAAATTCTTTCACAAGAATTAAGAAATTTCAAAGATTCAAAGAGATTTTCAAATATTTAAAGGAACTTCAGAAGATTAAGAGAATTAGAAGAGATTTTGAAAAGATTTCAAAATTTTTTGAAGATTTTAAGGTATTCAAAAATATTTCCAAAAATTTTCAGGAGCTTTTGAAATTTTGACGGAATTTTTAAATGTTTCAAAAAATTGGAAAAATCTTAGCGTATTTTAGAAGATTCCAAGAAAGTTTAAGAGATTCCAAAAATGTCCGAATCAGGTGCTGCGAGGGTGTTTAAAAGTATACAAAATGAAATAAAAAAAAAAAGAATTTTTTTCTTTTTATCTAACAGTGTTTGAAATAATTATTGACGCCAACAATATAAAACAGATTTTCATAAGACCGACTTTCTAGCGCTAGATAGCGCCTCATTAGGAGTAAGGATGGTCTCTCTTGGAATTTGATAAAATATTTGGAAATATTGTATCATCTCGTTTAAAAAATTAGAAAAATTAAGTTTTTGATGAATGCTTTCCTACTGATAATATTTGGAAAAATTACGTAAACGGTCTTGTAATTCCTAAAACTGCTGGCCCACTCAGTTTTTCAGAGGGCAGGGTGAGAGATGGTTACCACTCTCGCCTTGGAATAGCCGCAGTGTGTGAGTACACAGTCGAGTATATTGCGCGATATTATGCATTCAAATTGGAAACTGTTCAGACGGCCTTGACTATTTACGTTTCGATAGTACCAATTTAGCAACAAGGCCATTTCGAGGCAACCCCCGCAAATGTTGTTATATTGGACTTGAAGTTTACTTTATGGATGGCTTCAAGAAGTACGACTCGGCTAAACTCGGCAGCGTTCGGATGGAGTCTTCCACTCGCATTTAACTCGCCTTCTACTCGCACCGGTGTTTCAGTCTCGCCTGCCGCGGCTAGTGCGGCAACAGCTGTCGCGGCAGGTGACCTGCCGCAGGCAATAGTTTGGGAACCGCTGCTCCATACTATATTTTCCGAAAGATGGGAAAACCGAGGCTAGGGGTTAAGTTAAAAATAAAGGATCCAGCTTCAGCTTTAGGGTTGGTGGTTGCGGCAGAAAAGTGTAATCCCGGACGATCAGTGTGCGGCAGATTCGACCTTAATGAGCTCCTCAATGATAAATGACTCCGCGGCCGCGCCTCTCTTATCCTTAACAGGAAGGGTGTACCGTACCTTGTAAGGTAAGGTGGTACATGTCTGAGTTCTGCGCCGGTTGGTGTGGTATCCATCCTCCACTTGCTTCCATATCTCGTCTCGCGCGCCGCGTGAAGCCTTCATCTCCGCCTACGATTCCTCAAACTCGGCTCAGGACTGACCAACAAGGTGGAATTCAAAATGGCGACCTTCCAACCACCACCATAAGTGACAGACATCCATCCTGCCTCGGGACGTTTCAATTCGGCTTCCTGTCCAGAATTGAGGACGTTGATTGAAAGCCCCATGTGACGCGATCCACCTTTTTTGTCTTGTGAACATGATCCTCGAGGCTAGGGATGGCTTGATAAGTTATGTTGCTAGGATAGCTGTGGGCTGAATGTATCAGAAGAATGAGATGTTGAAACTAGAAAATTGCTTTTGTGATTTATTTTTCTAATCGTGTTTTCTTGTGTGAATCTAAGAATAAATGATGGACAGGAATCAGATGAAGCGGGTTTGATAGACTGGAATAATATCTTCTAATTAAAGGCATTGCTTTGATTTTATTCATTTGTGAACATCCTACTACTTTTTTATTTATGGTTATAAAAAAAGAGTTTCAAACCTAATTATGACGTTGGTGGGAGAATGTTCATTAATAAATTTCCGAGAGGGAATCCGAGTAAGCAAGTGTAATCCAGCGTAATCCACTTTTAACCTGGAGTAATTCAAGTCATTCGAAGTAATCCCAGCATTTTGGAAGTAATTCAATTTAGCACCGCTGCAATTCACTTGTAATCAGAAGTATCCACGTTTTACCAGAATTAATCCACTTGTAATCTGGAGTAATTCAAACAATTCGAAGTAATCCTAGAATTTTAGACTATCCTATTCAGCACCCGTTGTAATCTAATATTAATAAAAAAATTATCTGCTTGTAACCCAAATTAATCCACTTGTAATCTAGAGTTTTACAAGTAATTCGAAGTAATCCTAGCACTTAGGAAGTAATCCAATTCAGCACCTCTGTAATTAATTTATAATCAGAATTAATCCACTTGTAACCCGAATTAATACACTTGTAATCTAGAGTTATTCAAGTAATTCGAAGTAATTCTGGAATTTTAGAATGATCCGATGCAGCAGGTCTGCAATCGACTTGTGATCAGAAGTAATCCTCTTTTAACCCGAATTAATCCATTTGTTATCTAGAGTTTTTCAAGTAACTCGAAGTAATCCTAGAATTTTAAAGTAATTGAATTCAGCACCTCTGTAATCTACTTGTAATCAGAAGTAATCATCTTGTAACCCGAATTAATCCACTTGTACTCTAGAGTAATTCAAGTGATTCAAAGTAATCCTATAATTTTAGAGTAATTCATTTCAGCACCTCTTTTATCCACTTGTAATTGGAAATAATCCACTTGTAATCCGATTAATCCAATTTTAGTTTTGAGTAATTCAAAGGAATCCTAGAATTTTTAGAGTAATCCAATTCAGCACCTCTGTAATACACTTGTAATCAGAAGTAATCCACTTGTAACCCGAAATAATCCACTTGTAATCTTGAGTAATTCAAGTAATTCGAAGTAATTCTAGCATTTTAGAGTAATCCGATGCAGCAGCTCTGTAATAAATTTGTAATCAGAAGTAATCCTCTTGTAATCCGAATGAGGCCACTTAATATCTAGAGCTTGTCAAGTAATTCGAAGTAATCTTAGAATTTTAGGGTAATTCAATTGAGCACTTCTGGAATTCGCTTGTAATCAGAAATAATCCACTTGTAACCCGAATTAATCCAATTGTAATTTGGAGTAATTCAAAGTAATCCTACAATTTTTAGAGTAATCTTATTTAGCATCCGTGTAATCCACTTTCAATAAGAATTATATACTTGTAACCCGAATTAATCCACTTGTAGTCTGAAATAATCCAGTTCTAATCCATCCTAATGCCCTTGTAATTCAGAGTAATTTAAAGTAATCTAGATTGTTCAAGTTTTGTTAAAAATTAATTTTCTTATCTGACAATTCAAATATTGGATTTTTTGTTAAAACTTAACTTTTTTTGTTAAAAAATTCATGTACTATTTGTAGAAAGTTCGCTTTTACGGTAGAAAATTAATCTTCTTGGTTGCAAATTCATATTTTTTAATGAAAATTCAAGTATTTGGTAAAAAAATGTTAATTTATATAAAATTTAACTATTAAAAAGATTCTTTTTTTTGTTTGAAAATTAATTTTTTTAACAGAAAATTCAACTATGTATTTGGTTGAAAAATCATATATCTTGTTAAAACTTCGCCTTTTATACGGTAGAAAATTAATCATCTCACTTGAAAACAAATATTTTGCTTGAGAAAACCTTTTTTTTGTCAAAAACAATTTTATCAAAACTCAAGATTTAACCATTCTGCATGTTTTCGGTTAAGCACTAAATTATTTTATTAAGGCTTCCACAGTTTTTTGCAAAAAGTCATTTTTTGTTTAGAAGTTCAACTCTGGTTGAAAAACTTCTTTTTTTTTAATTTTGTATATTTATAATTTTTTTAATTGAAAAATTAATTATTTCATTTTTTTAGAGACTTAGTTTTTTCTATTAAAAAATCCAGCTGTTTTGTTTATCAAAAAGTCTCCTTTGAGTTTCAAAAGTCAAAGTTATTTATGGCAAGGTCTCATTTATTTATTTATTTATGTTTTTTATTTAAAACAAATAATTTTTTGATTTAAATATCAACAGTCACATTTTTGGTTGAAAATTAATTTATATTGGTTGAAACATATTTTCTATGCAGAAAATTCATCAATTTTATAAAAAAATTATTTTTTTTATTATGATTTGCTATTTTAGTTCAAATTTCATCTCCTTGGTTGAATATTTATTCATTTTGTTGAAAAATACTTGTATTTTGGTTAAAAATTTATTTTTCAACCGAAAATCTAACTATTCTAATTGAAGATTTAACATTTAATTTGAAAATTCTTTCTTTTGGTTGAAAACTGAAATATTTTGTTGAAAATTCGTTCTTTTTTAGTTTAAAATTAATTTTTTAGCTGAAATATTACACATTAATTTTTTTGGATAATGTGCCGTTTTTAGCCGTAAATTAAACTATATTGCTGAAAATTAATCTTTTATTTTGTTAAAAATTCTACTTTATTTAAAATTTATTTCTTTTTCGGTAGAAAATTAATCTTTTTGATTGATATTTCATGTTTTTAGTGCAAAATGTTGCGGTTCAAAATAAAGCAGTTTGAAATTCTTTACTTCAAACTACAGCAGTTTGAAATGCTTGATTTCAAACTACAACAGTTTGAAATGCTTTACTTCAAACTACAGTAGTTTGAAATGCTTTACTTCAAATTAGAGCAGTTTGAAATGCTTTACTTCAAAATACAGCAGTTTGAAGTGCTTTACTTCAAAATACAGCAGTTTGAAGTGCTGGAGTTCAAAATGCAGCAGTTTAAAGTGCTGGAGTTCAAAATGCTGCAGTTTAAAGTGCTTAAGTTTAATGTGTTGTATTTCTAAGTCCTGAATTTTGAAGTGCAGCAGTTTAAAGTGCTACAGTTTGAAGTGCTGCTCTTTTAGACGCAGCAGCTTGAAGTGCAGCAATTCAAAGTGCAGTAGTTTAAAGTGCAGCAGTTTAAAATGCTGTACCTTGAAGTACTGTAGTTTAAGAGGCTCCCGTTTTAAGCTCTGCAGTCTAAGCGACTACATTCTATAGTGCTGCAATTTAAAGTACTGTAGTATAAAGTACAGTAGTAGTTAAAATGTGTGTAATTATAAACGGCATCCTAATGTGTTTCTTGTTTAGATTTTCAAATAGAACTTGACAGATAGTACATAAAATATCTAGTGCTGTTGGTATCTGTTCAAATATTCCAAATAACAGAGTTTTCTAATTGAATTTCCAAACTCAAACCCAACTGGTTTCTGTTTGGATTTCCAAATAGAGCTTCACCAGAATCATATATGTACGTGGTGTTGTTTTGATGTTTTGGTGTTTTGACACTGAAACTTGTACTTGGGTTCTCAAACACAATCCTAATTGTTTTTTGTTTGGATTCCCACATATTACTTCACCAAAGAGCATCAAATCCCACTGCTCTTAGGGTCTGTTTACAGTGGTGTGCAAAAGTTATGGGCCAAACACTTTTTTGACTATATCTGGTGAATAAAAGCAGTTGAGAAAAATTGAATATATACAAAATTTCAGTATTTTATGGAACTACAAAACCAGAACATTTATATATTTTTAATGAAGTTTGTTGACAATTCCATTCACATTGTTTGTAACGACAGTGTTCAAAAATAATGGGCCACACTTATCCCATAGGTTCATAAAAGAGTTAACGTTCATAAAATCAACAAGAAAGTTATTATTCCGTTGCTTATTGACTAATACTTTGTAGCCATACCCTTAGCAGCAATTACAGCAGCACATCGTCGAGGTATTGAATCAACTAAGAGAGATAGAGCTGGATGATCCAGAAGCTTCACTTTTCGCCCTTTCAAAAATTCCTGAACCAGCTTCGACTTATGTTTCGGATCGTTATCTTGCTGAAAAATCCAATTTTTGGTCATTTTTCTTCTAGAATATGGTAACATTTTTTCTGCCATAATATCTCGATACATAACTTTGTCCATGATGCCTTCAATCTTGTGCAGTGGACCTACTCCTTGCGAAGACATAGCGTCCCAAACCATGACTGATCCACCTCCGTGTTTGACTGTTGGAATTTGATACCGAGAATCGTATCTGGTATTTTTTGGACGTCGAACATACTTCTTACCATCACTTCCGAAAAGATTGAATTTCGATTCGTCAGAAAAAAGTACTTTAGCCCACTGCTTCGGAGTCCAGTGTTGGTATTTCTTCGCAAAATCCAATCGGGCCTTCTGATTCTTCTTGCTGATCAAGGGTTTCTTAACAGCAATGCGTCCGAACAGTCCCATATCGTTCAAATGACGAACCATAGTGCTCCTACTCATGTTGGCAAAGTTTTTATCGCGGAGTTCATTGGCAATTTCAGATGCTGTCTTCTTGACATCAATTGTTGATTTGCGTTTGATGATCTTGTCAACACGAATTGTCGTTTTCCGTGGTCTACCAGATCGTGGGAGGTTCAGTAGACTCTGGGTAGCACTGAATTTATCAATTAATCGATTTACAGTACTCTTACCAATTTTCAATGACGCAGCAATTTCACGAGAAGTCTTCCCATGTTCAGAAAGATTTAACACAGCATTTAACACATTTTGAAACTCAATCTTGTTGACTTCTGTTTGGGAATTCAAGTAGATGATTGTAATTTTGCACCAAGTCCTAGTTGTTGTTAGTATGTGTTTAGATGATCCAATACCCAAAACTATTTGAATCAATGAGCCTTGTCTAAATTGGTTGCTGTTCGTAAATCCGAATAGTTTTACTAATTAATAAATCCTACTTACTTTTATGATCTGTTTCGATTTTCTAATTCTGTAAACTACTTGAATTTTTTAAGAGATTTCAATTCGGCTTGAGCTTAGAAATCCAAGTAGATTAAAGTGTTCTGGACTCCAAACAGAAAACTGTATTATGTAGGACTTACTTACTTGCTACATGCATCTGTTTCAATTATAGAACACTAACCTTCTTGGATTTTCGAACTCAATCTAAATTGGATTTTGTATGAATTTTCAAATAGAAGATTATAATCTTGCACCAAGTGCCAGTTGTTATTAGAATCTGTTTAGATGGTCCAATATCGTAATCTACTTGTATCAACAAAATCAATCTGAATTCCATTCTGTTTTAAACGCAAAAAGTTTCACCGATCATACATTAAGTCTTACTTGCTGTTAGGATCTCTTTGGATTTTTTAACTATGTAACCTACTTGGATTTCCAAAGACAAATTAATTCAGCTTGACCTTTGAAATCGAAGTAGGTTAAATTTTTACAAAATCTAAACAGAATTCAAATAGTAGGTAAGTCCTACTTGTTACATGGATCTGTTGGAATCACGAAGTAGAATAAGGAGACCCCACTCCCATGCTGTCTTTGGAAAATTTGGACGCTTACTATCGGCGAGATAACTATAGACATCTGCCTTTGAAGCTTAAGAACTCAGTCAAAAAAAATTCTAGCGCAACAAAAAAACAGTCATTTGAAAGCTAAAAGTGTTCTACGTTAATGAGCTTGAAGACTTTTATGTAAAAAAATGTTTGTGCTTAGCAGACTGAAAAATGTAAAAAAAAAGTAAGGATTTTCGGGTACATTTAAGAACAGTCAAGTTTAGAACATTATTTCTTATACAAGGGGCATTTAGAAATTTTTTTTTAAATTCATGAGTATGAGGAAAACTGTTGTGAATCAGTTGCAGTTAAAAATTAGAAAAAAAATTAAAATTGTTGCTTAAAAGTACAAAAATGTGCAACTATATTATTTTAAGTTCTAATGCAGATAGTAAAGCGATTCAAACAGCAAACTGTGATGGATAGGCTCTGTGTTTATTTTCAATTGCCCGGAAGGATGTGTAAGTCTTCTTTTTTGTGAAAATGGCGATGATTTTAGACATTTTTTTTTGTTGGAAAACAAGTGACACAAAACAGGGGGGGGGGCTTTTTTTGTTTTACTGCCGACGGCTGGTGCCATTTTTCGACCCCTGGTTCTGAATGCTTGGAAGGCTCCTAGCCACGGGTCGAAGAAAGGGACCAGCAGTCAGCAGTAAAAAAAACGGAACCCCCCTGCTTTCGTTACCTTGTTTTCCAACAAAAAAAATGTCTAAAAATATCGCGATTTTCACAAAAAAGAAGTCTAACACATCCTGACGGGTGATTGCAAATAAATACAGAGCCCATTGATTACAGTTTGCAGTTTGAATCGCTTTAATATGTGTATTAGAACTGAAGATAATATAGTTGCACATTTTTGTACTTATAAGCAACAATTTTTATTATTTTTTTAATTTCTTAACTGCAACTGGTTCACAACAGTTTTCCTCATACTCATGAATTTTTATAAATTTTTACCATCGCCTTTTGTATAAGAAATAATGCTCTAAGCTTCACTGTTCAATTATTTTAAAAATTTTGTTTTTATTTAATTAAAAATGCAACTGTTGGCTGAAAATTAAACTATTATACTAATTTTTTGAAACTTGGACTATTTCGTAAAAAACGTACTTTTTGTTTAAAATTTATATTTTGGTTTTTAAAAATGAACTGAAATCTTTTCTTGATAAAAGTTCAATTTTTAAAAGAAAATGTAGTGGTTTTTTATTGAAAATTTATCTGTTTTGGTACAAATTTCATCTTTCTTGTATAAAAATGCAACTATTTGGTAGAGAACTCAACTATTTAGTTAAAAATTTATTCATTTTTGTTTAAAAAATTCGTCTTTTTGAATTGAAAATTCATTTTTTTTGTAGAAACTAATTTTGTTTTGTTTAATAAATTCAATTTTTTATCTTGCAGAGTCAACTGGAATCTTTTTTCGATGAAAACAGAATTTTTTTGTAATTCAGAATTCTTCTGCTTTAAGAGAAATTGCATGTTTTTTGATAAAAATGGAACTATTTGGTAGAAAATTAAAAAATTGTGTGGAAATGCCATCCTATTTCGTAAAAAAAATGTTTCTTTTAGACTGAAAATTTATTTTTTTTGTAAAAAATTATATTATTATTGTTATTACATAATTCAAGCAGTTTAGGAATTTTCAGTTACTGTAACTGAAAATTCTTAGAGGTTAAACAATTTTTTTTGGTTCATTATTTTAATATAAAACACGAAGTCTATATTTGTCCTAAAAATATAAATAGAATAAGAATATTTTTGACATTTAATATATTGAGTAGATTATATAACATAGTTATTTACATATAAACTTTGTTCCTACATAATCTTACTAACAAAATTTTATTTTGAAGACAACTGTCTACTGCAAATTCATATTAAAATTAATGAATCAAACAATAATGTCTATATACATTACATTTTTAGAGAACTTTACTCATTAAATTTATACAAAATGTTATTTAATTTATTATAAATAATATTCGTCTGTAATTTTTTCGCAAAAAATTGAATTTTCAGCAAAAAAATTAATTTGTAGCAAAATAGCTAAACCTTCAACCAAAGAAATTAATTTTCAACTAAAATAAGAATACTGTCTAAAAAATTGTTTCTTAAAAAAGTGGTTCAACCAAAATTTTCAACAAAAAAAGTTGTATCCTCAAACAAAGAAAAGATTATCTTTCAAGCAAACACTGACATTTTTATCCAAGAAACACGAAATTTTTGCTAAAACGGATGAATTTTTAAATCAAAAATACAAATTTACAAAAAATTGAATTCGCATTCGAAAAAGATTTTATTTTAACAGTTTAACATTAAAATATAAGATTACAACAAGAAGTAAATCTTCCACGAAAATTATACTTCATCTTTTAATTAAAAATACGATGTTTCAATAAAACAGTTGAAATTTTAATAAAAAGGGCAACTTTTTGAAGAAGAAAACATGTTCAAGTTTTATAAAAACAGTTGAATTTTTATCCAAGAAAGGTTTCATTTCTATTAAAATAAATGGATTCTTAAATCAAAGACAATAAATAAAAAAAATAGTTGGATTTTTATCCAACAAAGATTTCATATTTTCAGTTGCATTTTCTGCCCAAAAATATGAATTTTCAATAAAACAGTTGAATTTTTAACAGAGAAGAAAAAAGACTTTAATATAAAATTCTTGAACTTTAAACCAAACCGTTGCATTTTTATCGAAGAAAGATGCAATTTATAGTAACATAGATGACTTTTTTTAATCGAAAGAGAAATTTTCGAAAAATAGTTGAATTTCCAACCAAACAAGATTTTGTTTGACTTTTTAGCATTGAAATATGAGATTTGAAAAATAAGTTAATTTTCTATAACACTAGTTGAATTCTTAAAATTTTGATATAGTTTCCCTAACCAATAAAATTCCCTGACACAAAAAAAAATTGTTATCAGCCAGGTTCGTTTTTACTCACCAAGTTTCTTCAGCGTGTGACGTTCCGACAAATTTTGTACAAGAATAAAATGCCCCCCTTACGTAAAAAATCAAAACAAAATCTTTCCAACAAGCCGATGACCACCAATACTGAACCTTCATGCTTCGTCTGCTAGCCGCACGCGCTCGAAAAGCGAGTAGTGCGCATGCAACTGCGCATTTCCTTACGTCACGATAACTTATATTTCTGTTGCCATTTAGGAGTTTCAAGAAAATATACGTAATTTTCAGAAACCTAATTTCGTAAATTTCAGTTACTTCAGTATCTTAAATGTGTTAAAATTTTCCGAACATTTCTAACAGTGTAGGTCCGACTGCCATGATCTCTTTGGATTTTCTTACTCTCTAACCAACTTGGATTTCCAAACTGAAATCAATTTAAATTCATTTTGAAAACCAAATTCAGTCGATGCTATTTACCTTGCCGCGGATGGGACCGTAGGAGAATAATTTTTCTGGAAACGATGTTCCCCCACTCTCGAGTCCAATCTTGATGCGTGGTGTTTGATGCCAATTGTTTCGCACGCTACGTACGTTGCCGCGCGCGGATCAGTGTTTGCAATCAGAGAAAGTTCGATTTTCAGAATACATATTGTTGAAGTGATTATCTCACATTTGATTCCAAAAAATTGTGAGCTCATCGTTCTCTCGTGGAATAAACTGAAAAATAGGTTAGTATTTACGAATTATTGATAAACCTTTGATTAAATTTGCCATACTTGAGGTTATCCCATGTGACAAAGAAATTATCATAAGACATAAATATTATGATTTCGAAATTCTTTTATAAGCCTCATTAACAAAGCATATAATGACTTTTTGCATTTTAAAATTGCCTTAAAAGACCTAAATCATTGGCGGCAACGTAAATAGCGAGTGGAACAATTCTCGGATGTTGAGCCGTCGCGGTTGTGGTGGGGGAAGTGCTCGAGCGAGAGTTAGGGGAAGCGGCAAGGTAAATAGCGGCAAGGTAAGTAGGGTCGACTGTTATACTATAATTCGATGGTCTAGAAAACTATTGATTGACGATTGATAAATTAAATAAATAACAACAACCTTTTTCCTTTCAGGTCATGTGACGAGAAGGTCACGTGACTGAACCTGGTCTTCAATTTTTCTTTCCCAACTTACGTCTAAATGAAATTAGGTATCGTTCTGAAAGTTTGGGAAATAAAAGAGGAGGTAATATAAAGTCCATGTTTCTGCATTGTTCCAGTGGAAATTTTGGGAAAAAATTTTTTTTGAAAAAAATGCCAGTGGAAGTTTTCTTTCCCAACTTACGTCCACACGGAATTGAATATCGTGTTGAAAATTTGGCACGATAAATAGAAGACATTCAAGAATATGTCTCTGGTCCTAAATAATTAGAATAATGAAAAACTTTTTTTTAATTACTATTTTGGAGAAATACTGACCGTGCTGTCGTCAAACCCTTCAAGCAATTTGCAATGTTGTCCATGGGGTAGTTATGAGGTTTATATTTATCAAAGTGGGGCAAAACAACCAAAATCGCTCACGAACATTATGCACAAATAATGCAAAAACTGATGTTTGTACTTGGAATGCAAATAAACATATTTGGTCTGATATACGTATCAGTCTGGTATCAGCTGTGTCAAAGCAGCACTAGCGCAGCGAGTAGACAACTTCGAACTTCTGGGGTCTGTGGGTAAAACAGATTGCATGATTGCCGTCAGAGAAATTTTAAAGTCAAACTTCTGCTGTAAAACCTAAATGTGTTCGTCGATAATCATTATTTGCATAAATAAACTTTTTTCTACCTTCAACTCTTTGCAAGGCCACAAACGATCCTGTAATATTTATTAACATTTCCTGAAAAAAATTTCCGCGTTATTTAAACTTTTGTTTTTCAATATGGGTGAAAAAATATTGATCATAGGGCTGACTTGATCAGCTGTTATACTCATCACATGGCCTTAAATCAATTGATCATACTAATGAAGAAAGCGATGCCGCTTCATAGATAAACGCCTTCACCTTGAGCGTCCATTAACATGTACACTGTACCAAGAGCATGTAGTATTACATTTGAGGTGCAGAATTACAGATAATAAAGGTACGTGACCATTCCGGATGTTTAGTACGTACCTAGATATGTGGGCGTTTAGAATCGCGCGTAGGCTAAGGGAATTGAGACGTCAAGCGCCCGCGGTGCTTGATGAATGCATGGCATTCAGTGGAACAAAAAGATCTTCGCTTGCAGGATGTTGTACCTCGGAATGGACCAGATAAAGCCAAAGTGAATGCAACTTACTTGTTCCACAGATTACAGTTGTATACTTCGCTCTGCAACGACGTAGGTCTCGCCACCTTTTCTATTGGAAAACAATAAAAAAGGTTGCAAGATTGGTGGTCACGCACCGCAGATTGCTTGGGGTACAATTGTTTCAATGTATCTTGGCTCTTTCGCAGTTCCGATATTGATCTCATAAATCCACACATTGGCGGCTTAGTTGGATTTTATTTATTTTTATTGCTGATAGTTGGATCAAAGGATTGACCATAGAGACAGAAAAAACTGTGGGTTCGACAATGTTGAGGCTCAAGTAGAAGTTGGTATCATTTAGAACTGAGACTCCAATAGAACTCTTTGTGAGGGTTTCCTTTTAGTTCGTTGATTTCCGATAGAGGGCTATTCACATCTTCAAGTGCCCATGTGTCGAACAGAGCGAGCCTATTTTAAATCAATAAATACTATGAATAATTATACGGTTAAAGATTAAGAAACCTTTCTTATTAAAAAAAAAAAATGAATGACAGAAATACATCACTTCCTAAAAAATGTAATATTAACATAATATTTCAATTGTACATTGTATCATTTCAAATACTACCGCGGTTTTTGGTACATGCGCAGTTGGAAACGTCGAACTTTCAACATAACCTCAAAAGGTGTCATTTCATGTGCAATATCTTGCTTTCAAGAATGACTATTGTCTACAATTTTAGTTTCTTCATTGAAATTTTCCCAGTATAATATCATTTATTCCGAATAACAAAATACGATGTACATTATTAGTTTGTATAAATTATTCGAAGTGAGTCAAGACAGAAGTGACAAGGAAGAGCTCTATTGCAACCGATTGAGTTGAAAATTAATCTCCTTAGGTTGAGGATTCAAACTATTTTGTTGAAAATTCATCTTTTTTTTTGTAGAATTCAACTACTTTGGTATAAAATTAAAATAATTTTTTGTTGAAAATCCAACTGCTTATTTGGGAATAGATTTAATTGGTTAAAAATTCATTAAATTGATAAATGATTCATCATTTTAGTTAACAAACCTTTTTTTTGTTTAAAATTTAATTAATTTATTGAAAATTATGTTTTGTAGTTTAAAATTATTCTTTTAATGGAAAATTTAAATTGTACATGTTTGGTTAAACATTTATATTTCTAATTTAAAAATTTAAATATTTAGTTGAAAAATCGTGTATTTTATTGAAAATTCGAATCTTTTGGGTGAATATTTATTCTTCTCGGCGATTAATTCATCTTCTTGGTTAAAAAATATAATATTTCGTTTAAAATTTACTTTTTTTTATTGAAAATTAAGTTTTTTTACTGAAAATTTGATTATACTATTTTTAATTGAACATATATCTGTTTTATGTGAGAATTCAGCTATATGTTCAAAATCGATCTTTTTTTGGTAGAAAAATACTCATTATTTGAAACTTCATCCTTTTGATTAAAATTTAATTTCTGTTTTTGAAAATTTAACTATTTTGTTAAAATCTATTCTGTTTTTCGTTTTTTATAAAAATTTCATATTTTGGGTTGAAAATTCATCCCCGTGATTAAAAATTAATTTCTTTGGCTGAAAATTCGTTTCTTTTTAGTTAAAAATTAAGTTTTTAAATTGAAGCTGTAACTATACCATTTTTGCTTACAAATTTATATTTGCAATTAATAATTTATTAATATTTGTTAAAACTCAGTTTTTTATTTTGAATAAAATTCACTTTCCTTAATGCAAATTGAACTATTTTAATTTGCGTTTTTTATTGAAACTGTATCTTTTTTGATTGAAAATTGATCTTTTGGGTTTAAAATTAATTTATTTATTTTATCATTCATTTTTTCGATTAAAAATTGATTGTATTAACTAAAAATTTAATTATTCTATTTTTTAATCAGAATTCTTTTTTTTTTGTGAAAAAACTATTTAGTAGGATTTTTTTTTTCGAGCGCTTATTTTTCTTCTAACATTTCAACCATTCAAATTTTGGTCGAAACTTGATCTTTTTAAGATAAAACTTTCTGTACTTTGTTGAAAATGAGTCTTATTTTATAAAAAATTAATCTTTTGGATTTAAAATTCAATTGCATAACTATTTCGCTAAAAATTCTTATTTCTAGTTGAAGATTAATTATTATAGTTAAAAATTTATTTCTTGGGTTCAAAATATATCTTTTTGATTTGAAAATTTACCTACAAAGTGTTTGAAATGTATTTAGAAACAAAAATTTGTTTGCATTATTATTATTAATTTTCTAGATTTAGGTTTGGTGTTATAGAAGAATTTACAAATTGGAATATTGTAGCAGCCCTAAATAAGGCACTGTTAAATGGAAATAAAATGTTTTCTATTACACTGCCTTCTTTTACTATTTAAATTAAGCGTCCTTTCCAATTTGCCGTGATACAATTATTCCGCGAAATTTAAATAATGTAATTATTATTAATAAAGATAAAAAACATAATTTTTTTAAAAATCCTAATTCAAAATGCTTATAATATTCTCGAGTATTCTTACCTTGGACTATTATTTTTAAAGGAATCTGTATTATCATCAGAAAATACTCGAAATTCTTAACGTCTTTTCAGACTACATGGATCTTTTTTAGACAATATTTCATTTTAAAAAATTTCTTTTATTTAAAAAAAAAAATTTCTAGCAGATTTATTGGAACACTTTCTGCAGGCAATTAAACACAAAGAGGTCCCTTTCGCTCACCCGCATAACAATTTGAAGAAAACATTTAGGATCATTCTAAAATTTGGTAGATTTATGTATTTTTGTCACATTTACTTATATCAAAAGCGAAGTATAATCTTATATTTTATTATAAAAATTTATTAAGTTAGTCAAATGCCCAATAAAGGATTGTAATAATAAATTAAACACCGGGTTATTAATTTGTAAAAGTAATTTTATAATACTGGATTTATACTGATATTAATCAAACTTTAAGAACCTATGAAGATAATAAAATAATTTGTTTGAATTAATTAACTAATTTCTTCAATTATTCTATAGAGATAATATGCTGTACAATAGTTTTATTTAATTACATATAGATATATAAAAAGTAGCGTTTCTATACTATATATCTATATTAATTTCTTATCTTATTATTAAATAATAACTTAATTTAAAATTGATTTTTTTTAATTTGTTAATTATTTTTATAATATAATTTTTTTTTTATTTCTCAATATTTGAATTTGATTATAAAAAAGATTGCTTAAATTTTAGCAAAATAATTGAGCGTTTAACTAAGAAGAGGAATAGTTGCATTTTTAATTTTTTTTAAATAACTAAAATTTGAAAGTAATATATTTAAATTTGCTCTTATAAAAATTAATTTTCAATACAAAAAAAGAATTTTCCCACAAAAAATTAGAACGGAATATGTTACGCTTAAACCGTAAGGCATGTGTCTTAATTAAAAGCATTATTTTTCCAACAAAAAAATTTTTTAACTATATAGTGAAATTTTTAATAATCTAGATAGTTTTCTACAATTTAATTGAGTTTTCAATCCAAAAATATAGCTTATCTCTGTATAATTGGTTAAATTTTAATTGAATAACTTTATTTAAAAAACGGAAAATTACAATAATAAAGAAGTAAGTAAAGATTGGTCCAAAAAAGGGCTCATCCTTAATTAGTTCTCATAAAAATGGTTTCTTTTTTGTCAAAATATCGGCTGAATTTTTGCCGAAACAAAATTCAGTGGCCTTCAGTGTAAAAAAATTGGTTTTTTCTCTAAAATTACTCTCATAGAAATAATTCCTTTCGTTTCCAAAATATCGCGCGAATTTTGAAAATGCATCCATTGTTTTATTTTTGATGAAATACATCACTAAGATATTTGACAGAAAAATGTACTTTTTAATAAAAAAAAGATGAATTTTCAATTAAGAAAATTTAATAGTTGGTATTTAAAATAATGGAGATTTTCAATTTAAAAACCAACTACTAATTTTTTTTAATTAACACTTCATCTTTTTTGGTTTAAAATTTAACTACTGGGTTGAAGGTTTGAACCGATTTGTTAAAAAAGACTTTTTTTGTAGAAAATTATTCTTATTGGTTGAAAATTTCACTATACTTTTTTGAATTGATTAAACTATTTCATTAAAAATTCAGTTTTTGTGTTGAAACTTTATTAGCTCAGTTAAAAATTCATCTTTTTCTTTATAAAATTAATTTTTTCGTTGAAAATTATTTTGAAACATTTTAAACTAATCTTTTCAATGATAATTTGACTATTCAATTTTTGTTTGGAAATTCACATGTTTTGATTGAAAATTCAACTACTTGATTGAATACTTAACCACTATATTAAAAAACAATATTTTTGGTTGAAGATTTATTTCTTGCTTGAAAATTCATCTTTTTGGCCGAAAATAGTTATACCTGGTAGAATGTTCAACCACTTGATTAAAATTGCATTTTTTTTATAAACATTTATCATTTCAGTTTGAAATTCATTTCATATTGTACTTAATATGATACATAAAATAATTGTATTCAAAATAATTTATTATCTAATTGTTCCCCTATTTCTCGACTTGAAGTTGATCCACTTTATTGAAAAATTCATTTCTTAAAAAATTCATTTATTTTGTGGAAATGTAAAATATTTTGATAATATTATTTTTTGAATTAATCTTTTTAACTGAAAACCTAACCATTCCACTTTTGGTTGAAAATCGATTTCTTAGTTGATAATGGATCTATTTTGTTGAAAATTCATCTTTTTCGTAAAAAAATTAATCTTTTCGGTTGAAAATTCATATTTTTGATTAAAAAATTAACTATACCCGGTAGAAAGTTGAACCACTTGATTAAAAATTCATTTTTTCATGAAAATTTATCATTTCAGTTGAAAATTCGTTTCTTAATGTACTTAATATGATACCCACAATAACTTTATTTAAAATAATTTATTAACTAATTTATTCCCTATTTCTTGGCTTACAGTTCATCCGTTTTATTGAAAAATTCATTTTTAAAATGATGCTTCATTCTTTTAATTGAAAATTCATCCATTTTGAGAAAATGAACTATTTTAATAATATTATTTTTTTTAATCAATCTATTTAACTGAAAACCTATACTCATCTTTTTGAGTAGAAAATTAATCTTCTTTTTTGAAAATTCATCTTTTCAATTAAAAAATTGTTTATACCTTGTAGAAAGTTAAACCACTTGATTAAAAATTCATTTTTTAATAAAAATTTATCATTTCAGTTGAAATTTCTTTTCATATTGTATCAATAACTTTTGAACTACTGCAAAATACAAAATTTTCTTTCAGCCAAATTTTCGGAAGAGATTGTAGAATCAATTGGCACGTGAAAGAATTGTTTAACAGGCGAAGAAAATCAATAAATTTCAAATTGTTTAAGGCAAACGATTATTTAAACAATAAAAAATTTTTTTTACTAGCGAAAAATGTTTTAGCGTAAAGTATCCTCCATTACCAAAATTTTTCATAATTCAATTATTGAATTTAGATGAACCGTTCGCGAGTTGATCAAGAAAAAATGAAATTGAAAAAATGATTTCGAAATTTGATTGCTAATAACTTTCAAACAAATAAATTTTGTGCAAAAATATTTTAGGGTAGTTATTTTGATATAAAAACGAATCGAAAACTGCATAAATTGATTAAAAATAGAACTATTGATATAAAAGTAGCACACTTTAGATATTTTCATCCAATAATGTAGAGTAATCCATCTCCACATGGATCGTATTTTTAAGAGTCGTTTCCCAATCGGAATACTTCTATTAACTTTGCAAACGGAATATTTCATTCGTTCAAAAGTGATGTGTTCCTTCCGCTAAAGATATGAAGATTCGGCGAAAACAAAATATAATAAAAAAATGAAAAAATCATGAGAAATAGGTTGATTGGCAAATGAGGGACTCGTGTCTCGAAATTCTATTCGGGGCTGAATTTTTGATGAGAGAGCATGGAGAAAGGTGTGTAAGGCAGAAGTAGAGTTGGTCGAGAGCAAAGCAAAAAGTATACGTCGAGTGGTGGCACGTACAAATTGCCCCCCTGTTTCCTTGCATTTGTCATTTCCGAACGGGGCAACCTCCAGGTTCTTTCATTTCCCAAATAATTCCGAACCCTCATTAATAACGTAACGCGCTAGCAAACGAAAAAGCGCCAGCAGGTAGCAACCGTATTTATGGATTTGTTCGTTTCGACGAGCTGCGTGTCTTCGGCGATTTGGCCTTGAAAATCAAAAATTCTCGAGAATGGACAATTGATTTCTATCTAAATCTCGCGACCAGGTCCGAAGCCGATTCCCGGATTGAAATGTCTGCAGAACAAATGACTCCTGTCAGTTAGGAAGGAGAACCGCCTATGACAAGTGCTCAATAGTCGTAAAAGGCCATCAGTCTGCGGCTCCTAGTTCAATACAAAATTCAAATCTATTCTTTGAAGGCCCAACTACAAAGAATTCAAAAGCGGTTGCATAAGCGCAAATTTGGCTAAATTTTGGACACAATGGAACGGAAAATGTCGGATTTTTCATTTTTAAATTCACAGAGCATGAGATAGTATTAGATTCACTTCCTGATGTTGAGAGAAATCTCCAGAGATCTTCAAAAAAGAGATCAACATTTTTTTTGTTGATAAAAATTCACAAAAGTTATTCAAAGGAATCTGCATTATCAACAGAGATAGTTACTATCAATCAGTGTAGATATTATTCCACAGTCCGTGAAAATATAAATCAATTTTATCGATCAAGTTAACTCTTCAAAGAACAGAAAATAGTGAACATCAATTCAGGTCAGATGGAAAAATAAATGCATGAACATTTTTTAATTATTTTTTTTTCTGAAAAAAGATTTACTCTCTTCGCTCCACTGGGAATCGAACCACAGAACTTCCGATTGCCGGTCGGGTACTTTTCATTAACCTATTAGAGAGATGGAAAGAAAAATTTTTTTTCAGAAATACAAGACATCTCAAGCCAGGTGCTAAATTTACGATAAGAGTAATTTGAAGGAATCTGTATTATCATCAGAGACAGTTACCATCATTCAGTGTAGGTATCATTCCACCATCCATGAAAATAGAAATTAACACTGTCGATTAATTTAACTCTTCTAATGACAGAAAATACTATTAGCTAGTATTTGATAAATGATAGATATAACTAACATTTAGAAAATGATAAATGTAAACAAATTTTTCGAATTTTTCAGAAGATGGGCCGGAAGCGGAACTGTTGCATAATAACTTAATATGTTTGAAAATCACTTTCATATTTCCGACTTCTAAATCTCTTCCCTATTCCCCCTTTTTTAACTTGTTTTCATGATTTCTTACCCCCTCCCCTCCAAAAAAAGAATCCAATTTAATAAGAAAATCCAACCATTATGGGCAAAAGTTAATTTTTTTAGGTTCGGAAATCATATCATTTAATTAAAAATTCGATTATTTTGTTGAAAATTCTTCTTTTTTATTCGAAAATTCAATTGATTGCTCCAAAATTTATGTAGTTTTTTCATAATTCGTCTTTTTGGTAAAAAATTAATTTTTCTGATTGAAAAATCAAATATTTGGTTGAATGTTAAACTACTTTCTTAAATTATTTTCAAATTCATCATTTCAGTTAAAAATGTGCCTCCTTTTTAAAAATAAATTATTTTGCTGCAAATTTCTTTTTTTTATCACAGAATTACTTTTCTTGCCTGAAACACACACACACACACACACACACATATATATATATATATATATATTCTTTTTAAGTTGTCTTTTTTATGGGTAAATTAATCTTGCTTATTGAAAACTTATGTGTACAATATTCGTTTTATTTTGCTTGAAGTCAACTGTTTTTGATTTCAAATTAAAATATTATTCGGTTGAAATATTAACTATTGAATCTTTCCTTACCATTTTTTCTTTAAAATTGAACAATATGGTAGATAATGAAACAATTTGGTTGAAAATTACCTTTTTTGTTGAAAATTAATTTTTTTAGTTGAAAATTGAACTGTTTTGTAAGAAAATAATATCATTTATTAAAAATAACTACTTTGTAGAAAATTAACTACATATTCTGTTGGAAAGACGTATTTTTTTATTTAAAATTAGCTGTTTGAAAATTTGTTTTTTTGGTTAAAAATTAGTTTTTAACAATGAAAGTTTAAGGATTAAATTTTTTGTTGAAAATTAAATTATTTCTTTGAAAATTCGTCTTTCTTGGTTCAAAATTTATTTCCTGGTTGAAAATTCTTCTGTTTTGGTTTAAATTTAGCCGTTTTATAAAAAAATTTCTTTTTAACTTTAAAACTTAAGAACAAAATTAATCTCCGATTAAAAATTGAACTATTTCCTTAAATGTCTATTTTTTTGTTGAAAATTAGTTTCTTTAACTGAAAGTTTAAGTATTCAATTTTTACTTGCTTTTTTTACTTAAAAATTCAACTTGAAACATTATGTATTATATGAAAACCTTGCCTTTATTAGTGAGAAAATAAATTTTGGTGAAAGCTTAACTTTTTTATTTTTTATTGAAAATTGATATTTTTTCGTTGAAAATTCAAATATTTGTTTGGAATATCATGTATTTTGTTGAAAGTATGTATATTTTTTGTATAAGACTAATCTTCTCAGAGCCAAATTCATGTTCTTTGTTTAAAAATTAAAATACTTGTTAAAAGTTGAACTGCTTCGTTAAAACTGAATTTTTTAATTCAAGATTCATCATTTTAGTAAGAAAAAATTATCTCTCAGGTAAAAAGATGACATTTTGTAGTTAGAAACTTAATAATTTGGTTTAAAAAATGGGGTTTTTTCGTTAAAAATTAGTCTTTTGAGTTAAAAACAGATTTTTTTTAATTAAAAATTTAACTACTTGGTTGAAATATCATGCATTTATTAAAAAATTGTCTCTATTAATCAAATAAATTAGTCAAATATTAGTCAAATAAAATTTTATTCAAAATTCATCATTTCAGTTTAAAATTGATGTTTTTTAAAATGAAAATTTGAGTATTTTGTTCAAAAATATGTTTCTTTTCATTTATTCATATTAATAGTTGAAGATTTAAGTTTTTGTTTGGAAATTTTGGAAAATCATTGAACATTCGTATTTTTTGGTCAAAAATCCATATTTTTTTCTGAAAATTCAACATCTTGGTTGTAGGCTAAACCACTTATCTGAAAATTCATTTTACTTGTGAAAAATTAATTGTGTCTATTAAAAATTTAACCATGCTATTTTTTATTTAAAAATATATTGTTTTTTTTTAGTCGAAAATTCGAAGAGATTTGATCATTCAAAATGACTGATCTAATCATTGATTCAAATTGCCTAAAATCAAAAGCCACTTTTGAATGATTTTTATTTTTCTTTATTAGTCAAATAAATTTTGTTTAACAATTCGACTTTTTTCGTAGAAAAATAATCTTCTTGGAGCAAAATTAATTTTTTGTAGTGAAAATTTTAATACTCGATTGAAAATAAGCTACTTCCTTTAAACTTCCTTCTTTTATTCAAGATTCATATCATTTCAGTTTAAAATTGATCTTTTTCAAATAAAAATTTAACTAGTTTTGTGAAAAATTCATTTGTTTTTATTCAATCGTCTTTTTAGTTGAAGATTGAACTTTTTGCTTGGAAATTTTTGAAATTCGTCTATTTTGGTCAAAACTCCATATTTTTTCGATGAAACTTCAACTTCTCAGTTCTAGGCTGAACCATTTATTTAAAAATTAATTTTATTTGTTAAAAATTAATTGTGTCAATTGAAAATTTAGCCACACTATTTTCGGTTTGAAAATAGTTTTTTTTTTCAGTTGAAAATTCCAAGAGATTTGATCATTCAAAATGACTGATGTAATCAGTGATTCAAATTGCCTGATATAAAAAGCCACTTTTGACTGATTTTTCTTTTTTTTTCTTTTTTGTTCGAAACTCTATATTTTTTCGATGAAAATACAATTACTTGGTTGAAGGTTGAACAATTTATCTGAAAATTCATAATATTTTTTGTAAAATTAATTGGGTCAATTAAAAATTTAATTATGCCATTTTTTGATTGAAAATATTTTTTAGTTGCAAATTTCAAAAGATTGGATTATTAAAAATGGCTGTTTCAATCTAAAATTCAAATTGACTGACATGAAAAGTGACTTTTTACTGATTTTTCATTTGTCGAATCCGCATAATTTGAATAAGTACAAATCAATTTCAACTCAGTCACTTTTCACGAATTCAAAATTCAAATTTAGGGAGTAAGATTTTTTTTAATTACATATATAAACATTATACATGATCTTATAAGCACTTCTTGCCTGCACTCAGAGAACAAATACCTGCAATTAAATGAAGCCGCGACAAGTCATTCTCCTCAGTAATTACCAACGTCCACAAAATGCATCGCATTCGTATCTTCCGAGCGACTGGCTCGAGTAATTATACGTAATGATCATGCTACTGGTATTGATGAAATATAGCATGATAAACGATTCGAGAGGACATCTCTTGATGGGTTCCAATTTCTTTTCCAGAACACACCCTATCCGTGATTTTTCACCCTTTTTTTAGCGACCACTCTTTGGATCATTTGCATAAACAATCCGTGGCTTGGAACTAGGCGGGCGACTTTGGTCCCAGATCGAGTGATACCAGGAAAGATAGGGGCAATTACGAGAGCTCTTCCAGGACGAGTTAAAGAGCCACTAATGAGTAAAAGAAGGAGTGAATGCGAGGTTTTTCGACGTGCCGACATTGGTTCGTAGGTGTTAGACTTTCACTGTGTCCCAGCAGCTCCTGAGGCGATTGGTTCTCGCGGGGCCCCTCCCAGAATCCATTAGGAGCCGAAACGGAGAAAAGCATTAATTTTAAAACCAATCCAAAGGAGAAACCGGGCATCGAGCGCCATTTGTACCTTTAGTCTTGACTACCAGCAGACCGCTAAAAAGTAAATCCCTAATAAGCTTCCTTAATTACCTACCCGCTCGATCTTCGAGAGCTGTATACACTCGGAGTGGGTATAGTGTTTCGAATGCACGTGACCTCAAACATTAGGTACGCCAATCACTCGCGTGATTCAAAATCCACGGCAGCCGCACCTGATATGAAATATTTTGAGAAAAGGGTAGAAGTGATTAATTGACTAGGGCATTAACAGACTTTTTTGTGGGGGAATAGTTTGTAGATTCCCGTCTTATTCTTGATTGGCTTCCGTAATTTCGTTATGATGAGCTCGCACGTTGGAACTTGGATTAGGTCATTTCTTTGTTTTCAATTATTTTATTAATTTGAAAACAGAGCGGCCATTAATTAAGTAAGGCTTTTTCAAGAGGAAAGGAGAGTTTAGGTACTGCAAACGATACTTAAAATATCACTTTTTAGGAATGGAATGGAAGCTTCTAATGTGTCCCCTAAGGGTTTACATTTTTCTTGCACCTTCTTCCCTATTCTTTTACACACCCCCCACACACTTACTTGGTGGTGGAAGGGGGACCTACAGTTTAAGGTGGGTTCCGAATCACCAAGAGCAACAGCTTTTAAGTACATAGAGAAAACCTTTTTCTGTAGAGACACCGGTTCCCACGACTCTTCGGAGTAATTGTGATTGGGATCTGATTCGCTGATGGACATTTATACCTATTACTTATGGTACGACCAGTGCAGTGACCTCAACTTTGGCATTGAAGTGCATTTAAGTGTTGTAGATTGGATTTGCTTATAGTGGGTTGGCTTGGATTTAAGTGGATTGGATTAGAGTGAATTTCTGATAATTAGGATTGAAGTGAATTGGAGTGTATTGAATTCTATTAGATTGAATTAGATTGTAATGGAATAAAATGGATTAGATTTGAATGGATTGGATTAAATTGGATTGAATTGGAATGGATTAGACTAGATTGGATTGGAATGAATTAGATTGGAGTGGATTGGATTAGCATGCGTAGCATTGGATTGGAGTGGATTAGTTTAGATTAAATTTCCATGGATTTTAGTGGATTGGAATGGAGTGAATTAGTTTGGAGCGGATTGAAGTGGGTTAGACTTGATTGAAATGGATTGAAGTGGATTGGATTAGAGTGGATTTTTAATTAATAGGATTCTAGTGAATTGTATTGGACTGGATTGTATTGTAATGGAATAAAATGCATTGGAGTGGATTGGAATAGCATGCAGTAATTGGATTTGAATGAAATGTACTGATTTGGATAGGAATGGATTGAATTGAATTGAAATGAATTTAATTAGAGTGGATTGAAGCGGAATGAGTAGAATTGGAAAGGATTGGATTAGATTAAATGGCATTGGATTTGAGTGGATTGGAATGGAGTAGATTTGAATGGATTGAAATGGAGTAGATTAGTTTGTAGCGGATTGGAGTGGGTTGGACTTAATGGAAATGGATTGAAGTGGATTGGATTAGAGTGGATTGCTAATTAATAGGATTGGAGTGAATTAGAGTAGATTGTATTGGATTTTATTTTAATGAAATAAAATGGATAGGAGTTGATTGAAATAGCATGGAGTAGATTGGATTTGATTGAAATGTACTGAATTGGATCAGATTGGATTAAATTGAATTGAAGGGGAATGAGTAGAATTGAAAAGAATTCGATTAGATTAAATTGCATTGGATTTGAATGGATTGGAATGGAGCAGATTAGTTTGGAGCAGATTGGAGTGGGTTGGACTTAATAGAAATGGATTGAAGTGGATTTGATCAGAGTAGATTTCTAATTAAAAGGATTGGAGTGAATTAGAGTGGATTGTATTTTAATGGAATAAAATGGATAGGAGTTGATTGAACTAGCATGGAGTCGATTGGATTGAAATGTACTGAATTAGATCGGATTGGATTAAATTGGATTGAAATAAATTTGATTGGAGTGGATTGAAGTGGAATGACTAGAAATGAAAAGGAATGGATTAGATTGAATTTCAGTGGATTTGAATGAATTGGAATGGAGTAAATTAGTTTGGGACGGATTGGAGTGGTTTGGACTTGAATGAAATGGATTGAAGTGGATTGGATTAGAGAGGATTTCTAATTAATAGGATTTGAGTGAATTTGAGTGGATTGGATTTGATTAATATGGAATCAAATTGATTGAAGTGAATTGGAATGACTGGAGTGGATTGGATTTGAATGAATTGGACTGAGTTGGATTGGAATGGCATGGAGTGGATTTGAACGAATTGGATTGAAATGAATTGGATAGGATTGAATTGAATTAGCTTGAATTACATGGGATTGAAGTGGATTGATTTGAAGTGGATTGGTTTGGAATGGATTAGAGTGTATTGGAATGGATTACATCAGAATAAATTGGATCGTCTTGTATTTTATTGAAATGAATGGGATTGTAGTGGATTGGAATGAATTATATTGTCGTGGATTATATTGGAGTGGTTGAGAGTGAATAGGGGTAGATAGGAGTGAATTTGAGTGGATTAGTGTGGATTGAAATGGGTTGGAATAAAATTGAGTGTATTGGAATGAATTGGATCGGCATAGATTAAATTGGATTCCCTCTCGGGTTTTTAGATTAGAAGTCTATGCAACCTATTTGCACTTATGATCGACAGGTTTAATGCAAAATAGTGTGTGACTTTCAGCCCCTGAATGGCACTTCGCCTCGTGTGAATTTCAGTATTCGGTCAAAAAAGTGCCACTTAGGGTCTTTGTACTACATATAACTATTTTTCTCTTTTTTTTAAATATGCCAATCGAAAACTTGTTTTAACTGTTTAAATTAGTTTTTATACTATCAATACTTTTGTAATAATGTAATTTTCATTAAAATTATAAATCATAATTATATGTTGCCCAGTACGAAACTAAAACAAATTAATTCCTATGAAAGAAAAATTTAGAAAGGACTAGGGAAATTTTTGTTATCATTATCATAATATAAAAATTATTTAATTTGCCACATTTTCAGTTGAAGAATTTTCCGTCAGAACTTGTTAATAAAATATGATGTAGTGCATGTATATGAAAAGAATTGAGCCAATTAAATAATGGTTTTGTTTAGTTTTAAAGCTCTGGCCTGATGCAATTTTTTGTAATTGATCAGTAATCTTTATGTGTCTTAATATTCATAAGTTCTACTCGAGAAATAACAAATGCCCGCGAATTATTATTTTAGCTTATCAGAAAGGCAGTTCAAGAATGCAATGTCTAGAGCAAATATCAAAATTGGAAATAAGTGAACTGCCGAGAATTTCACAAGGATGTATGAATTCGAGTGAGGGGGCAGAAACACGAGTTAGACAGCTGTCAAAGTCCGTAGAGCGAAGATGTAGTACCCATATGTGTGGTGCGCAAAAGGGCATCCGGGAGCTTACAGAGGGGGTTGGTTGGCTGGCAGCGAATGGATTTGGAAGTGGAATGGAAGAAAGGGGCAGGGGTAGAAAAGTAAGAGAGAGAAGGGAAACAGGGAAAGCGAGAAGGGAAAGGCACTGATAAATACCACGCCATTTCTCTTTGTGCTCCCCGGTGAGAGCACAAACACAGAGGCTCTTCCCGTTCCAACTGAAGCGGGAGCAGCTACCTAAACCTTACTCTCTTCTTATTCCATGTCTCTTCCTCATCCTTACTCATCCTTTCTCAAGCCTACATACCTTTTCCCCTTCCTTGCTTCCCCAACCATCGTTCTCTTATCACTTATCATGGCGATGATTCACCAGATGGGAATGGGATAACGAGTACCACAAACTCAATGAAAATCGTCCAACCCTTAAATTAATTAAACGGCTTTCTGTCTTCTTTCGTAGATGCGTATTCCACCCTGATTTAAGAAAACACCGTTAAATAAAAAATGAAAGAAGCCGAGAAAATCGACGGAAACTGTTTGAATCTTTATTTGTCTGTGTCACGGATTCTAATTTATTTTCTGTAGATTTTTTCCCTTGTTCTTGACCAACTGGCATATAATCTTTTCATGTTCGCAAAAACATATAGTTAAAAAATGTTAATTAATTATCTAAAATTTAGTTAACGATAACTTTTTTTTGGTGGAAAACGTAATTTACGGACTATCTGAGAGGCCTACGTTCTAAAAGAATAAGATTCTTGGCTTAGAATCAATTTTTTTTAAGTAACACACAAATAGAATAGTGCTTAGGATAGAGGAAGAGGAAGAAAAAAGGAAGAGGAGAGGAGAAAGGGTACTGAAAAGTGGAGAGGGGAGATTTGAATAACTGAATTAATGTCTTAATAGGCTACGAAATTTTTTTTCAAAATACGAACATCGAAAGTGGCGGTTTTCGTAGCCTGCGTAGCGTTACGAAAATGGCGGCATGTAGGTGACTGGATACGAAATTACTTTACAGACCCTAGAGTTTTCAAGCCTGTTATTTAAAACCCTGGAATTAGTAATTAGCGGCTTCAAAATTACTTAACGAACACTAGAGTTTCCAAACCTTTTATTAAAAAGTCTTATTCGAAGCCTCTTATTGCAAACCCTAGGATTTGTAATAAGCGGCTTCGAAATTACTTTACGAACCCCAAAGTTTCCAAGCCTCTTATTACAAACCCTAGGGTTTGTAATTAAAGGCTTCGGTACTACTTTACAAATCCTAGAGATTCAAAGTCTTTTATTTAAAACCCTAAGGTTTGTAATAAGAATCTTCGAAACTACTTTACAAACCTTAGGGTTTGTAATAAGAGGCTTCTAAACTACTTTACAAAACCTAGGTTTTTTAAGCCTCTTATTACAAAGACTAGAGTTTTGAGGCCTTTTTTAGAAACTCTAAGGTTTGTGATGAAATATATGGAAACTTTAGGGTTTGTTAAGTAGTTTCGTAGCCTCTTATTACAAACCCTCGGGTTTGTAATAAAAGGCTTAGAAACTCTATGGTATGTAAATTACTTTAGAATCCTTCTTTTTACAAACCCTAGGATTTGTAATAAGAAGCTTGGACATTCCTTTACAAACCCTAGAGTTTCCATGCCACTTACTACAAACCTTCGGGTTTGTGAAAAAGACTTCGAAACTACTTTAGATATCCCAGAGTTGGCAATCTTCTTTTTGCAAACCCTCGGCTTTGTAATAAGAGGCTTGGAAACTCTAGGTTTTGTAAAATAGTTTAGAAGCCTCTTATTGCAAATCCTAGGGTTTGCAATAAAAGGATTAGAAACTCTAGGGTATGTAAATTAGTTTAAAAGCCTCTTATTACAAACCCTAGGATTTGTAATAATAGGTTCGGATACTGCTTTACAAGCTCTAGACTTTCCATACCTCTTATTACAAACCTTCAGGTTTATAATAAAAGACTTCGAAACTACTTTAGATATCCTAAAGTTGACAATACTCTCTTTGCAAACTCTTGGCTTTGTAATGAGAGGCTTGTAAACTCTAGGTTTTGTAAAATAGTTTAGAAACCTCTAATTGCAAATACTAGAGTTTGTGATAAGCGGCTTCTACAATACTTTATATACCTAGAGCTTCCCAATCTCTTATAACGAGCCCTAGAGTTTCACAATCTCTTATTAAAAACGCTAGGATTTTTAATAAGGGCTTTGAATTTATTTTTCAAATCCTAGAGTATTTCAACCTCTTATTATAAATTCCAGAGTTTGTAATAAGAAGGTTCCAAACTATTTAACAAACCCTATAGATTGTTCAAGCCTCTTATTACAAACCCTAGTGTTTGCAATAAGAAATTTCTAAACTACTTTATAAATCCCAACGTTTCCAAGCCTCTTATTACATACTTTAGGGTTTGTAATAAGAGGCTTCAAAACTACTTTACATGCCTACATTTTCCCAGTCTCTTATTACGTACCCTAGATTTTTCTAACCTCTTATTAAAAACCCTAAGATTTGCAATAAGGGCTTTGAATTTGCTTTACAAATCCTAGAGTCTCCCAACCTCTTATTACAAACTCTAGAGTTTTTAAAAAAAGGCCTCCAAACTACTTGACAAACACTATAAAGTTTCAAAGACTCTTATTATAAACTCTAGTGTTTGAAAAAAGAGGATTCTAAACTACTTTACAAAACCTAGAGTTTCCAAGCCTCTTATTACAAAGCCTAGGGTTTGCAAAAAGAGGATTGCCAACTCTAGGATTTCTAAAGTAGTTTTGAGGCCTTTTTTACAAAACATAAGGTTTGTGATAAGAGGTATGGAAACTTTAGGGTTTGTAAAGTAGTTTCAAAGCCTCTTATTACAAACCCACAGGTTTGTAATACAAGGCTTAGAAACTCTAGGGTATGTAAATTACTTTAGAAGCCTCTTATTACAAACCATAGGCTTTGTTATAAGAGGCTTGGAAACTCTAGGTCTTGTAAAATAGTTTAGAAGCCTCTGATTGCAAAGACTGGGGTTTGTAATAAGAGGCTCGGAATCTTTGGGGTTCATAAAGTAGTTTCAAAGTATCTCATTAAAAATTCTAGGGTGTGTAATAAGAGGTTCGGATACTGCTTTACAAACCCTAGAGTTTCCATACCTCTTATTGCAAACACTAGGGTTTATAATAAGAGGCTTCTGCAATACTTTATATACCTAGAGCTTCCCAAACTCTTATAACGAACCCAAGAGTTTTCCAATCCCTTATTCAAAACCCTAGGATTTTAATTAAGGGCTTTGAATTTATTTTTCTAATCCTAGAGTCTTTCATTTTTTTATTACAAACTCTAAGTGTGTAATAAGATGCTTATAAATTACTTTACTAACCCTAGAGTTTAGAAGCCTTTTATTGAGAACCGTAGGGTTTGTAATAAAAGGCTTCTAAACTAATTTACATATCTAGAGTTTCCCAATCTCTTATTACGAACCCTAGAATTTCCAAATCTCATATTACGAACCCTATAGTTTCCCAACCTCTTATTAAAAAAATCTAGGATTTGTAATAAGGGCTTTGAATTTGCTTTACAAATCATAGAGTCTCCCAGTCTCTTATTACAGATTCTGGAGTTTTTAATAAGAGGCTTTCAAACTACTTAACAAACCCTATAGAGTTTCCAAGCCTCTTATTACAAACTCTAGTGTTTGCAATAGGAGGCTTAAAAGCTACTTTACAAACCCTAGAGGTTCCAAGCCTCTTATAACAAACCCTAGGGTTTGCAAAAAGAGGATTGCCGACTCTAGGATATGTAAAGTAGTTTCGAAGTCTTTTATTACAAACCCTAAGGTTTGTAATAAGAGGTATGAAAACTCTAGGGTTTGTATGGGAGTATCCGAACGTCTTACTACAAATCCTAGGATTTGTAATAATAGGCTTCTAAACTAATTTACATGCTCTAGAGTTTCTAAGCCGTTTATTACAAACCCTAGGATTTTTAATAAGAGGCTTCGAAACTAGTTTATAAACTCCAAAGTTTCCAAACCTATTATTATACTTACCCTAGGGTTTGTAATAAGAGGCTTCTAAACTACTTTATATACCTAGATCTTCCCAATCTCTTATTACGAACCCTTGAGTTTCCCGAACTCTTATTAAAAACTCTAGAGTTTGTAATAAGAGGCTTCCAAACAACTTCACAAAACCTATACATTTTTAAAGCCTCTTATTACAAACTCTAGTGTTTGCAATAAGAGGTTTCTAATCTACTTTAGAAACCCTAAAGTTTCCAAACCTTTTATTACAAGCCCTAAGATTTGCAATAAGAGGGATGAAAACTTTATGGTTTGTAAATAAGTTTCCAAGCTTCTTATCACAAATCCTAAGGTTTGTAATAAAAGGCTTCTAAACTAATTTACATAACCTAGAGTTTGCAATAAGAGGCTTCCAAAATGCTTAAGATACCCTGGAGTTTCAGAATCTTTTATTTCGAACCCTATAGTTTCTAAGCCTCTTATTACAAACCCTATAATTTCTCATTAGCGCTTTGAATTTACTCTAAAATCCCTATAGTCTCCCAGCCTGTTATTACAAACTCTAGAGTTTTTGCCATAATAAGCTTGTAAACTAATTTACAAACCCTAAAGTTTCTCAACCTCTTATTTTAAACCTCAGAGTCTACCAGCCTCTTATTACAAACCCTAGAGTTTTTACTTGGGCTTAAATTTACTTTACAAACCCTAGAGTCCCCCAACCTCCTATTACAAACACTGGAGTTTGCAATAAGAGGCTTTAAAACTACTCTACGTAATCTATAGTTACTAAACCTCTTATTACAAGCCCTATTGTTTGTAATAAGAGGCTTCTAAACTACTTTACAAACCCTAGAATTTTCCAATCTCTTATTACACACCCTGGGGTTTGCAATCAGTGATTTGAATTTTCTTTGCAAACCATAGAGTCTCCTATCCTGTTATTGCAAACACAAGGGTTTGTAATAGGAGGATCCAAACTACTTCACACTAAGGTATTTAAAGTAGTTTCGAAACTTATAACTACTAGTTTTCATTAAGAGACTGGGAGACTCTAGGGTTGGTAAAGTAAACTCAAAGCCCTTATTACAAATCCTAGGGTTTGTAATAAGAGGTTGGGAAACTCTAGGGTTCGTAATAAGATATTGGAAAACTCTGGGTATGTAAAGTAGTTTAAAAGCCTTTTATTACAAAATCTAGGGTTTGTAATAAGAGGCTTGGATACTCTATGGGGGTTGTAAAGTAGTTTCGAAGCTTCTTATCACGAACCTTAGGTTTTGTAATAAGAGGCTTGAAAACTCTATAGGGTTTGTGAAGTAAATGCAAGCCCTTATAAAAAGCCCTAAGGTTTGTCATCAGAGGCTAAGAAAATTTAGGGTTTAAAAATTAGTTTAGATGCCTCATTTTGCAAACACTAGAGTTTGTAATAAGAGGCTTGGAAACTCTATAAGGTTTGTGAAGTAGTTTGGCTCAACTGCGCATCCCCATTTATGCAATGCTACGCAGGCCTACTTGAACTAATTTTTATTTAAATTCATGTTGAAAAAAACAATTCAAAGAAGACAATTCCACCATTGGAATTTTTATAATGGACGAGGCACCTCTTGAGAATTGGCCATAAATAAATATCGGTTTCGATCGAATGGACATTCCTCAGGGTCTATGGTCTCTAAAATGTAGGGTGCCGATAACAAACAATAACGAGTGGTGATAAGATCGATTACCAAGTGGGACTAGGGATCTGTGAAGAGAGAAAGACTCAAAAGGCGAGGGTTGGTCAAAGAATGAATAAAAGAATGGCAAGACGGAAACGAGAGAATTCGAGGTGAGAGGAATAAGAAATGGCATTGCCAAGAATCAAGAAGGTTGTACCCAGTTAAAAACTCCCTTTTTTCAAACCTTCTTTGTTTGGCCAGCCGTGACGAATTGAAATCCTATACCCCTTAGTCGCGATTAATATCCCCTCGAAAAAATATTTAACCTGAGTACAAAGAGTCGTGAAATCGATTCTTAAGTACTTGAAATTTATGTCACGTAGCACTCCATTTTAAAGCGATAAAATCATGTCAGGATTTCGTGAGACTAAATAATCAAATATTAATTGGTGATTTCTGAAAATCAGTAATAAAACGAAATAAAAGCGAAAGTTAAATAAAGAAATGGCATAGATAGGAGGAGAGAAAGAGAATGTACATAACTAATTTATTAAATTTTTTGGCTATTTATATGTTTTGTAGAGTATTTTAAATTTTATTAAATTTTGATGTAATTTATTTTAAACCCTTGTATCAATTTAAATATTTTTTTGATTATATTATTTCTAGCCATTCAAATTTTTTCATTTTTTTTTCATCTTTTCTTTTGTTTTTATTTCATTTTTTCATTCAAAATTTTAAAGATTTTTTTTATTATTCAAAACTTACGAATTCTTCGAATGAGATAGATTTATCTGTTTAAGGGAGAAATTCTAATTCAATTTATCAATCAAATTATGGAGAAATTACAACAACAACAAAATTTTGTTGACACAACAAAATCTTGGTTCTTTTCACCAACTTTTTTTTATTATTAATTCAACTAATACCGAAATAATGATTGTTCAAGAAAGTGTTTGTTAAACCTTGAAAGCACCGAAAATATTTGCACTTTAAAGAAAGCTTCAAAATGAAAATTTGTTAATTTTAACGGCTTTTAATTTGAGAGTAGGAGAATTGGGAAAACATAGAATAAAAATTGGAAAACCATTTTTAAATTGTACATCTTGAATTTTTTATTCTGAAACACTAAGGGAGCGTTTTTTTGTTGAAAATAGAACTATTTTGTTAAAAATGGAATTTTTTTGTCAAAATTTAATAATTTTAACTGAAACTTAAAGTAATCCATTTTTGTTTAAAAATCATATTCTTTCGTTGAAAATTCAACAATTTCCTTGAAAATTAATCTCTTCAATTAAAATTGAACTATTTTGCAAAAAGTTGAATTTTTGTTGTTGAAATTTAATATTTTTAACAAAAACTTTAATATATCTAATTTTGCTGGATAAATTATCTTCTTCGGTTGTAAATTCAACAATTTGGTTCAAAACTAATCTTTTTTTGTTAAAAATACAACTGCTTAGTTGAAAATTAATCTGTTTTGCTTGAGCATTCAACTATTTTATTGAAATTTCTTTTTTTTGTTGACTTTAACTTTTTTTAAATTAAAATATGCTTAATATTAATATATTATTTATTATTACCAATTACATGCTTCCTTAAAGTAGACTGTTTAGCTTCAAAGCTTACCTTTTTAAATAAAAGTTTGTCTATTTGGGAAGAAAATTAATCTCTTTTGTATAAAATTAATGTATTTAGTTGAGGGTTAAACTATTTTGTTAAAATACGTCTTTTTCATTAAATTCAGCTGGATAATAATTCTTTCATTTGCAGGATTTTTTTTTACTTAAAAATTTAACTTTTTTATTTTTATATTTTATTTTTAGTTGAAAAATAAAATATTTGATTAAAAAGTCAGTTTTTTTTCGAAAATTCGCCAGTTGGTAGATAATTAATCTCCTTGTCTAAAGTTTATCTTCATAGCTTGTAAATTCGACTATACTTGGTAAAAAATTTAATTATTTTCAGAATGTTAAATTAGTTTGTTGAAAATTCAACTATTTTGTCAATCATCTTTTTTTTGTTCGAAAATTCCATTGTTTTGTATGAAATTCGTCATTTTGGATAGAAAATACGTCTTTTATGGTAAAAAAATCATCTCTAATTCATAATTAAAAACAAAATTTACCTTCAAAAATACATTTTTAAGCGAAAAGAGCATATTTTGAATCAAAAGTTACTTAGTAACCAAATTTGGACTTCTTGAAAAAATAGTTAAATTTTTAATAAAATATATGAATTTTCTAGCAAAATATTTAAAGTTTCTATCCTCCAAACCATAAAAAAACGAATTTGATAGAAAATATTAAAATTTTTATTCCAATTAGAAAAAGGATTATAATTAAAGGCCAAGTGCAATTAAATTCAACCAAAGAAGACTTATTTAAAAAAATAACTGAATCGTCAACCAAATCAGATTAAAATTCTATTAAAATAGTTATATTTTCAACAAAAATAAATTTTATTACCTAAATAGATCTATTTGAAAATGAAAAAGTTGAATTTTAAAACCAGAAAGAAAAAAATATGATTTTTTTTACAAAATACATGGATTTTCTACCAAAATAGATATATTATCAATGAAAAATATAATAGTTGATATTATTTAAGTCAACAAATATTGTCATTTGAAACTTATACCTCTCTATCTCTCTCTTACAAGTATACTTTCTATACTTTCTCTATCTATTCGATTCTCCCTTTTGTGCGGAGATTCGCAATTGCTCTAAAGATTTCTCTTCGATATCCCCACTATTGCATTAAAAAGATTTAACACAAATTTTATGAAGATTTTACAAAGATTGAAATATTTTTTCCAAGGCTTAATAAAGATTTCTTAAAATATTTTTTTAAATAAATATTTAAATTTTAAATATTTTTTTAAATATTTCAAATCTTTCGTAAAGATTTTAAAATAATTTACAAAAATGCAAAAAGACTTCACAAAGACTTCACAAAGATTTCAAATATTTCACGAAGACTTCTATTATTTTACAAAGATTTCAAATAATTCAGAAATATTTAAAAGACTTCACAAAGATTTTATAAGGATTTTAATCATTTCCTAAAGATTTTACAATAGTTTCAAATATTTCAGATAGGTTTCAAAGATTTAATGAAGATTTCAATGATTTTGGCTACATTAAAAAGACTCCACAAAGACTTTAATCATTTCTCACACATTTCATAAACATTTTAATGATTTCACAAATATTACTGAATAATTTAAAAATATTTCAAATATTTCGCAAAGATTTCAGATAGATAAGAAAATATTCACAGACTTCAATGATTTCTCAAAGATTTAAACAAGTTCCCTAATATTTCCAAATATTTCCAAAATATTTCATATATTTGACAATGATTTCAATTATAGATTAAAAATGTTACATGTTTAAGATTCTGGTTTTTAAATATTAATATGGTTAACAAAAATGAAAAATTGGATAGTGGAAAATTGAAGAAAATTAAAAAGAAATTTTTGCGGTAACCCTGATAAAATATTCTTGTTAGTAATTTATTTTACTTGCATTTACATTTATTTATTTACAGTCACTTTCCCGCACAAGAGTACCTTTTTAGTTATAAATGTTATTATATGTTTGAAAATTCAACTGATTTCGTACGAAATTGACTTATTTTTCAAAACTCATATTTTGATACTGAAAAGTAAAATAAAAACATTTTTATTTTGAAAATTCAACTATTTTGTGAATATTTACAAAATGCATCCATTTTACTAAAAATTGCACCTTCTTCTATAAAAATGCAACAATTTATTTTAAAATTCAATAATTTTGTAAAAAAGTCGTTTATGTTGAAAATTCATATTTTTGAGTAGAAAATTCAACTACTGAATATAATTTGTCTTTTTGATTTAAAAATTCATTTATTTTAGTAGAAATGTCATCTTTCTCGGATAAAAATTCAATTGTTTGTATAAAAAATCAGCAACTTTTCAAAAAAGTTATCCTTTTTTATAAAAAATTGCACTGTTTTGTTAAAACATTTATGGGTTGAAAATTCAAGTATCATCTTCGTACAAAATTTACTTCTTGTTTAAAACTTATATTTTATTTATCTTACTTTATCTGAACAAAAAGGTACATTTTTAACAAAATCAATTATTTTTCCATCAGATAGTTAATTTTGTAAGCAGGAGGATTAATTTTCTAACGCAAAAAACGAATTTTTAATAAAATATATGAATTTTTAATTAATTTTTTGAATTTCCTATTAAAAATGGTACAATTCCCTGAAAAATTGAATAATTAAATTATGAATTGAAAGCATTAATTTTCAATAAAAAAATTAACGAATTTTCAGCAACATAGTTAAATTTTTAAGCAAGGAAATAAATGTGTAGAAGAGGTAAAGATGGTAGGCGAGAAATGTAAGGTAGTGGGACTTTATGTGAAAGTAGAGGAGACGTAAGAAATAATTGATGAAAATAAAGAAGAGATTAGGCTTATAATAGGTGGAGATTTCAATGCGAGAACAGGAGATAGAGAAAGAAGGAAATGGGAAGAAGGGAGAGGAAGAAAATTCAAAGATAAAGTAGTGAATGTGTAGGGAAAGAAGTTGTTAAAGAGCTTGGTGGAGTTGGAATAGTTTATCTTAAATGGAAATATAGAGGGAGATGAGAAAGGAGAATATACACGCACAGAAGGAGAAAGGGGAACAGTAATTGATTATGTGATAGTGGATGTTGAGGTAAGAGATAAGGTCAAGAAACTAGAGGTAGGGGATTATATTGATTCGGATCACTTTCCCTTAATAGTGACATTAGAGGGAGAAAAAAGTAATATCAATATCGGCAATATGAACAAAAAAGGAGCAAAGGTAAAAAGTGTAGGAAAGGGTGATTGATCAAGGCAAGGAAAAGAACAGTTTAGAAAAAAGATCAGATAAATCAAAATGCCAGAGGAAAATGCGGACGAGGAAAAATGGTAGGGGAAATAAAAAGAGGATTAGAGTGCACAAACAAAAATAGAGTCAGCAAAGGGGGGAATAGAAGTGGATGAGATGAGGATCGTAAGGAATAAGAAGGAGGTCAGAAAGGAATTAAGAAAGTGGAGAAAAGAAAAAAGTAATGGGGAACAATATAGGAGAAAAAAAAGAGTACATTGAGTTGTGTGATCAAAAGAAAGATGAAGAGAATAAAATGTTTGAGGAATAAGCGAAAAGGGCTAGGACGGAAAAAGAGGTATGGAAGGTAGTAATTAGAGAAAGAAAAAGAAGAAAAGGAGTAAATCAAGATATTAAAATGGTAGAATGGAAAAAAATATTTGTTGGATTTGTTAGGAGGAGTAAAGAGAAAAGTTAGGAAGGGAGGAAAATATAGTACAGAAAGAGAGGACATTAAAAGGGAAGAAATAGTTGAGGTGTTAGGGATAAGGAAGGATGGAAAGGCACCTGGTATATATGAGATTTCCAATGAAGTATGGAAATATGGAGGGATGGAACTAGCGGAATGGGCATGGATAGTGTGTAATCGATTACGGAGAGGAGAGAGATGGTCAGAATTATGGAAGGAAGGAGTAGTGGTACCAATGGTGAAGAAGGGCAAAAGGAAGGAGGTTGAAGATTATAGGGGTGTGACGCTGATGCCAAAAATGTATAAAGTATATGCAACGGTTTTGTCGGAGAGATTGAAGAGAGAAGTTGAGGAAAAAAGATAGGACCACCGAATCAGACAGGGTTCAGAAAAGTATTGCGGGAGATGGACAACATATATGTTCTGAACTATCTAGTAAATAAAAGAATTAAAAACAAAAAAGGGAAGAAGGGGAAATGACAGAAATGTTTGTGGACTTAAAGGCGGTGTTTGACTCATTATACCAAGGTGAAACAGAAAAAGTTATGGTGAAAAGGCGGATAAGAGAGGGATTAATAAAGAGATTATGAAAAATTATATATATATTGCTGAAATTTCTGTTACAGTTTAGGAAAATTTAGAAACGGTTCCTGCGTAAAGCTGTAGTGACGCGTCTTTGAAAGTTCCTACAGAAATTCCTAACAGTGTGGTCTTACAGTTAATCCAGGACTTGTCACAACATCATATCTTTTATTATACGACTGGAATCTGGATAACGAACGATATTCATAATGGTCGTTAAATGAATTGCCGTTTGAAAACAAATCAATGTTTTCTCCCAGAAACAGTAGCTCGCAACTTGTCAGAGTCAAAACATTACATAAAGTTTTTGGAAGAGGTGGAGAAGACTAATAATCCCGAAATAATGTAAGCATAATAAATGAGGGAGCATTAGCGAGGCGCTCGGCAGTCGGCTCATATTTTCGGTGGCACTGGCTTTGACGTAGCATTACTCTAAAGTGCGTTACATATTACGAGAGCGTACTGCACCAGCCACCAGGAATACACTATCATGCGAGCCGTTTCCTTCGCAAATATACACATATCTCTGCAAATCTGCAAATCTGAAAATCTCAAAACCAACGACTTCATGCTCGGCTCCATGCGTGCACACTCTTAGATTCTGACATTTATTAATATTATAGGAAATAATTTCTGAACGCATATTATTCAGTCAATGACACCTGGACATTTTTTATTGCCAGGGGAATAAAAAAAAATGCTTGTGGTTAATGCTGCTCTTCCCAACCGGAATCCAGTGATTAATCATGTTTATTAATTTCCCTTGATAATTTTTCGAGAGATAAAGTGAGAGACTTTCTTCTTTCATTTAATGTGTATTTAGGGGCCGTGCATGAATTATGTAAAGTCTTTTAAGTTAGGAAGAAGAGGGGGGGGGGGGTCGAAATTTTTTTTATGTAATTTAGCTAATAATATTTGTAGTACCTACACTTTTCAAACTTTCTGTTGGAAACTTCCACTAAATGTATTGGAAGCTTGTTTCCGAAACGTAAGGTATCGCTACAAAATATAATGTTCTGGTTTCCAAATACTGGCATTGGTACGGTATCTCACATTTATAGGAATTTTACAAAAAAAGTTTAATAGCCACTTCTGTAACTTATTTGCGGCTGGGTATCTCGACACCTGGTGTACCGAAAAATTTTATTTAAAAAAACGTAAATTATTTATCAGAACTCTCGATCCACGTCAAAAAAATTTCCGATGGAGCCAAAAGTTTGGTTAATATATAGTATATAGCGCGTGCATTCGCGGAATTTATGGAATTCAGGAAATTATTGACATTATCGAAATTCATGAAACTCAAGAATTTCACGGAATTCAAGGATTTCTCGGAATTCGGAGAATTCAAGGATTTCACGGAACTCAAGATATCTACGGAAATTACAGAATTCACATAACGCACGAAATACACAGAAGTAAAAGAATTCACGCAATTCCTTAAATTCACGGAATTGATGGAATTCACTAAATCCAATGAATTCCCGGAAATCACGGAATTTATGGAATTAAAGAAATTCATGGAATTCACCGAATATAAGAAATTCATGGAATTCTCGAGATTCACAAAATTTAAGAAATTCAGGGAATTCACAGAATTTAAGAAATCTAAGGAATTTACGGAATCCAAAAAATGCAAGGAATTCACGAAATCCAAAGAATTTATGAAATGCACAGAATTCAGTAAATTAATGAAATTCTCGAAATTCATGAAACTCAAGTAATTGACACAGTTCAAGGCTTTCAAGGAATTCGGGAAATTCAGAGAATTCAGGGATTTCACGGAATTAAAGAAATCTACGGAATTCACAGAATTCACGGAATTCACATAACGCACGGAATTTAAAGAATTCTGCAGTTCCTTGAAATCAAGGAATTGGTAGAATTCACTGAATTCGCGGAATTCATGCAATTTACGGAATTCCCAGAATTTAAGACACTCATGGAATTCGCAGAATTCACTGAATTGAAGAAATTCAAGGAATTTACGGAATCCAGAAGTTCAAGGAATGCACGAAATTCAAAGAATTCAAGAAATTCACGGAATTAGTAGATTTTGTGAGATTTGCGCAATTTTCGAGATTTGCAGATCTCGCCAGATTCACGGAATTGACGGAATTAATCGAATTCACAGAATTAAAAGAATTTATGGAATTCATGAAATTAGGAGAATTCATGGAATTCACGAAATTCATTGAATTCATGGAAATCACGAAATTCATTGAATTCACGTAATTCAAAGGATTTCAAGGAACTTACAGAATTCATGAAATTAAAAAAGTTCATGGAATTAATGGAATTTACTAAATTTGTAGAATTCTCTAGATTCGCGGCATTCACGGAATTTAAGAAATTCAAGGAATTTACAGAATTCAAGGATTTTAAGAAACTTAAAAAATCCAAAGACTTTAAGGAATACACGGATTCCAAAGAATTCATGTAATGAAGGGAATTGAAGCAAAGCATGAAATTCAAGAAATTTTTGGAATTAAAGGAATGTACTAAATTCGTGGAATTCTCTAGATTCGCGGAATTCGCAGAATTTAAGGCATAAGATCCAACTATGGAATTCACGGAATTCGCAGAAATAAATGAATTCAAATAATTAAATGAATTCAAATAATTAAAATAATTCGCGGCCTTCATGAAATTCAAAGAATTCATAGAATAGAAATAATTCTTGTAATTCAAGGAAATCATGAAATTCTAGGGATTCGTGGAATTCATGGAATTCAGAAAACTCAACGATTTTACCAAATTCAAATAATCAAATAAATTCACGGAATTCACGAAGTTAATATAATTCATAGAATGCACGGAATTTATGCAATTCACGAAATCTTTCTTGAAAATGTCTCGTAAAAATTCAGTAATTTGGTTAAAATTGATCACTTTTAGTAAAAATTCGATTTTTTGGTTTAAGATTCATTACTTTAAAAAAAAATCGTTTTCAAGTGTAAAATTATTTCTCTTGGTTTAAAACTAATTTTTAAAATAATATTTTTAAATAAAAATTAAAATACTTTTTGTTGAAATATTCGCTATTACAGATTTTGTTGAAATGTATCGTTTTAGGTTAAACTTTTTTTCTCCTTGATTTAAAAGTTAATCATTTTCTTAAAGACTCACTTTTTTGTTTGTTTGTTGAAAATCCATATTTCTTTCACCTAAATTCATATCTTCAGTAGAAATTTGAACTACATACTTTTTTGAAAATTTATTAATTTGTTGTAAAAAACAAATTACTTTGCCCGTTAAATTTAACTATTTGATTGGAAATTAACTTTTATATTAAAAATGTACATTTTCTGGCTAAATTAACTGTCTTGTAGAAAATTTGTATTTTTACTCGAAAATTTAACAATATGGTGGAAATCTTAACACTTTGATAGAAATTTTAACACTTTGGTAGAAATTAGTCGGTCGAAAGTTGAACTATATAAGTAATTTGATGTTTTTCGAAGATTCATCATTTTCGTTAAAAATTCCATTTTTCTGTATGAAAATTTAGATAATATCTTTTTGGATTGAAATATCAAGTATTACATTTTTTGTGGAAAATTCATCATTTTAGAATAAAAATTTAATTCCTTGGCTAACTGTTAAACTACTTTGTTGAAAATGCCTTTTTTCATTTTAAAAACTGATTTTTTTATTGGAAATTTAAAAATTTGGTTAAGAATAGACTTTTTTGTTGAATCTTCATATTTTTTTATTAGAAATTAAATTTTTTGTAAGAAAATGATCTTTTTGTCTTGAAAATTTAACAAGTTGGTAGAAAATTCAACTATTTAGTAGAAAATTTAACAATTCGATAGAAAACGAGAAATGTTTGATCCAAAGTTGAACTACTTAATTAAAGATTTAATTTTTTAGTTAGAGGATCAACATTTTAATTTTAAATTCACTTATTTAGTTGAAAACGTTTTTTTTTTAATGTGAAATGGTTTTATTGATCATTTATTTCTTCAACAGAAAATATTAATAACCCATTTTTTGTCAAAGAATTATAATTTATATTTGAAAATTCAGGTACCTGTTAGAAAATTCATTTATTTTGTCAAAAATTCGTCTTTTTTAATACAATTATTTCTCTTGGTACAAAAATTATCTGTTTGGTCGAAAATGTATTTCTTTTTGCTTCGACAATCCATTAACGGTGTAAAATACACGATTATTTCAAATAAGGATTATTGGTTGAAAACATGTTTTAAATATAGTTTCATTTAAAAATAAAGAATACAATTATAACTGTTATGTTACCATTTAAATTATAAAATAGACTCTACTTTAATTTGATTTTTTATCACACATGCACATCGTTCATTTTCACAGTAAAAATGATTAAGGGCGCCATATGAAATTCTTCACAAGCTATTACCTCTATGGTTTGGTTAATAACACCTAATCGACGTTCTAATAATGATTGTCTAATTATATTAAAGTCTAACGAGTGTGAAAGAATCGAGAAGCGAAACAGGAGAGTTTATGAATGGCCATTTTCTTAATTTCCATTTATTAAGCAGCTTTCGAGTGGATTTCTCGAAAAGCTTGAATGCACATGAATAATTAAGTTATTTAGTTGGTATGTATAATAATTTACCAAAGACTATCTAGAATTAGACTTACGACATTATTTCTACGTTTTATGTTTCTGAATGTGGACAGAAACAACCTTATTAATTAATTTAAGTTTAAACCTTTTATGAATTTTTTAAAGACTTATAAATATATTTTACATTAATATAATTATTTATT